>NC_132874.1:9853270-10157612 GCF_048164855.1 Canis lupus baileyi
TAGCGCAGGGCTCTTCTCTTCTGATTTAGATATGTCGTAATCCCTTCTACTAGACTGTAAACCCCTTAACAGGAAGATGGTGTCTGGTTCACCCTGTAGCATCCTGATAACACTGACAAAAAATGTCACACATGTTAAATGCTCAGTAAACTTGGTGGTAATGTGTCATTTCATTGGCATTGTCCCCAGAAATAGTGACTTAAACTTTCCATGGATACCTCATGTGGATAGAGTAACAAATAGAGTCCCCTGTTTTTGTCTGTGTTTGTGCCCAGGAGAGACAACGACAACTTGAAAGTATGGGCATTTCCCTGGAGACATCGGGTATCAAAGTGGGGGATGACAAGTGCTACTTAGTCAACCTGAACGCAGACCCTGCTCTCAACGAACTTCTGGTTTATTATTTAAAGGTAGGAGAGCATATAAATAGATAGTTGCAATCCTGATTCATTCACATTCAACTCCTATTGGAATCTGGGTGCCCATACCCATGATTTTGTTTTTTGTATCCAGCTTATTAGCACTCATTAAAAGTAAGAGGATAGATACTGCAGTGTGGTTACCATTGAGAGTGAAAACCTCCCCTCTGGCAACCATCAGTTTGTTGTTTGTATTTATGGGTCTGTTTCTGCTTTTTCTTTGTTTGCTTCTTTGTTTGTTTTTTTTTTTTTTTTTAAGATTCCACATAAAGCGAAATATGTGGTATTTATCTTTCTCTGTCAGGCCACACTTTTGGAAATGCTGGCATATTTTGTTAAGTGAAATAAGACATTTGTTTGAAGTAGGCACCTGATAGACACTGATAAGGGGCACCCCAAAAGATATAAGACACTTCTAATATGTGCACACATGCACACACAATTCCTGAGGTGTAGTGATATATATACAAATACATGGCAGTATTTAAATAACTCTCAAGGATTAGAGACCAGAGGACCTGAAGGCTGCTTATCTAACTGTCCACACACCTAAATCTCTAAATGCAGAGGTATTACCTGCTTGACAAAAGTTAAATAGATGCCTAGATAAGGATTATGATCTGCCTTGAACGAATATAAAAATGCAATGGAAAATAAGCTGGAATTGAAGAAAGGAGCCCCAGTTTTCCCTTATCCTTTTTATTCTACTTTTTCCAAAGACCTAAATATGGTGCAAATAGCCCTTGACATAGTGAGAGTCCACTAATGAACTTAAGGTCTGTTCGTTATGACGTGATTAAGGCATAAGGAATTTTGTCCAAAATCCTAATATTGAAAGACCAGGCCTTTCTATTGAATGGGGAAATACTCCTATTGTGGTGACTCAATGATTTTTAGAGCAATAGAAAACACAAAGGGATGAGCAGTGGACCACTTCATGGGAGTGATAGTCCTCATATGCCTAAGGTTTGAGGTATCCACAGGCTTCAGGACTCTATCTAATATTGGTATTCAGAACTCAACTACTTCTGTCATTTAATTTTTATTTTTTTTTAAGATTTCATTTATTTGAGAGCCAGAGAGAGAGAGCATAAGGAGAGAGAATAGTTAGAGGGAGGAGGAAAAGCAGGGAGCCTGATGCGGGGCTCCATCCAAGGACCCTGAAATTATGACCTGAGCCGAAGTCAGACATTTAACTAATAACCAAGCTACCCAGGCACTCATTTTTATCATTTTAAGTTATATATTTGAAAATACCATTTTCCATGAAACTACTGTTTAGTGGTTCTTGAATTTATATAGCTATTTTCAAAGCATTTTCAATGTCAATTCAGGTGAAAGAATCCCACAAAGTATATCAAATTGATGGTATTATCCTTGTTTTTCAAAATAAATAGAGAAAGAGAGACCAAGGCTTGCTTATAGCCATGTAAATAGTAAGCTGTCAAGTTAACATGGGAACTCAAAATAGTCTACTGTCAAGTCTGATTCCCTTATATTGTAAAACAATATCTTTTTGCTTTTTAAATAATCTTTTCATTTTTCTTTTAAGATTTTATTTATGGGCTACCCCAATGGCTTAGTGGTTTAGCACCACCTTCGGCCCAGGGCGTGATCCTGGAGACCCAGGTTCGAGTCCCACATCGGGCTCCTTGCATGGAGCCTGCTTCCCCCTCTGCCTGTGTCTCTGCCTCTTTCTCAATCTCTCTCCTTCTCTATTTATTCGTGAGAGACACAGAGAGATAGAGAGGCAGAGACACAGGCAGAGAGAGAAGCAGGCTCCATGCAAGGAGCCCGATGTGGAACTCAATCCTGAGACTCGGGATTATGCCCTGAGCCAAAGGCAGACGTTCAACCACTGAGCCACCCAGCCATCCCTGTAAAACAATATCTAATCACTGTTGGTTGGTGGTTTTTTTTTTTTTTTTTTTTTTCCATAGCGTTTAAACATTTTAAAAATGCAGTGTCTTACGGTAAGCTTTGGACTTACAATGCTCCAGGTATCATGCATGTCCCGTCTGGTTAATTTAATACTATCATGCAGATGGTCTTGAGTTATTCGTATTGATTGTGATAAATTTGTGTTGAGTTACTTGTAAGTGTAGTTTTTTTTTCCCTTTCATTCCCGATCTGTTACCAGGACCATACCAGGGTGGGTGCAGATACCTCGCAGGACATCCAGCTGTTTGGGATAGGAATTCAGCCCGAACACTGTGAGATAGATATTGCATCTGATGGCGACGTTACTCTTACTCCAAAAGAAAATGCACGGTAAGAGAAGTAAAGGCCCACTTCACATATCTGTGAGCCTGATTTTCAGAAGGAGTAGACTGCCCCATTTCTATCTGTCACCTCAGTTATATCAAAGGTAGGACTTCACTGGGTTCTTGGGGATAGTCTTTCCCATTGTAGGGAGCTGTATAGCAACACTGAGAGCACCAGCTCGGGGGTGGCTGGTTCTGCCTGGACAGCCTGGGCTATCTTAGGTAAGATCCTGCATCTAAACTTCAGTTTCCTCAGGTGAATCATAATAGTAGGCAAAACAGAAATCACTTGTTAAATGCCTGACACGTACAAATATTGAATAAAGTTAGTTGTTACCCAGTATAATTCATTGTATAGAAAGCAGTTAGACGCATCCATTGTATGAAAAATTCCTAAACCACGCTATAATATGTAGAAATTTGAAAACTGACAGGATAGTATATTTAATTTTGAGTTTCTATTAAATGCTGTCTTGAACTGTTACACAATCAAGTATAAAGTTTATATGAAGTCCTATAACAGTATTTATTAACACACCAATATCGTGACCAGAATACTCATTTTTTTTCTTTTAAAGATTTTATTTATTCATGAGAGACACAGAGAGGGGGTGGGGGTGGGGCAGAGACACAGGCAGAGGGAGAAGCTGGCTCCATGCAGGGAGCCTGATGTGGGACTCGAACCTGGGTCTCCAGGATCATGCCGTGGACTGAAGGTGGCACTAAACCCCTGAGCCACCCGGGCTGCCCCAGAATACTCATATTTATCAGGAAAACCTTACACTCATTTCCAATTATTCTATTAATATTGGCCATATCAATTTCTAAGTGATGACAAACTGAGACTAACAATAATGGCATACATGAGTCATGAAAGTTTATAGGTCTTATGTTAGTTACAGTGATATCATTGTTGAGATATTTAATGGCAAAAGGATGCTATTCCTTAGTTTTTAACTTATTCTAAGTTTAGGTAACTGTTTGCCTTATGCTGTGTTCCCCTATATTTGAAACTCTGGATTTTTTTAATATTATGCTTTTTAATTGACAAAATTATATATAAAGTGTACAGTATAGTGTACAATATGATTGGATCATACTCTTTTAACACCATATCTCAAAATAACTTTATTTTATTTTATTTTTTTAAGATTTTATTTATTTATTCATGAGAGAGACAGAGACAGAGAGGCACAGACACAGGAAGAGGGAGAAGCAGGCTCTATGCAGGGAGCCTGACACGGGACCCAATCCCAGGTCTCCAGGATCACACCCCAGGCCAAAGGCAGCGCTAAACCCCTAAGCCACCCAGGCTGCCCTAAAAATAACTTTAATCAGCAAATTTCCTCCATTTCCAGTTCCAGTGGCACAGTTTTTTATTCTGTTCTTTGTCTTTCCTCACCTTGCTCAATCTCCTCCTTTCCTGCCCTGGGGCAGTGGTGCATTCATACAGTATTCTTTGTTACAGGCTCTGTGCAGGGAATGCCCAAGTATAGGGACTCAAAGCCTGGTGGAGGAGAATGAGTAGAAACAACAGTGATTATACAAGAAGATAAGTGCTTTTTCCTGCAGATCTGATCACTATGGAAATGTGTGGGGTTGCAGGACTGGAGATAGGGAGATCTGTTAGGATATTATTATGATATTGTCATGGGAACACAGCAAGTGGCAGAAGAAGTGAAGAACAAAATGTATTGGAGAATTATTTGAGGCAGCCAGGTTTAGTGGTGTGCTTGGGGACAGGATGGGGAGTCAGTTAGTAAAAGGGTGAAGTCAGCAATGGTTACAAGGTTCTGTCTTAGGAGACTAGATGAACAGTAGAGATCCTAAACTGAAGGAAGGAGTTACAAGAGGAAGGACAGGCTTTGAGGATGATGGGTAATGAGTGGTAATGGATTCACATTGAGATCCTGTGAATTTGAGTATCCTTGGGGTATTAGTGTGAATGTATCCAGTTGGACATTGGATTTGGGGATGTAGAGTTACATTCATGGTATAAAATCGGCCACTAGTGTTGTTGCCTGTATTAAAAGTGGATCCAGAGTGTGTAGTGGAAGAAGTAAACCAATGTTTCGAGGATGGTCTGAGGAGCCTGGAGACAAGGGATTCAGAGAGGCAAAGATACAATGATGGAATCCGGGGGAAGAAACGAATTTTAAGGAAGAAGAAGTCAAAGTAGAGGTTAAAAAGCTTCTGTTGGATATAGCAGTTAGGGAGACACTAGCAATCTTGGGATATTTAAGAGCCAGGTAGATGTAGGTATAGAAGGAAAAAATGCAAAGAAGAGAGAATGGGGGAGTGGCGAAGTTGAACTGAGAATCATGGTTGTGAAGATGGATATGGGATTGGAGACAGAGCAAGAGAAGGACATAGGTTTAAGGGATAATCACTGTGTCTTCAAATCTGTCTTCAAATCCACTTATTCTCTCTTTAGGCATGTCTTACCTACCACTTAACCGTTGCATTGAGTTTTTAATTTCAATGTCTCTGTCTTTCATTTGCAGAAGTTTAGAACATCTTTTTTGTTGTTGTCGTTGGGCTTGGTCTGTATTGGTACAGTCTTGTTTGTACTGCACTGTGTGCCTTCAATAATTATATTTTTACTTATTTTGGTCTGTATTTGAAACACTCTCTCTGAATTTGTTGGGGTTTCAGTCGGACTGTCACATCCGCTGGTAACTTTGCTTCCCTAGAGCAGCATGTGATTCCTTAAGTGTGCTCATCTCCAGCAGGAGGTTATCTGTAGGCGTCTTGTGGCCTGGATGAGGGAACATAAATTCCTGCAGAGACATTTTGTATTTGCTTCTTAACAAGTACCACAGGCATATGTCCAGCTAGAAATAAATTTTTATGCTAATTTCTTGGCTTGGATACATTACCAAGCCAGGCAATTTCCATAACTTTTTCTTTATATTATTGTAATAACAGCATACTATAAATGCCAAAGTGATGTTTTCTATGTGTGTTCAGAAGTAGGTGTGTGTGTGTGCATGCGTGTGTCTGCATGCACACACACACCTATATAAGGGTCCCTTCAAAATAGATATGATCACAAAAGTTAACAATAAACAAAAAAGCAAAGTGTATTATATTCCTCTCTATTTGCTCTGGAACTATTTTTTGTTTTATTCTAGAATAATACTGCCCAATAGAACTTTCTGAGATAATGGGAAGGTTCTAGATATGCCAAGACCATTTCAGTAGCCACTAGTGAGTTGGTGTTTAGGGGTATCAAAATGTAGCCAATGAAAAAAAGAACTGAATTTTTAAAATATAATTTAGAGTTTAAAATAATAAAGGACACTGATGGACACATTTTTCTTCATCACTGCTATTCCTAGATGTTTGATTATAGCTACATTAGATATGTCTAGATATCCATCTATCTATATATTAGATTATTAGATAGATTATTTAGATACCTTAATAAACTGGGAAGGTATTTTCCTTGAAAACTGACTAATCAATGTTTAGTTTTTAGGTAGAAGAGGTGAGTATTCTGTTAAAAATTTTCCCTTCAAAAAAACAACTTTTCATCATCCTTTTGGCAAAAATACTTATATTTTTTAGACATACATATATATTCTGATCTCATTTTCCAGTTTTTGCAGATGAATAATTCAGTCCATAATTCCAAATAGATGGATACAGACCTTTGGAGCTTGAGTTAGCATTGAAAGTCATTTTCATCAGCAAGAATAAAGGGAGCATGTTAGTGTAAAATATACACACCAAAGTTTTATCGTGTTCATGTATGATAGATTAAAAACATTTGAGATGGTATTTCCAGGGTATTTTTCTCAATAAAAATTTACTCCCTAGACTTGAAATATTACTATAAAGGTGGGTTTGTTTTCATAGGTGACTTCTTATTCTATAACTCTGAGCTAGAGAGTCCTGTAAAGATTAGGAGCCAGATAATGAGATTCTGCAAGAAAAGTAACTTACTAAAAAAAAAAAAGAAAGAAAAAAAAAAAGGAAAAAAAAAGTAACTTACTGAAAAACTAAAACTCAGAATAGTCAACATTATTTTTTTCCATCAAACTCCACCTGACAGTCCTTTAGCAAATTAAACTTTAATTTTTTCATACCAGCAAAATCTTTTTTTTTTAAATGAAGGAAACATTTATAAGAAGACTAAAATTGACATTAAAAATTCTGGAAGACTTTTCCTCTTCCCTAAGAAAAGTCGCAGGGGCCAGGTTTTGACTATGTTAAAGTTGATGAGATCAGTTGATGAGATCTCCTGATTGGCAGGAAACCCTATGACTCTGTTACAGTGAGTTACAGCCCCTTGTCACTAGTTAGCTGTAACAAAGCTGAAACGTAGGGAAGCTGCAGTCTTGAAAAGTGAGCTCCAAATGTCCACTGGACAGAGCTGGGACTTCAGGATTTGTTTGAGGCAAATGCCGGATGCATAGGCCAACACAAACCCAGAGACACGGCACCTGCCATTGACGGTGTGACGCATGCTGTATGACAAAGACTGTTGTTTCCTCGTGTCCTTTTGTTTGTCGTGTTTTTACAATGTGTTTGATAGGTATTTAGGCTTTAAACCTGGTATTCTTTTTATGTTTTCCCAAGTTTTTATTATGGAAAACTTCAAATATATGACATAGAAAGAAGAATATAATGAACTTCCATATATCCATCATTCAGCTTCAAAAATGAACACCCCACAGACAATTTTGTTTTTATTTATATGCCCTCCCCATCTCCTTCTCCCTACGGCCCCTCTGGGTTATTCTAAAGCAAATTCCAGACATTATAACTTTGTGTCTATAAATATCTCAGCTTCTATCTCTAAAAGACAAGTATTCTTGTCTCCCCACCCCGCCCCCATGTTGAAGATGAGCTCCGCCTCTCCATCCCCAGGCTAGATAACCTGGAGCTGGCCTCCTGGCCGCCTGTTGGCCCAGTGCCCAGTCCAGCAACTTCATGCAAATAAGCTCTGCCCCCTGCCCACCAGCAGGACCTGTTGGCCTGAGGAGATCCTGGGCCCTCCCCCTGGCCGGCTGGGCCACCAGCTTCCCTCCTCTGACTCTGGGGGAGTCCACATCCACTCCAGGGGGGTGTCATCTCCCCAGTCCTCTCTCACACACCTCCTTTGCTGAATTAAAGTTTGTAAGTAAATGGTTTTAAAGAAAAAAAAATACCATCACACCTAAAATAATTACAGATCCTCCCTTACTAATATTCATATATTGAGCTGGTGTTCAGATTTCCCCAATTGTATCATAAATGTTCCTTTTCAGTTCTTTCTTGAAATCAGGATCAAATAAGATTCAACCATTGTCATTGGCTGTTATATCTCTTTTGGCATACAGGTCTCTCCTCCCTCCATTCCTCCCTGTCTCCCCACCTCATCCTTGCATTTTATTTGCTGAAGATACCGGTTTGTTTCCCACAGTCAACATTTTGCTCATTTCCACCACCTTCTGCATTTCCCTAAATCGGCATTTAGATGTGAAAACTTGATCAGGTTTGGCTCATATTTGGACAGGAGTATTCCATAGGCATTCTTGTGTCCACCTCCATCAGGAGCACATCACGTCAAGTTGTCTTAGGGATATTGGCAGCCCTTGATCATCATTGCTTAGATCACCTCTTTTAATAGTGGTTTTAAAGCTGCTTTTCCTTCTTTAGGGATTAGGAGAATACATCTGTTAGAAGAAACTTCCCCATTTATCTCTTTGGCTACTAGGGCTGGGTTTTGTCCTTTTTCCGATTGAGCTGACATATTCCACGGTATTCCTTCAGGTCCTGTGTAAATGGCACCCTTGTCTGCAGTACCACCCAGCTGTGGCACGGCGATCGAATCCTGTGGGGAAATAACCACTTTTTTAGGTAACATCTTTGTGCTTCCTAATATTTTCATTTATTTTTTTCCTGTTACCGGAGTATAAAACAAGTCAATTTTCTCTTAATGATGGAAAACCCCACAGAATTAATTTACCTAAGAGGAAACGGCGAGATTGGTTGAAAGACTTTGAAAAGGAGACAGGCCCACCAGACCATGACCTGGACGCAGCCAGTGAAGCTTCCTCAGAACCAGACTATAACTATGAATTTGCGCAGATGGAAGTTATCATGAAAACCCTGAATAGTAATGGTAAGAGCTTACGTCCAGATTCCTCTGTCTTGGGTAATTCCTGTCTCACACAGTTCAATGAGGGATGCCCTTGCGTGAAGTGGAAGTGTCCTTCTGAAATTTAGACACATCAAATTGCTAGGTTTTTTTTTTTTTTTAAATGATTTTCTTCATTTGTGAGACAGAGCATGAGCAGGAAGGAGGGATAGAAGGAAAAACAGACTCCCACTGAGCAGGAAGCCAATGGGGGCTTGATCCCAGGACCCCAACATCATGACCTGAGCTGAAGGCAGGTGCTTAACCAACTGAGCCACCCAGGTGCCCCCCCATTCAGCGATTCTTTGAATACCAACCTTGAACCACGGAGGACCTCTGGAAGCCTCTGTCTGATGGTGCAGAGACAGCATCACGTTTTCCCAGTGGGGCTCTCCCCTGAAACATTTACTTTCTGAATGCTATCTTTGGGTAAGCCTATCTGAGAAGAACATGAGCGTGGCTGGAGAATGTCAATCAGATCTCTGGCATATCAAATTGAGGATTTCATTGCAAGAATAAAGACTTTGACCTTTTTTATCTCTTTGGATTTTTAGCCCCAAGGACCCCCTCTTTTCAATTATAAAAAGGAAGTATAAAGAAAAGGCTAGATTGATAAAAACAGGTGTGATGTATTAATAGGAAGATTATAGAACAAGAGTAGAAAAGAACATCTGTGAGATTAGGGCTGCACATTAGCTGCCAGGGCTTTGGACACTGCACCGCAGGCCGGACCACAGCTAGAAATCAGAACTCCATCCGCTCTGCTACTGGCTCACCAGTTGGGCAGAATTCCAAAAGGCATTCCAGAGTGATGTTCAGACATCAAAATCACTTTCATGGGCCCTTTTCCGACATGCCTAAGCAACAAGTCTCCTGTGAGTAATTTTGGATGGATACAGGGTGTGACAGGAGGGCGTGGGCACCAACTCCAGGTGCGGGAACACCCGATGGAAGAGCATTACGTCTTTTACCTGAGATTACAGAATTCTAGAGGTCTCCATTGCCCAACTGCAAAGCATCCCAATGGTAATTTAATCGTCTCTTGTCCCACATCACAGATTTCTAATTTTATTCAATCACTATGTTCTTATCATATTTATATGAAAGCCCTGACTAACCGAGGAGTAGTTAGTATCTGTTAATTCCTCCAATCCTCTTAGCCAAACCAATTAGTCACCGGTGGCCTGACTCATGGTATTAACACAAGTTATCCATTTGTATTCCACATCAAGCCTTGTTCCCCAGTGTTGATTTTTTTCTATTTAAAAGCAGCGTTTCCCCCTCCCAACTCTTTACCCAGTTCCCCATGTAAGTGGGGCTTCCCTTGGAGGCATGCAGACGTGCTCTTACTCAGTGCCGAAATGCCAGTGGCCTGGTGGTGTTCATGGAATTCACCTCTACTGCTAGGTGGCTTCCCGATAATAAGCCTGTCTGCCTGGTGGTCGTCCCCCTGGTGGTCCTATTTGAAGATTCTCTTCCCTCTCCTGTGGTTTCAGACGAAGCTCCTCCACAAACACTGGGATAAAGGTTTTAACTGATTGGTGTTAGCATGGGGGAGCTTGAGTGGTTTTTAGCAGGGCTGCTGACCGATGCTTATGCCTCATGCTTTGGCAAAATGTAACTAACACAATGGGGAAGAAGCTGAAGTTTTCTGCCTGTCCGAAGCACTCTATTCTTTTTTTTAAAGATTTTATTTATTTATTCACGAGAGACACAGAGAGAGAATGCAGAGAGAGAGGCAGAGGGAGAGCAGGCTCCTTGCAGAGAGCCCGATGCGGGACTCAACCCCAGGACTCTGGGATCACACCCTGAGCCGAAAGCAGATGCTCAGTCACGGAGCCACCCAGAGGTTCCCAAACCACTCTATTCCTGGTTGAGGAATGCACCCTTTTAAATTATGACCCCCTCCCTCCCCCATGTCCCAGCTCCATTGACATCCCATTGGTTACAATCTAATCTAGTAGCTGGTTTTACCCTCTATTTCCAACAGCATACAAGTGTCACTGGTATCATTGCTCCTGTTAATAATGGCTGGCTGACCCATGTCAGCTCAGCGGTTCAAGGCATTGTACTTGCAGATAGTGACTATCCTTCATGCCAGTAATAGGCTAGAATGATGTATTTTCAAATCTCTAAATAATGATCTAAAACCCAAGTCACTGGAATTAAGAGTGAAGCAGACCTAGTATCTGTGGACGATAATGTGTTCTTCTCAAAGGTTCAGAAGAAGAATTAGGCACTCATCTGTTGTCATAGAGTCAGTGGTAGCTTTATTTTTTTTAAATATTTTATTTATTTATTCATGAAAGACCCAGAGAGAGGCAGAGACACAGGCAGAGGGAGAAGCAGGCTCCAGGGAGGGAGCCCGACGTGGGACTTGATCTGAGACTGCAGATCACGTCCTGAGCCAGGGGCAGGTGCTCAACCGCTGAGCCACCCAGGTGTCCCCAGTGGTAGTTTTAAAGTTAAGAGCAATTAAAAGGGCTGATGACAAGTCATTGAGCTTATTCTATCTGGGATTAAAGCTGTGTTTTTCCCCCTCCCCCAAAGGATCTGCTTCCCTTCAATTTAGTGATTGGGCACCTAGGTGTGAACGAATACTGATTGTTTATCACATCAGTACCTTCCAGCCTTTACTACTGGCACCCTCTCTTTTTCCCTTCTCGGGGCAGCTAAATAAGTGTAAGCACCTTACATGAATTACATACCAGATAAAAGGATAAACTAATGAAGAGAGAACATGCTATGCCATAATAAACATGATCCTTTCTCTCTTCCTAAAACACCTACCTTTTTGGTATCTCGGCCTTAGGCTCCAGACGCTGAGTTTTAAAACCCCTCATTCAAGAGGAGGAAAATGATAGGGAGAAAAATAAACTGTAGACAGTTTTTTGATGGTTGATTGGTTGGTTGAAAATAGGCTAAATGGTCTTTGGTTTCTGTCGTAGGCCATTATCATGGAGTCAGACTGACCTGCCGATTAGGGTGATCTATTTAAAAAATATGCTATAGAGTGATAAAGGCTTGAACCTGGCTAATTGCAAAGATGATATCAAATATATCTAAGAGAATGACTTGTGTTGAAATCAGAGGTTGAAAAAAGGAAAGATAGACAGACATGGAGAAAGAAACCTTAGTCCCTGTATCTCTGCCCAGGCTCTGGGTCGTGTGGTCTGTCCCAGTTCCCTAGGGCAGGGCTTACTTGGCTATACTGTGGCAAACTGAGGGGAGGGATACTTTGGCTCCTTCTTCTATATCTCTTAGTGGTTTGTGGCCACTGATGAAGCCTGGTGAATAGTTATGTCATGGCACCTGCTAAAGCACTTTTTTAAAAAATTTATTTATTTATTTATTTATGATAGTCACACAGAGAGAGAAAGAGAGAGAGAGGCAGAGACACAGGCAGAGGGAGAAGCAGGCTCCATGCACCGGGAGCCCGACATGGGACTCGATCCCGAGTCTCCGGGATCACGCCCTGGGCCAAAGGCAGGCGCCAAACTGCTGCGCCACCCAGGGATCCCCTGCCAAAGCACTTTAAAGCAACCTTGGTCACATTGCCTCTGCATCAGCATGGAACCTTGGGGTGAAATCCTCTCAGCCATTTGGGATCATGTGTGTGTTTCTACACACCACTGACTAGCAAGCAGGAATAAGGATTAAATGTCCTATCCAGTGTCTTTTAGCAAATATGTTAGAATATTAATTTTATAAATGGTATGTTTTCCAATTTTCTCTCTCTGGAAAAGATTTATGAAAACTAAGGTAGGGCTCTTGAAAACCAGGCTCCATGGAAGTATAAATGGATGGCAAAGACCCTGTCCTTCCTTTTTCAAACCTAGAGCCTAAAAGAGAAAAATTACGTACTGTTTGAGAAATGCATTTTTAAAAAATACTGAGACAACTTTTCTTCTCTAGTCTTATGTATAAAATTCCTTCAGACTCCTTCACCATATTATTCATATATTTTTCATAAATTTACAGGACAAGGTCAGGAGTTCTAATGCTTTGGAGTACGTAGATGTCTTACTCTACGGAAAAAGTCTTCCCTCTCATGGTCTATCTTTAAGAGTTTGGTATTTTTTAAGAGTTCATTTTCCATCAGATTTTCAGGTAATATATTTTAGGGACTCTGTTAGGACTCTATGAAGAAAACTATTTCTGCTTTGAAAAAAATGCTGAATTTTAGAATTTTATATCTGTAAAGAATTGCAGTATTCTTTAAAAATACTCTTTAACAGAGTACTAATTCTGAGCCAAACATTGGAAATAAGAATTCACTCTCCGTTTATTACTAAACTAATGTCCTACCCCTGTTAGCTCTGATAGTTAGCTCTGATCTGAGTCCAGAACCTAGCTCTGTCACTCATTAGCTCTGTGATCTTAGGTCAGCATCTTCAAAATGGGAATATATCCACCCTCAGGTCTGTTGCAAGACTTTCATGAGATGATGCATGTAAAGGCTGTAGTGCCTCTACCTGACTTATAGCCAGCAGCTAGTCGAATTCTTATTGCCATGTGGTTGTCATTTTTTATTAAAACAACTCACCTGTACTCTATATAGATATCTAGTGATTTTTTAAAATTACTTTCTACTTTTTGTTTTGTATAATTTAACCTTATTTTTTTAAGCTAACATACTATCTCTTTCTCTTACTGCTTACATAGATGATGAGTATAATTTGCATAGTTATTTCACAAAATGATAGATAGGGCCTAATGGAAAAGTCAGTCAGGAAACATAATCAGGTGATACAAAAATCCATCTTGTCATCTTTATTTCTAATTCTTATCCTGGAAATTAAACTGAGAGTCAGTGTGTGGGAATACAGCACGAAAAGCACCATTTGAACAGGCAAAGGTACGAACGAACTCAAGGCCAGTCTGAGAATACGAATGCATCTCCTCCCCATCTCGTGTGCTTCAAGGAGATAGTTACGATGATGGTGGTTTTCTTATTTGCCATCCAGATAGTCTGACACAATTGCTTCTCTACAGTCTACTCATGTAGGGATGTCAATAATTTTCTCCTGGGATATATGGTCAGCGCTTTCATTCTCCAGAACACGTAGGTCAGTGGTCATTGCCAAGCTAATGTCCAGCCACGGGCGGTGGCCACTACCTACACCACAGCCACTGCTGGCCTTGGGCATGACCCCTTTGAACAACATATTTCTATACTTTTTTTTTTTAAGATTTTATTTATTTATTCATGAGAAACACACAGAGGCAGAGACACAGGTAGAAGGAGAAGCAGGTTCCCTGCAGGAAGCCTGATGTGGGACTCAATCCCTGGACCCCGGGATCATGACCTGAGCTGAAGGCAGACCCTCAACCTCGGAGCCACCCACACATCCCTGTATTTCTATATTTGTTCACCACATATATGTTGGTGATCTCTGGATCTGCAAAAGCAAAAAGTCATAAATGGCCTTTTGTTTTTGCAAGTGAATTCATCCCTTCCTCCTCCCCCTTTTTTCTGCTTTCTGTTTTCTTTTTTCAAGTTAAATTGCCTTCTTGGATTTCAACATCTAAGAAATCATATATTCAGTATTTCCAAACATGTGCTGTGATCTATACATTCCCTCCCACATAATAGAAATTCAGGAGTAATAAGATTTGTGGTTAAAATCAGAAATATCAAAACCCTTTGCCATATACTAAAACTGTTGCTAAACGGGCATAGAAAATGACTACCATAAAATTGAAATCTTGTGTGGCTCTTTGAGGCTGTCTTAGAGTTCATGAAGCTTTCCTCGATGGATAGGAGCCCATCCCCTCTACCGTCTGCTTATAGTGAATTACTGATCCATCTACACATAAGGATGAGCTCGCCAAATTGAAGAAACACAGTAGATGTGGGGAATATTTACATGTAGGACACTTATCTGAAATGTTAATAAAAAGGCAGCTGGGAAGATTTCATCTGGCAGGGCCCCTGGGCCACTCAGAGAAAGCATCTTCAAAGGCTAAATTCTGAGCAGGGAGACAATTGTTGCTGGAAGAAGCACAGCGGGCTGCCCTGTCGTAGCCACCGTGGAAGACACTTGCCTTGTCTCTTGGCCCACCAGACCCAGTGCAAAATGTGGTTCAGGTCCTGGAGAGACAGTACCTGGAAGAAAAGAGGAGCGCCCTGGAGGAGCAGCGGCTCATGTATGAGCGGGAACTGGAACAGCTCCGCCAGCAGCTGTCCCCGGAGCGACAGCCCCAGAGCAGCGGCCCCGACCGCCTGGCCTACAGCAGCCAGACGGCTCAGCAGAAGGTGACCCAGTGGGCAGAGGAGAGGTAAGAATGGGACCCACGCCATCAGGGCCTTGGGGCTTTGGGGGGGGGCATGGAAAAGGGGCATCACCCTAGCAAGGAGACAAGTCCCATATCTGGATCATTAGCAATTGCCTTTCCTTTTCAGGGATACTGTCCGTCCTCAGTCTGTTTACTATCACTGGTTAAAGACCACTCCTCCCCCTGCTTACCTTTCAGTAAAAATAGCACTAAGTTAGAATACCATCAATAGGTATTGAAATAGAGAAAGTTTGAATATTCCTTTAGCATGAAAGGATTTCTCAGTTTTATTTTTTTGAGATGTTATTTATTTATTCATGAAAGACACACAGAGGCAGAGACACAGGCAGAGGGAGAAGCAGGCTCTCTGCAGGGAGCCCGACGTAGGACTCAATCCCAGGACCCCAGGATCACGCTTTGAGCCAAAGGCAGACAGACGCTCAACCGCTGAGCCACCCAGGTGTCCCGCATTTCTCAGTTTTAAATTTCTCTTTGGAGTCTCTTTAAATACAACTATAATATTAAAAAATATATTCAATGTGAATTTTCAGAATTTATGATTTAAGTATTTATCTCAGGACTGAGGTAGTAGTGGGAGGAACATCAGCCATGAGGACAGTAAGTCACACTCTTGGGTTCTCTTGTGTTCTTAACGGCAGTCTAGGCACAGTGCTCATGTAGCACTCCCAACAGCCCTCTGCCCCAGGGACAGTTATGTCTGTCCTGTAGACCGGGCACTCATTCTATGTATCTTCCTCAGTCACCTACCTGGTCCATGAAAAGGCCAGCATTTGAACCCAGATCTCTTCAGTCCCCTTACTGATCCCCACACTGTTAGAATAATAATAGCAGTAACCAAAGTAGCACCTGCCGTTTACAGAGCCTTCCTCACGTGCCAGGCACTGAGTGCTTTACGTGTATTCATCTACTCTTCACACCTGCTACTGTATTTGATCATTTGCACCCCATTTCATGCATGAGGAAACAGGCTGAGAGGTTGAATGGTTCCCCCAAAGTCATTTAGCCAGCACGTTGGAGCAGCAGGATCAAAGCCATGGCCATCGGAGTCCGGGGCCGGTATCCTAATCTTGCAGTCACACTGCAGCTCTCTCACAAGCAATGAGACACTTAAGCCTGAGCCACATCCAGGAAGGTGAGCCCCTAGAGAAGAGGGAAGAGGAGGAGCCTGACCCTGCACAACAGGCTAGCAATAGTAATGCACTTGATGGTCTGTTCTGAATTAGAAGAACGCATTGCGTTTTCCCCAGGAACCTGCCTGCTCATCTGTCTGGATACTGAAGTATGAAGATTTATCCTACATGTAACACTTTACTCTGTATCTTTTACTGTGCAAAAGAAACCCAGGTTGTCAGTGCTTCTTCTGAGGAGCTGTCTTCTCTGCCTTTACTGTGAGCTGGTGGCTTTCCTTCCTCTAAGCAACAGCAGGCTTGAAAGTCATTGTTGTGATCAGACCCACTGGTACCTTTCTGTTTCTTCCCCCTAATTGCTTCAATGTCCTGAAGACTGTGAAAGACAAAAAAGATGCAACAGAAAAGGTGGATTGTTTTTAATGATAGTATTTTTCAGTCGGGCGTTATAACTTTTTTTTTTTTTTTTACTTACCTTAATTCCAAATTGATTTTCTTGGAGGCTCAAGGTCTTAAAAAAAAAGAAAAAAAAGGAGAGTAACATGGATGATATTTTGGGGATGTCACTCAAGGGGAGGAGAATGGTCACAATATTGATTTCACCTGAATCACTGGATAAAATTAAGATGTCATTAATGGTGGGTAGTTATTATTAGGAGCTGAGACTCTTAACCTAAATAAATGTTGATGGCTTGTGAAATATTGAGGGACTCATACCCAAATAAATGTTGGGGGTCTGAAATCAAGTATCTTTAAGAGCTAGTGAGAATGTCAAAGAAAACCAGAGATGTGGTTTATTCTTCCTGGATAATCACAGTGTAGTATAGAGCAAGATACAAATAGATGAAAAGTACACCGTAACAGTAAATTAAAAACCAGTTTTGTCTGGCAAAAGAAAGTGTTGCGGTTCCATAATTATCCCTTTGTCATTTATCCCTGATCTGAAAAATAACTTCCAGGGGCAGGGAACCAGCTTCAGTCATTAACATGTCCCCAGTGCCTAGCATGATGGTGTCTTTGGTAGGTGCTTTGGGAATATTTATTGTGTGAGGTTATGGAAGTGATGAATGAGTATGTGCCTGGGCAGGGAGCACTGTGAGGTTAGTACATGGTTAGCAGACAGTGGGACCCCGTGCAGTGGAGCCTTTCTCCAGCTGGTTCGTGGAGAAGGAAGGATTTCAGGCAAGGCTGTAAGGTGGCAACTGGACAGATAGACAGGAGGTGGGAGATATTTTGAATGGAGCAGGTTGTCACAAACAAATGGGAAGCCATGGAGAAGAGGAAGATGTGCTTGGGGGATTACACAAGAGCTGTTCTTCTGTTCGATCTAAAAGGTGACTTACAGAGGAGGAGGGAAAGCTACTCCAAAGCTCTTCTGAAGGGTGAAGAGGAGGTTTTTAACTCAGGACTGATGTGCAATGGGCAAGGATTTATGTGTCTGTTGGTAGGAAAGAGGAGAACCCAGGGACAGTGAGGTTATCGGGAGGGTGTGAGGGGAAGGGACTGTGAAAACAATACAGAGAGAGATTTAGGAGATATTTCAAAAGAAAAATTAACAAGGCTCTTTTTCTGGATGTTGTGGAGAAAAGACTGAGCTGGCTAGAAGAATTCAAATCCGGGTAACTGAAAAAAAAAAAAAAGATAATATCACTCAGAAAAACCAGGCAGGTGAGATCCATGTGTCACATATCTTAGGTTAACTTTATATTAACATCTTTGCAGGGTGCCTCCTGTGTCACTTCTAAGGTGATGAGAAAGGAGTAGAGATGGGGCGTTCCAAGCTCATCTTTGTCCTATTAAGGGAGGGCAGGAGGTCTATAAATGGGAGAGAAGAGAAGCTAGGTAAGGCTAGAGAAACAGTCTGTTGGCCCGGGTTACCATTGAGCACAAATCCACATGTGGAAATCAGAAGCTCTCTTCTTTCAGAAGAAAGAAGGTAGTGGGTAGTTTGAGGGTATCCCACAGTGGGCCGTGCACTTGGCCGAGAATTAGGTATAATGATAAAAAAGACATAGTTCTCACCCTGGGGTGCCTGCAGCTCCATAGAGGAGACAGGCATTAGCCATATAATTATTACAAATAAATGAGAGATTATAACTAGGACAAATGCTGTGGTGCTGGGAGACCATTTAATAGGGTTTTGACCTATTCAGTGTCAGAACAATAGAGAAGGTCTCACAAGGAACTGCTTTTGTGCAGAGTTGAAAAAGTTGAATCTCTGGTGCTACTGAAGTCCCCATTTTTTGCCTTTTACCAACTGAAGCAATTGTGTGGAACACTGTCTACTTCTGGACTCCAGATTTCTCTCCCCGGCCCTGCTCTCCTGTCCCCACCCCCAAAAGCACACAATAAGTCGTAATCAGTTCTTATCCTGAAAGAATTCCTTTTTTGTTTTTGGGGGGCAGCATAATGTCAAAATCTAGCCATTTTCAAATGTTAGAGGGTTTGTTTTTTTTTTTTTAAGATTTTATTCATGAGAGACAGAAAGAGAGAGAGAGAGGCAGAGACACAGGCAGAGGGAGAAGCAGGCTCCATGCAGGGAGCCCAGTGCGGGACTCGATCCCGGGTCTCTAGGAACATGCCCTGGGCAGAAGGCAGGTGCTAAACCGCTGAACCATACAGGGATCTCCAGTTAGAGGGTTTAAAGTATGGTTTTTAGTTAAGTCCCTCCACATATTTGCTCTTTGTGGGTGATACCAGCAGAGAGCCTGCAGTATGCTGGTGGGAGGAGAGAAACATGAACAAGTGTTGATGTTGACAAAAACCAGTTAAAAAATATTGCCTGGAAGGAGTTTTCTACCACTTTCTAATAACATGACTCACTTAGAAACAGGATCAGTTTCCTTTTCTTTTAGATTTTCTCATTTCCTTTGCTGCTACCCCACAGGGATGAGCTCTTCCGTCAAAGCCTGGCAAAACTTCGCGAGCAGCTCGTGAAAGCAAATACCTTGGTAAGGGAGGCCAACTTCTTAGCTGAGGAAATGAGCAAACTCACTGACTACCAAGTGACCCTGCAGATCCCTGCTGCAAACCTCAGTGCCAACAGAAAGGTAAGAGTGTTTTTAAAGAAAAGAGAGCAAAACATACAACAGTATATTCTCCAAGATAGAATATAAACCTGATATCCAAAGAATATCCATGAGGAGATCTTGATGTGAGCCAGAGTATTTATACTTTTTAAGATTTCCTCTCTTAATATAATATTGTATGCCAACAATAGTAAAAAGTTAAAAAAAAAACTTCAATAGTTAAAGTTAAAAAAAAAAAAAAAGATTTCCTCTATAGAATCCCCCCTCAAGTATACATGCTCTTAGATGTGTTAAAACTAGAAATAGATCTAAGTTCGGGGCACCTGGGTGGCTCAGTGGTTGAGCGTCTACCTTTGGCTCAGGTCGTGATCCTGGGGTCCTGGGATCGAGTCTCCCATCCGGCTTCCCACAGGGAGCCTGTTTCTCCCTCTGCCTATATCTCTGCCTCTCTTTCTGTGTCTCTCATGAATAAATAAAATCTTCTTAAAAATTGAGTAATTCCTCTTGCTTTTCTTTTTCCTATAAATGTTCCCTTCTGGAATGGGAGCTAAGTATAAGTTTTGTTACAGTCTTATTTTTAAGAGTGGATTCTACAAGAAAGGAAGACTTGTAGAATACCTTTCTTTTGTACACAGAACGGCCCTTTGCAGTCATTGGGAAGTTTACCATCATTTCAATTTGAGGAATTTTTTCTTTAAAGAGAAATGTCGAAAGAAAATAATCTTTCATCCATTTATATTTCCCTCCAGCAAGCAAGCAAGAAATGAGTCAGGGAGTATTCCATTAATCTTTCTGTATTTTAGTCCTTTGGCCAAGCAGTTCTTTGAGAAATTGATGTTAAATCCAGTCATAGAAGTGTTCATAAAGATTATGTACTTTTTGTCCAAGGATGCCCATCATAATGGCCTTTAGAGTAGCAAAAATTCAAAATAGTCATGATGTTGAACAATATAATAATTTGTCAGATGAGTGGTATATCCATATGATAGATTTCTATGTTTCCATTAAAGATCATGTCTGTGAGGGGCGCCTGGGTGCTCAGTCAGTTAAGCATCTGACTTTGACTCAGATCATGATCCCAGGGTCCTGGGATCAAGCCCCACATCAGGCTCCCTGCTCGGGGGTGGGGATGGGGGTGGGGGGTGAGGGGAGGGTCTGCTTCTCCCTCTGCACCACCCCCCCGCTTGCACGTGCTCTCTTTCTCTCAAATGAATAAATAAAATCTTCTTAAAAGGAAAAAAATGTCTATGAGGAATATTTAACAACACAAGATGATCATAATATAAAAACTGTAGAGAAGAGATTTATAGTTTGGTTCTAGTGATAAAAATAAAAAGCATGTGCATAGGTCTACACAGAAGATTTCATTAATCTTTCTGCAGTTGAGTTGAAAATAATCCAGAATATTCCCTAGAATTTTCTGTGTGGTAGAATTTCATCTTCCTGTATGCACGAGGCGTCTTTTTCCAGCTTGCTACTTGACGATAACCTACATTGCTCAAACAACCCAAAAAGTCACAATAAGGTTTCTCTGGTTTGTTGTTTGTTTTTTGTTTTCCTTCACTCTGCAGAGAGGAGCGATTGTGAGTGAGCCAGCTATTCAGGTGAGGAGGAAAGGAAAGAGCACCCAAGTTTGGACCATTGAGAAGCTGGAGAATAAATTAATTGACATGAGAGATCTTTATCAAGAATGGAAGGAAAAAATCCCTGAGGTAAAAGAGACAAAATGTAAAGGAGATTTGACCATGTTGAAAGCACAGAGTGTAAGTGATACCACCATCCAAACGCGTGCGCGCGCGCACACACACACACACACACGGTGGGAAGTATATGCAGTCATGCTTTGGACGTGCATTTCAGAGAAGTAACATAGAAGTGACCCTGAGAGGGGTCCTGAATCGGATCGGTCATAAAGCCTGTGACTCCCACATGAACAGGAGCTAAATAAAGAGAACACACAACATATTCTTGTTTGTCAGGGGTTTTTGCTGCATTTCAGGTGAACTGGAATAGAACAAAGTGAATCTGTGAACAAATAGAATCAAAGTGATCTGTTTGGTCAGTGTTGTAAAACATCCATGTGGATGGAATCGGCTTGGATTCTGTATTCATTCATGCTCTCCCAGTTGTGATCATGGCACGAGAGATTACAAAGAAGAATCTTAGAAAACACAATCCATTTCTGGGGATATTGGTAATGGAAAAGAAGCCTCGGTGAAGGAAAAATGAGGCAGAGCACAGGGAATGGAGTGAAAAAGACTGCACGTGGAGTGTGAGAGGGAAGAAAGGAAGGAACTATGGAGGAGCTCTCCACGAGGACATCCCTCTTGGAGGGATAGCCCCCCAGCTGTCAAGCCCCTCCCACAGGCTGCTTTTGTTTTATTTATGCGACGATTGCGATTTTACTTCTTTTTAATTTCTTTAGATAAATGCTTTCTTTTTTTTAATGTAAATGCTTTCTTTTTAAAAACATTCTTAAGGGCTAGTTTTAAATAATATTATCCAAGTTGATGTTTTGTTTCCTACTCATCTTCCTCCCTGCCCACCCTACCCATCAGGCAAAGCGTCTCTATGGGAAACGAGGTGACCCTTTCTATGAAGCCCAAGAGAATCACAACCTGATTGGCGTGGCTAACGTGTTCTTGGAGTGTCTCTTCTATGATGTGAAACTTCAGTATGCAGTTCCTATCATCAGCCAGCAGGGGGAGGTAAGGACAAGCCAGCCTTGGAAGAAACCATTGATTGTGTCGTGTGTGTGTGTGTGTAAGAATCCAATTTAAATTCTGCTTGAGGTCCATCAGGAAACTACAGTGAATAGTCAGGGTCACATTCATTCTTCTCTGTTCATATCAACAGAAACTACCAAAACTAAATCATGGTTTCTTAAGAATATAAGATTAAAATCACATAAGATGATTATAACATTTTTTTTATTTATGGTTCACGGGTTTTTTCCTTTGTTTCAGTCAAATTAGAAATCTTTTGGAAACCAGATTCAGCTCTGTCCCCATGTTCCTCTGCCTTCATCTCTTACACTTGTTAATGTACTCAAATTCTTTGCCGGCTCCCATGTAGTCTTCACAAGATATAACTGGGAGCATTATCTTTAAATCTAAGATATTCAAGGAAAACAAGCTTAACTCCTTTTTTAAAAAGCAGAAGAAAACAAAACACCTCACACTTCAGTTATTTACATGCATTGGCCTTATGTGGGCCTAAGACGTTTTAGAAGATATTCAGGTTCAAACTTTTTTATTTTTATCCATTTCATCAACTGATGTTTTTATTTTAAATTTAGTGACGTCTGTAGTCTTCAGTTTGCCCTTTCATAACATATAGAGCTGAAATACTTAGCTATTTTTTGTGATCCTTAGGGTAGGCCGCAAGTAGGATACCATTCTGGCCAAAGTGAACCAGAAAACAGAGCCCAGGTTCCCAGCTATGGTGTGGAAGTATACAGCTCACATTCTGTGTGGCAACCCCCCTGGGGACATGCTGCTCCAGAAGACCAGTGGGCTAGAGTTGCTTTGTCCCACGTGAAAAATGGGCAAAACTCCTGTGGCAAAGGAATTCAGGGTTTTTTTTTTTTTTTAATGATTTTTAAATTTTTACTTAAATTCAGTTAATTAACTTAATGTATTATTGGTTTCAGAAGTAGAAGTCAGTAATTCACCAGTATTCCATAACACCCAGTGCTCAGTCCATTATGTGTCCCGCCAAATGCCCCGCCATCATCCAGTTACCTCATCCCTCACCACATCCCCTTCAGCAACCTTCAGTGTGATTCCTATGATTGAGAGTCTCTTATGATTTGTGTTCTCTCTGATTTTGTCTTTTATTTTTTCCTCCCTTCCCTATGATCCTCTGCTTTGTTTCTTAAATTCTACATGAGTGAAATTGTATATATGTCTTTCTCTGGTTGACTTGTTTCACTGAGCATAACACCCTCTAGTTCTATCTACATTAATGCAAATAGCAAGATTTCTTTTCTTTTGATGGCTAATATTCCATTGTGTGTGTGTGTGTATAATATTATATATATAATATATATACACGAATCTTCTTCCATTATATATATATAATACATACACTATATATATATTATACATACACATATTATATTCATATATAATATGTATATATATATGAATCAAATCTATTCATTTGTCGATGGACATCTGTGCTCTTTCTGTAGTTTGGCTATTATGGACATTGCTGCTATAAACATTGGGGTGCAGATGTCCCTTCGTTTCATCACATTTGTATTTTTGGGGTAAATACCTACTAGTACAATTGCTGGTTCATAGGGTAGCTCTATTTTCAACTTCTTGTGGAACCTCCATACTGATTTCCCAAGTGGCCGCACCAGCTTGCATTCCCACCAACATGTAAGAGGTTCCCTTTTCTCTGCATCCTTGCCAACATCTATCATTTCCTGACTTGTGAATTTTAGCCTTTCTCTCAGTCAGGTGTTCTTAAGCTAGGGTCTGGGTGGCGCTTTGAGTGTTCCATTCATCCCTCTGAAATTATTTTAAAAATGTATCTGACTCTCAAAAACATTGAAAAAGAGCTTGAAAATGATTATTTTCAAACTGATTTCTCCTGTTCCCCTCTTCCCCCTCCTCTAACTGATTCCTCCATATTGGTCTCGCTCATCCAGTACCACTGACCAATTTCTCAGGTCTGTGCTGCCAATGCCAGTTGCTATGTGAAAGTTGGGTCTAACCTGCCTTTAAAAATGAGGCTTACTATTTAAGATGACACAGCACTGTCAAAATATGTGTCACCTTTACAGCTCTAGCCATTGCAACCCTAACCTGTGGCTGAAAGATAACTTGGCCAGTTACAGCTTAGGGAATGCCAACTGCAGGATAATTCTTGTCCCTTAATTCATTTCTATGCAACCAGCTATAAGAGAGACAGCACTAAACTATGCCTATCCAGAGGACCACCAGAATATGGAGGATATTTTAAGTCTTTGAGGGAGGCAAACTGTTTTAAAGGAACGGATTCCTTATAACTTGTTATCTTTGTACTTGTCAATCCTCCTGGGATAGGTCTCATTCCCTAGGGGAGCCTGCCATCACCCTGCTCCCTCCTCCCCATTGAGTTACATACCTATTCTCTGCTCCCAAGAGAGTGGACACTCCCATGAGCCTGCTATGTCTTCCCATTTACTTTTTTTTATTTTTTAAGATTTAATTTATTTATTCATGAGAGAGATACAGAAAGAGAGGCAGAGACATAGGCAGAGGGAGAAGCAGGCTCCCCACAGGGAGCCTGATGTGGGACTTGATCCCAGGACCCTGGGACCACGACCTGAGCCAAAGACAGATGCTCATCCACTGAGCCACACAGGTGCCCCTCGGTTTACTGTTATAAGTGCAGAACTTAGTGTAGTTCCTGGCACACAGCTGATTCCTGGATCACTTTATCGCATAACAACCCGCACAAATCTCTGGACTAGTTGTCTTGGTATTCCCATGAGGCAAGTATTTGATCAGAGGAGTTAAACGAATGAATATATGAATGTGGAAAACAGACAACTTCAAGTAGAATATGATAGCTGGGTGTGCTCAGTTCTTGGGCTGCCTGGAAAGAAGGACGGGAACAAGGCTGATTCCAGAAGGCAAGTGGCAGAGAAGCAAATGGCTCCAAGTCAGACAGGGTGATTGCAGGGGCAGGTGAGGGGATGGACTGGCCACAGAAAGGGTGAGTTCCCCATCGTCAGAAATGGCCCAGCAGGAGCCCCAGGGCTGCTCCCTGGGAGTGTAGTAGAATGCTCTCTGTCTTAGGTCAGACTCCACAGGATGCCTATCAATGCCCAGACACTCTGGTCCCCACCTCAGGTTGCAGGGCGCCTCCATGTGGAAGTGATGCGAGTGACAGGGGCTGTCCCAGAGCGCGTGGTGGAGGACGACTCCTCGGAGAACTCCAGCGAAGGCGGGAGCCTTGAAGTCGTGGACAGCAGCGGGGAGGTCATTCACCGAGTCAGGAAGCTGACCTGCCGGGTGAGAGGACGAGATGGGTAGGCGCCCATGAATGACCCTGTTCATCCAAAGCAGTTCTACAGAAAATCTTAGAGGAGATTTTCTTAGGGCATAGTAAACATTAAACAGTCTGATCTTAAGTACAACGGTGGGCAGGACTCTTTCCAGAAGTAGAGCACACTTCCTGAGGCCAGTTGATGAAATTTTAAAAGCCCTTGTGCATTTAGCATGCAGGGAGTGTATATTGTTCAGTGAATCAGGCTTTTCCAGCAAGGGTTGCATCTGTGTCAGAAACTCAGTCACTAGGAAAATTTAAGAGGATGTGTGCCTTTGTTGCCAGGTCCTCATGCTATCGTCATGGTTCTGGTACAGACCTGTTATTGGCAGAAACCTTCGTGTGCCAGATATTTTTCAGATGTCAAGTGGATAACTGATTTCTGTATTTCCTCACTGACTCTTAAGTTTAAAATACTTGAAGTAAGAATGTATACTTTAATGTTATCTTTCTTTCTTTTTTTTTCTTTAAAGATTTTTTTATTTATTCATGAGA
Source organism: Canis lupus baileyi (assembly GCF_048164855.1). Lineage (NCBI taxonomy): Eukaryota > Metazoa > Chordata > Mammalia > Carnivora > Canidae > Canis > Canis lupus. Next base: position 9,879,077 of record NC_132874.1, read on the forward strand.
GACCCAGAGAGAGAGGCAGAGATACAGACAGAGGGAGAGAAGCAGGCTCCTCGAAGGGAGCCCCATTCGGGACTTGATCCCAGCCCCCAAGACCATGCCCTGAGCCAAAGGCAGATGCTCAACTCCTGAGCCACCCAGGCATCCCTAATGTTTTTTTTTTTTTTTTAAAGATTATTTATTTATTTATTCATGAGACACAGAGAGAGAGGGAGAGAGAGGCAGAGACACAGGCAGAGGGAGAAGCAGGCTCCACGCAGGGAGCCGGACACAGGACCCGATCCCGGGTCTCCAGGATCACGCCGCAGGCCAAAGGCAGGCGCCAAACCGCTGAGCCACCCAGGGATTCCCCCCTAACGTTTTCTTTACGGGAATTATAGTGCATGTTTTTTTTATTGTTGTTATTTTATATCTCTTTAGGTAAAAATTAAAGAGGCAACTGGGCTGCCCTTAAACCTCTCAAATTTTGTCTTCTGTCAATACACATTCTGGGACCAGTGTGAATCTACAGTGGCTGCCCCGGTGGTGGATCCTGAGGTGAATTCCCCTCAGACCAGGGACGCCCAGTACACCGTGACCTTCTCTCACTGTAAGGTACGGGCACCCTTACAGAATGAGCTGCGCGGGAGGCAACCCGGGTGCCATTCAGAGCTCTTCTTATAACTTAGAAGTCTCCTCCTAAGAATGTTTAAGGAATGTAATATGTGTGTTGGACTTTTTAACCTCAAAATGTTCTTCAGTACAAATTCAAATGGGAAGTATTTAAAATAGAGTCTGAAAGACCTCTACCTGAAGTCTTATGCCCGAGAGGTGGAATGGCCAGTGACAGTTTGTACACCTTTAGATAAACTTTCTATGCCCTACAACTTTTATGTGTGTTGTCAATACATGTTCACACACAAATGGGCATAGATACAGTCTCTTACCATCTTGAATGCGTAACTTTTAAAGTTTTTATTTATTCATGAGAGACACACAGTGAGAGAGACAGAGACATAGGCAGAGGGAGAAGCAAGCTCCCTGTGGGGAGCCTGACGCAGGACTCAATCCCAGGACCCTGGGATCACAACCTGAGCCAAAGGTAGATGCTTAACTGCTGAGCCACCCAGGCTTCCCACATGTATAACTTCTTGCAAAAGTTTTTTACCAAAAATGTCACATTATTTGTATTGTAGAATTATGCCTTTTAATATATGTGAACCTTTTTTCATTCTTTTGAATGTGGTATAGCATTTCAGGCATAGCATTCTGATGTGCCATATGAGGTTTTAAGGAAAATGTAAATGAACAAGGCGAATTTCTGGTGACTGCTGGTTGTCCCTGTCTTGTGGCTATACGCTCCCCTTCCTGACTTTCACGTCAGACTCCCCATGGGTTGTTTCTGACAGACAGATGCTACCTTCTGTGTAATTTTGGTTTTCCTTGTACAATCCTTCACAGATACTCCAAACCCCTTCCTTTGGAAATGGTGCTTTTTCTTTCTGGCTCTACACATACCAAATTTCACATAGGTAAAGACTGTCAAGTCTTTCTTTTTCTGAAAACAAATAGTCCAGTTTTTTTTTCTTTCGCTTATATTCACCAAGTTTGTTTCTCAAAATCCGTATTATTTTTTTGTTATTGTTGTCTGGATACTCTGAAATATTCCCCATCTTTCTTTGGATCCACAAAGCTGTTCTTGTAGAAGGATGAAGTCTGAATTTTAAGTACATTCTAGTTAACAACTGGTTTGATAAACACTAGTCGCAGAGTCCTTGGATTCACTGCATGACCCTGGGTTTTTTCCATCAATAAATGTGTAGATTGTATTAAGTGATCATTAGTTTGTTTTCCTTCTAAAATTCTGGCTCTGTCTCCAAACTAAATAGACAAGAAGGTAAGTAGTAGCATGTTCAATCAGTATAGCACAGGTCTTTCCAGAAGCCACAGAGTTGTCTTCCCCAGAGATTCCAGTAAGATGCTGCTGGAAAGAAGCTCGGTGTGGCCCCTCGCCTGCCGCTTCATTCAGTGTGATTTCCATACTTTTCAGTCCATGCAGCATTCACTTCCTCACACTCCTCTGTCTGCTTTTTATGATGAGCTGGAGTGGGAGACTTTCAGAGTAAGAGCACAGAATCATGAAGTTAATCATAGGAAATTTAATTCTATTTTCAGTCTCCCAAGCCAGAGCAAGGAGCAATCAGACATTCTTTTTTTTTTTTTTTTTCTTTAAATGATGTGCTGATTAGTTTATAGCCGTGGGAGTTCTGAGTGGTCCTGCAGAACCAAGAATGCAGATTCCCTTCTGCACCCCACAGGCACTGGAATGTGGGACAGGACACATTCCTCAGTGTCCACATTGATTGAAGAAAGAAGTCCATTAAATCATTTCTTCCTCACTAGTATGAAGAGCTGGTATTTTGGGGTTTGTTTTTTTTCTTTTTTAAAGATTTCATCTGTTTATTCATGAAAGACACAGAGACACAGGGAGAGGGAGAAGCAGGCTTCCTGTGGGGAGCCGGATGTGGGACTCCATCCCAGGACCCCAAGATCACGACCTGAGCAAAAGGCAGACGCTCAACCACTGAGCCACCCGGTTGCCCTTGTTCCGGGTCTTTAACACAGCACAGGTGGTTTTCCAGTTGGGATTCTGCAGACTAACAGCCTCCAAAGTGAATCTCTATACAATCAAAAGGTAACACGGAAATTTCACAGATTGCTCTGTGAGTGATTCTTGCCGTTCTTCCCTTGCTCCCGCTTATCCCAGGACTACGTGGTGACCGTAACAGAAGAGCTCCTGGAGTTCCTGTCTGACGGAGCCCTGGCGATTGAGGTGTGGGGCCACCGCTGTGCTGGGAATGGCAGCTCCATGTGGGAAGTTGACTCTCTTCATGCAAAGACGAGAACGTTGCATGACAGGTTCGTACTTGGCTGGGCTGGATGCAGGGTCACAACTGGCACCAGGACAAAGGCTAAGGGGAGGAGTCCCCAGACCTGTCTCCTCCTTTGGGAAATGGGAAGGATAAAAGGAACTAGCAGGCATGGAAGACATTCAATGGCGAAAGGAAGGTCTTTTCAACAAACAGGACTAAAACAACTGCATATCTCCCTATAGACAAAACCTACTTTGATCTTGGCCTTCATGATACACAAAGCTTATTTTGAGATGGATCAGAACCTTCAATGTGAAAGATAAAACTGTAAAGCTTACAGAAAAAAAAAAAAAAACAGAATATTTTCCCTTTTTTTCTCCCTTTTTTTGAACAACATTTATACTCCATACCCAGCTACCAAGGAGTACCTGTTGTGCTGTGGGTAGTGGCTATGGATGCCAGGCCTCTCTGGCTTCCCACCCTCTATTCCATGATGGGGGTGGTGGTCAGAGAGGCTTTGGGGGCCACGGTGCTCACGTGGTGAGACACAGACTTCTTAGGGCCAGTCTCATCATGTGGGTCCCTGGGAAGCACAATCTTCACTTTGAGGCCCAGCTCACTCCATCTGAGCTGCACATGGCACACTGCAGTGTCACATAGCAGTTGACAGGGTCCCCATGGAGAGTCAGCAGGCCATCCACAAACTTCATGGATATAGCCCTCTGCCCTGGGAGTTTCCTAGATACCACAACCTCACTGTTCTTTGGCCCCACTCTCCATGATGGACCATGGCACAGCATTGCAGGCCCTCCACACAGCAAGGCCTCCTGGGAGCTGGTCATGCAGAGACTCTGCCTGGGTCATAGCACACAGACTTCCCATGGCCACCCTTCCAGCATAAAGCTCTCCCCTGCCCTCAGGAAAGCCAAATCTCTGCTGAACCACTGCAGTCAATTCTCAGATCCACCAGCCCTTTTTGCCAAAAATATCATGCATCCTGGTGGCCAAGATAATAATTTTTGTTCTGGTTGTGTAACTTGCACCTCAACTCCAGAGTAGCCATCTTCAGCCAGTTCCTGAATGAGAAACTCGTTCAATTCAGCTTTGAAGGTGCCTTGGGCCCCAACTCCCTCTTCTTGGAAATTTGCCCCACCATATTGCCCCGCAAGAGACCTTCTTATAAAGTTGATCCTCTGTCTCTTCTGTGATCCAGCAATCCACTTCTAAGTATCTCCGCAAGAAAAATGAAAACATAAGTCTGTAAATAGACTTGTTCACAAATGTTCTTGGCAGTTCTTTTTGTAATATCCCCAAACTGCCAACAACCCAAAGGTGTGAGAACGTTTGATAAGCCAATTGTACCACTAGTCACGTAATAGAATATTACTCAGCTCTAATAACAAGGAAAAGGACTATAGCTCCCCATTTGAATGAATCGCAAAAACATGATGCTAAACCAAAGAAGCCAGACCTAAAAGAGCGTACTATCATTCCCTTTCTGTGAATTTCTAGAACAAGCAGAACTAATCTCTGGTTATATGGCTGCTGTGGGATGCTGTGGATATTGAATGGGAAGGCCATGAGCAAACTTTCAGAGGCACATGGTGGGGGTCCTTACAGAGGTGTGTGCATTTTCACAATTCATCAAACTCTGTGCTTGATATCTGGACATTTCACTGAATAAAAGTTATATACCTCAATAAAATAAATACAAAAGATGTATACCATCTGGTTGTTTTGAGAGGTAGATAAGAAAATCTACAGGACACACATAGCATGATGCCCAGCCCATAGTAAGTGCCCAGTGGATAGCGGTTCATTCTTACTTCTCATAATGTCCCTGGACGGTGACACTTGTTCATTGGAATGTGTTTTCACAGGTGGAATGAGGTAACACGAAGAATAGAAATGTGGATCTCCATATTGGAGTTGAATGAGCTAGGGGAGTACTCTGCGGTGGAGCTTCACCAGGCAAAAGATGTTAATACGGGAGGCATCTTTCAACTCAGACAGGTACTGGGCTTGCTTTTGCTTGTTGGGTGTTTCCTTTGGGTCCCACGCTTACACACACTTTTTGGGAGTTCCCCAATTATGTGCCTCTGTATTCCCTGATTCTCTTCCCTTTCTTTACCCTCTTCCCACACTCTGCCATTCCCATTCCTGGCGCTCATTGGTGCATCATGCCCCCTGCCCCACCCCCACCTCTACAGGGTCATTCCCGGAGGGTGCAGGTCACTGTGAAACCTGTACAGCATTCAGGGACCCTGCCACTCATGGTCGAGGCCATCTTGTCTGTCTCCATTGGCTGCGTCACCGCCAGGTCCACCAAACTGCAAAGAGGGCTGGACAGTTACCAGGTAAGACGAACAGATTTGGAATAGTATGTACGAGGCTTGGCTAATGCAAAGTTAAGGCAGCAGTGATCTTGATAGAGACTTTTGGGGAATATGACAACTCCTTTTCTTGACCTTGTATCTGCACCTCTCCCTTCAAATTTCCATTTATTGCTTTTTTACTGGATTTTAAATACTATACCAGCTTAGTGTCCAGTAATAATAATTGTATTTGTAAACATACATATGAATGCTATGTTCCTCATTTACTTTACATAGATTTCATTTTCTGTCTGGCTCCAGTTATGTTGGATATTTAAGGCCACTTGTTAACTGGCCTGGTCCACTTTTATTAATACAAAATTGCCCCCATACACTGGCATAATTAAGCAGGTCTTTGAAAGCCTTTCTTTCTTCTTTCTTTCTTTCTTTCTTTCTTTCTTTCTTTCTTTCTTTCTTTCTTTCTTTCTCTCTCTCTCTCTCTCTCTCTCTCTTTCTTTCTTTCTTTCTTTCTTTCTTTCTTTCTTTCTTTCTTTCTTTCTTCTTTCTTTCTTTTTTAATCAGAAGTTGTCCTCACGATCATTTTTGCCCATTAAATCCTTTTTTACTAATTCTTCTGTTCTCATTTTTAAAAATTGACCGTGATAGGGCACCTGGCTGGCCCAGTTGGAGGAACATGGGACTCTTGATCTGGGGGTTGTGAGTTTGAGCCCCATGTCGGGTATAGAGATTATTTTTTAAATAAATAAACAAGTATTTTTTTTTTTAATAAAGAAGTATTTGTAAAAAGTAAAAGATGAAAGGATCTAAGAATTGATCTTCATATTACCAGTCACAGCTCTTTATCACTCTGTGAGAATAAACTTTAAGATTAGGAACTTGTGGGGATCCCTGGGTGGCTCAGTGGTTTAGCGCCTGCCTTCCGCCCAGGGCATGATCCTGGAGTCCCGGGATTAAGTCTCACATCGGGCTTCATGCATGGAGCCTGCTTCTCCCTCTGCCTGTGTCTCTGCCTCTCTCTCTCTCTTTCTCTCTCTCTGTCTCTCATGAATAAATAAATAAAATAAAATCTTAAAAAAAAAAAAAAAAGATTAGGAACTTGTCTGCAGTGGCCAGGAAGAAGGCATGTACTTTTGCTTAGTCCCTGGTTTACTGTCAGGTATGAATTAGGGACTGGGAAAATCAGCCCATTGAATTCTGGCTCCCTCACTGCACATGAGAGAGAGAGCTCTCCCTGCTGTGACAGGAGGAAATGTTTCTTTGTGGAGTCTGCATGGAAGCTCAGCCCGTCTTGAGAATGATTCATCTTCTGTCTCAGTTTCCTTGGGCTCCCTGGCATTCAGGCAAAGACAGCATTCAGGCAGAGACCGCTCTGAAAGCAAGAAGGAGCATTGGCTTGGCCTATGAGGCCTTAAGAAGGCATAATTTTGTCAAATACCGCCTTCTCTGTCTCAGGCCAAAATCGCCCCTGGTTCCCAGAGCCAGGGAGAGTATGAAGGAAGGTATAGGACAGTCTGCTATTTTAGGGCAGCCTTCTCACCCAGATTTTTCCTCATGTGTAGGGTAGGAAATTGGGTTGTATGGATTCTCATCCCAGCTGAGTCCCTCACTCGGCCTTCAACTTTGGGGGTGGCTGCAGGGCCTGGTAGAAAGGTCGCCAGCCTGGAACCAGGGGGCCTGGATTCTCTTTTTTTTTTTTTTTAAGATTTTATTTATTTATTCACGAGAGACACAGAGAGAAAGGCAGAGACATAGGCAGAGGGAGAAGCAGGCTCTCTGCAGGGAGCCCAATGTGGGACTCAATCTCAGGACCTTGGGATCCTGCCCTGAGCTGAAGGCGGATACTCAACCACTGAGCCACCCAGGCACCCCAGGACCTGGATTCTCAAGTGTAGCACAGCCTTCCTGGTTACCTTGTTGGGATCATGCAAACCTCGAATTCCCCTTCTCTCTTCTCCAGAATGATGAAGTAAGCTGAATAATTCCCTGAGATCCCAGTCTATACTAAAATTTTGTGGCTTAATAAATCTCTAATCTTAGATAAAACTTTGAATTTGCCTCCTTAATCATGACCTATGAAACAGGTATCATCAGCTGACTACATATTCCCATTTTAGGAACCTTACAAAGATTGATTATATGCACTTTTAAAACCACTCTCCTCCTGAGTTAAAACTGATTTTTGAGGGGATCCCTGGGTGGCTCAGCGGTTTAGCACCTGCCTTTGGCCCAGGGCGCGATCCTGGAGTCCCGGGATCGAGTCCCGCATCGGGCTCCCGGCGTGGAGCCTGCTTCTCCCTCTGCTTGTGTCTCTGCCTCTCTCTCTCTCTCTCTCTTTCTCTGTCTATTGTGAATAAATAAATAAAAATCTTAAAAAAAACTGATTTTTGTCAAAATTTGAGCATTACTTCAATATTAGGTATGCATTTAATAAGTTAGTTATTCAAATGATAGTAGTGGTTTCCAAACTAAAACAAAAGTTCATATTTGAAATCTATGCAGAGAGTAAGTTTCACTGTATTTTTAAAGCACTTTTTAAAAAAGCAGTATATTTTGAAGTATATTTACGTATGAGAGTAATGTAATTATATTTTTAAAGCATTTGGGGGAAAAAAACAGTTTGTCTTTTTACTCCTAGACCATTTCACTGCATGTTTGAGTATTACCCCTCCAATAACCATATAAAAAAAAGACGATTGTTATGTGGGCCAGCATTCCTTTTGAATAGAACTCGCCACTGTATAGATGGTTATTCCCTACAAATAGGAGTTCCTCTATTCTTATGTCTGAGGAAAATAGTCCCAACTAAATCCTTTTATTTTCAACATGGTGATTTTGTTTTGCCAAATGTTTTTGTCAAAATGGTTATTTTATTACAGTTATTGCAAACTCTTGCCATGGGTTTAAGACAGTTCTGATTTTTCTCAACTGATTGGTGTGATGCTAGTATAACCAGTAGTGGATAACAGTAGGTCCATATATTCAACATGGCGGGCTGTGATCTTGTGGCAGTAGTACAAGGCACCACCTTGTCTGTGAATAGCCTGAGGCTCCCAGTGGGCTTTCACTTGTGATGATTTCCTCCTTGCATGTGCTATAGTGCAGAGAGGAGGACGCCAAGTGGAGAGACTCACAACCTGGCTTCCAGTCCTGACTCTACCACCACTGTGTGATCATTTAATTCTCCAGGAGCCCTGGCTTGCCTCATGGCTAAGCTAAGACGTTGAACAATAGAGTCTAGTTTTGCCATTTTGTCTAAATCCATTCCAAATCTCAGATAGCCCACCCAGGAATGCATACCCACCCTTCACATAACAATAGGGTAAGGCCTGGCCCAATGATGTTGATTCCTAGTCCCATCTAAGAGAGTTCTTGTTTTATAAATGACTGTTTTCTTTATTAAAAACATAATGAAACAAAACTCAAACTCAAATTCTTAATTATAGACAAGTGAATTAAATCCACTAAGCCTTTCTCACAATTCACTTAAATGTTTTATTATACTGGTGTTATGTGGTTATGTGTGCTGTCCATTATAATGTGAGTGTTACGCTTAAAGAATTATTTGTGTGCTGTTTGAGAAACAAAATGCATGTCCTTTGTGTTTATTTTTTTCCTACCAGAGAGATGATGAGGATGGTGATGATATGGATAGTTATCAGGTATCACTGCTGCTGTCATTCTGTGGCATGGGGCACAGCTACTGCTAATTGCCAGCATCTGCAAAGCAGAGGGCAGGGAGGAGGAAGGAGGACCATCGAGGAAGAATACGCAATTTTTCCCTCGCTCTGGACTTGCTTTAAACATAATCGGGGATACGATACTCTTTCTGTAGATTTCTCTGTCCATTCAAAATTTGTGATCAAATACTGCACTGCTGCTGTGTCATCTTGAATTACCTTGTAAAGACTTTCTTCTTTTTTTTTTTTGTAAAGACTTTCTAAGCAAGACCATTATTGCTGTATTAAAGTAATGATTTTAAAAATCGTGCAACTATCCATCCATAATCCTTAAGTAGAATTCTATGCAAAACTGCGCTTAGCTCCTCAGCCAAGAGAGTAGTATTGTTCTAATACGCTGTTTTAGTTTAAAAGTCTCTTGCTGGATAGGAAATTGAAAACATTTCATGCACGTTGCTTAGCTGTGGTTAGCCAGTTTCCTTCTCGCATTAGGACCAAGCTTAATTATCCGTAACTTGGAGAATTTAAATCTCAGCTTTTTCTTTTGGGAAATTTAGAAAAAAAAATGCAACTGCAAACTTGTATCTAGTCAGCACTGGCTGGCCTGCTGCCATGGAATGTGGAATAAAAGGAACAGGCAAGGCAGCAAATCCGGGTGAAGTGTTCTGGGTTCCGTCCCCAGGCTTTGTAATGATTCTCCAGTTTTCCCAGGGTGCTTTCCTGCCTGGAAACCGTGGGTACGTTGTAGATAAAACCTCAGAAGTCCTCCGCTGTCTGCTCTTGATGTCTTCAGGGTTAGACTGGAATTAGGCAAGTCAGAGAGCGTTTTGAGTAGAATTGATGGGTTTCTTTCCCTCATACCTTTACTAAGAAAGAAAACAAACAAAAACTTCAGGGGAAATGCCAGTCTCCCCTTGGATCTCAGCAATGCCATTAACTAACGTCCTGCTGCTGTGTGTGCGCTTCCTGCCGCGTGGTTCACGGTGAAGTCCCAACAGCTGCTTCTGGGAGTTCTTAAAGCATGGCTGACTGCATGTTGGGTGTTTGCATGGGTGACTTTTGGTGAGCCTTATGGTAGAGGTTGGAGGTAAAATCTTTACAGCAAGTTTGAAAGGTTCTCTGCTGATCTATTCTTTGCATTTTAGAAAATACATGTTTTCAGGCCATTGAACGATAAACTATAAAATGCCTGTGTTTTTGTGTTTTGGGTTTTTTTTTCCATTCCATTTGCTTTTCCATGGTTTGGGCTCTGTTCATGATGTCCTTCTGCTTGGAATCACACATCCTTCAAATGAATAGCTCAATTTAAATACACACACACACACGATGTAAGAATCATCCCAACAGCTGGCGTAGTTTGAGCTTCTCTTACTTTTAAGTATAATTATCCTTTTGGAAATCCAGGGGCTCTGATTTCTGAGTAATGGGTTCCTCAATCAGCATGCTGTGTTTCTGAGGTCTCTGCTTTCTTGCATATTAATCACACAGCAATGTTCAATGGCCTTTCCTAATGAAAACCCTCCTGATCAATGTAAACATCTTTGTAAAAAAAAAAAAAAATAGTCGTCTGTGTATTCTACAGGAAAATGTTTTCCCTCCCTGATGTCAGGAAGAAGACTTAAACTGTGTGAGAGAGAGGTGGTCTGATGCACTCATCAAACGACGAGAATACTTAGATGAACAGATTAAAAAAGTCAGCAATAAAAAAGGTATGTGAGGGGCACCTGGGTGGCTCAGGGGTTGAGCATCTGCCTTTGGCTCAGGTCGTGATCCTGGGGTCCTGGGATCAAGTCTCACGTTGGGCTCCCTGCAGGGAACCTACTTCTCCCTCTGCCTATGTCTCTGCTTCTCTCTGTGTGTCTCTCATGAATAAATAAATTAAATCTTTAAAAAAAATTTTTTAAAAGCTATGTGGAATTAAACTCCCTCCTGGGAGTAGCCCTTTCACTCCTAGACAGTGGTGGCAGGTTTTCTTCCCTCAGTTGGACAATAACATATGAGTGTTTTGACCATCTTAGTAACAATTACAGATAGTAGCAAACCCTTTTGTACAGTGTGGGATCTGAAAGTAATAAGTATTCATGAGCCTGTCCTGTGAACTGTGACATTAAACATTAAACTTCCATTTAGTTGTGATGAATGCAAATGCAGTATCTCTGGGTTTTGATCTCATTATAAGGCATTCCAGGCCCAGAACCAGAGGCTGACAGCAGCTGGGGGGAGGTCCCTTCTGAAACCACAGCACTTGCAGGTCAGCGCCTGGCTCCTGTTGGGCGGCAGCCATGCACTCAGTGCGGGTGAGTCTGAAGCTGGCCTGCAGCTCCCACGGCCACTCAACTCTAGGGATGCAGTTTGCTTCTGCTGGCAGCAGCTGCTAGAGTTCCAGGGTAGAGCTGTGTTCTTAGAACCCTTAGTCTCTCATCCTATGATCCATTCATTGTGGTTGGTTCTGCACCAAAGGACACGTTATGAATGTTAATCTGTTCTAGGTAGAAGTTAGCACAGGGGTCCCCCTCAGTAAATCCCTGTGGCTCAGCGTTCTTGGTGTCAGTTTGTGGATGTGCTCAGCTTTGCTCATGGAAACTCACTTTGACGCTACCCAGATAGCTCCAGGGTTTAACTATGAATCAGACAGTTTGCAAACATGTTAAATAAAATCTCTTCTGTCAGGAGCATAAAAGGCAAAGTTAGTTTTACAGAATATGGTATGTGGTGTGTTTTAAACCTCTGTAAAGCGGTGTATACTCATAAAGCAAGGCAATATTCATCATTTCATTGGATCTTTCCAACAAGTGTGTAAAGTAGACATGACTTGTATTGTCCCTGTTTGACTACTAGGAAGCCCGGACTCGTCTGTTGAGTAACTTCCCCAAGAGTATAGAACCAGGAAAAATAACCTGTGTTCTCCTCCCTGTCCCAGTGCTCTTTCCGTGTCCTTTCCTTGAAAGTCCATTGAGTGTCCTAGACTCACCAACCTTGTCTGGGTGCTCAGGCTGGAACATCGAAGCCTCATCTCCTTTTTTTAAACATCATGGATGTTTGAGCCACTTGGGGATGTCACCAAGTGAAAACCTATTTGTTTTATTTAAAATTTGGAAATTGTCTTTTCCCCCATATTGCTGCTCATCCAGTCATTTTGTCCTGCAGAGAAGACGGAGGACGACATGGAGCGGGAAGCCCGGCTTGTGGAGCAGTGGGTGGGGCTCACTGAGGAAAGAAACGCTGTGCTGGTGCCTGCGCCGGGCAGCGGGGTCCCTGGGGCGCCTGCCCACTGGTGAGTGTCCTTTTGCCTACGCAGGCTGGACAGGATGGTGCGGATGGCCTGTGCTGGTGTCCTGCGAGTGACTTTCCAGGACTGTCACAGTATATGCTAAGTGCCATGAGCTGCGAGGGGAGGGGCCACCCAGCTCTTGTGCAGCTGACTTGCTCTCCCAGGAAGCCAGCGAGCATCTATTTGTTACTATTTGTCCAGGAAGTAAATACCACACGTCTCAGTTTCTCCACATGAGCAGCTTGGACAGTTTTCTGATCTCCAGAAATTCTCTTATGTTGGCCTGAAAGAAGGCTGTTTCCAGAATCCACGTGAAGAGGGGAGAAAACATATTTTCTTATGAGCCCTCATCCCTGCTCAGTTTGGTCATAACATAGAGTCCGCTCTTGAGCACTAAATAACCATGGCCAGTCAAGTGATTGATCGGTCCATCCCGATGCAGATCAGAAACAGCATGGTCCCCTAGGCTCTGGACTCAAATAGATCTGGATTTAGTTTCCAGCTGTAGCTCTGTAAGTGTTAAATGTTAACTTCTCTGAGGCTTTAGTCTTAATCTATGAATGGAGCTCCATTTTTGGTACTATTTTAAGGATTAGAGATATTGTATTAAAAACACCTTGCCCATGATCCTCATTTGTTAAGTGGTGACTACTCTTGCTGCATCTGATTCTCATTCTTATTGTAAGAATATATCCTAGGACGCCTGATGGCTCAGTGGTTGAGTGTCTGCCTTTGGCTCAGGTTGTGATCATGGGATCAAGTCCTGCATCAGGATCCCTGCAGGGAGCCTGCTTCTCCTTCAGCCTGTGTCTCTGCCTCTTTTTCTGTGTCTCTCATGAATAAATAAATAACATCTTAAAAAATATACATATGTCCTAGGCATTTAGGAGAAATCCGATTCCTTTTGAACAGAGAATGTACATGCCCAGATAATCTCTTTAGGTTAGGCATAGAAACATCAGCGGTGTTATTTGTGTCTATAACAATAAAGGGAAGTATAACGGATTTGATGGTATTATGAAACCAGAAAATCTGAATTTGCTGGCACTAAATTTGTAATCTGATGTTTCTCCCTGCAGATTGTCCCGCTGTCCTGGAATCCTGCAGGGCACACATGCAGTCTGTCTGCCAGCCACGTGTTGCAGACAGCCACCTCATTCCCTGAGGCCCTGTCTAGACCGTCTGTCTCCTTACCCCAGTCACTTTCATTTGAGTCATTTCCAAACTTTAGATTGTCTCAACTGTTTGTAAGATGTGGAGTCCTCAGTCCTGTCCCTAGGTATTCTGATTCACAAGAGAAAGGATGGGTTCAGGACTTTTCATTTTCAGAGTCCCCACCCCCACCTCCCAGGTGTCTCAGATGCACACAGGCCAGTTTTTGATAAAACACTGCTTTGGTCTTTTCATACACAACCCTTCCTCCTTTGATAGGCCTTTTGTCCTCTCCTCAGTGTTGTCTTCTTGTTTACTTTCTCTGGGTTCTGATCGTGTCCCCTGTCTCCAGTATTAACAGCATCCCTTCCCTTTTTCTCCCTCACTAGAACTATTTCTAGAAAGCCATTAAATAATCTATGTTTCACTTAGTTACATCTGATTCACATAACTGGTAGTTTTTTGTGGAAGTCACATAATTCTCATGATATGTATTTACAGGGATGTCAAGAAATGTGCAAATATTTCATGAATAGAATTACTGCCTCCACAGTGGTTCTCTTCTATGCCTCTATGTTTGATTAACATGATGTAACACACATATTTTGTGATGATTAAATTTTGTTATTAAATTTAGGGTCCCACCACCTGGAATGGAAACCCACATACCAGTTCTCTTCCTTGATTTGAACGGTAAGCAGACCCCAGGTTCCAGGGGCCCTCACATTTCATTTAGGTTTGTAATCTCTTCAGACCACCTGATTGTGATTCCTTAAATTACTTCTCTAGTCACTCATGTGCTGTATCTAGGTGACATTTATAGTGCAAGCAAATGTATAAACCTTGACGTGTAGCATCACTAGGGAGAGAGAAGTGGATATTTAATCTTAAAAAGAGAGTTCTGAGAGTTAAGGAACTATACACACACACACACACACACACACACAAACATTAAAACAGTTATGGTTGGGAGACTTAACGGACAGAGGTTCTGAAACTTCAGGCTTTGCAAGGGCCTAGGAATCTGCATTTCTGACTAGTGTCGTTTGCTCCCCACCCCCCCATAGTGCTGATGCCAGAACGTGATTACAGCATAAACCCTCTCTTAAAAGTGGTTCTTTACTATAGCAATGGGATTGAGCCTGCGTGAACCAAGAATGATGGTTCTCAATGGATTTTAGCGGTAAAATCCATTTTCAAAATGAAGTCTTAAATGGAACCCTCTATGTAGAATACAAAGGCAGAATTGCCAAGTGGGGAGATGGGTGGGCTCAGGCAGGCTCATCTGCCTGGCCCCTGGTATCTCAAAACACAGCCTGGAATTCTGTTATTTGGAGGGAAGACCAGCCAATGACTTTGGCTCTTCATTGGCAGAATTGTTTAAAAGCCTAAAAGCAGAATGTGTGCCTCGTGAAGTGGTGGGTTTCCTGTTATTGAAGGAATAAGAGCAAATGTTGGATGACCACTTACAGATATTTGTGATGGTTCCATCCCATATGGCGTAGGGCATTGGGGGAAGATGATTTTTGCATTTCTCCCAAGGGCTTAGAACTTTGATTCTAAATTGATTATTTAGCTTTACAAATGTCTAACCATGTGTAACTTATGTAAGTAGGACACAAGCCTAACACCAAGTTACCACAAGGAATTGACCTTAAAAAGCAGTAAAGTGTCAGCTGTGTTTTTGTGGGGAAAATATTTGCTCCTGGACTACGTATGGAATATATTTGTCCATGTTATTGGAGATTCACAGGGTACCTTTTTGGCTCTCATAGTTGTTTCTATAAAGAAAAAACCTATCTTGAATATCAGAATCTGTATTTCAACTGTGGTATCAGGAAGGAAAGAAAAACATGAAATGCATTACACGTAAACTTCATCTGTGAAAAGCAGATTTAAAAATTTTCAGTGCTTGCTTTAAAAAATGACTTCTCCTCCCACTTGTCTTTCTGTGCCATGGACTTGGTCAGCGGATGACCTCAGTGCCAATGAGCAACTCGTGGGCCCCCACGCATCGGGCGTGAACTCCATCCTGCCCAAGGAGCATGGCAGCCAGTTCTTCTACTTGCCCATCATAAAGCACAGTGATGAGGAGGTACTTGACCACTAAGGTTCCGTTCATGGGCTTCAGATTAGTGCACATGCCTACAGGCCTGTCTTCTAATTGAAGTGTTGTGATCTGCTTTGGGGGAAAGGGTTGGAAACATTAAGAAGTTGGGTGTGTGTTGTCACACAGAAAAAGTGAGGAGATGTATGATTCCGCCGGGTTGCATTTCTCTTCTCACTCTCACATGCGATGTCAAAGTGCTGCCCCTGAGCCGTGTCTTTTCCCTGTCCCCAACCCTTCTCCTGTTCTTAGGTTTCAGCCACAGCCTCCTGGGACTCCTCAGTGCATGATTCCGTTCACCTGAATAGGGTCACGCCGCAGAACGAAAGGATTTACCTAATAGTGAAAACCACGGTCCAGCTCAGCCACCCGGCTGCTATGGAGTTAGTATTACGAAAACGGATTGCAGCCAATATTTACAACAAACAGGTAGTAACGGGGCCTGATTCTGCTCTTGTGCATGTGAGCTCGAAGTGTCTTCCTTCCCTCTATCACAAAGTCGAGTTTTGTGGTGTTGATAGAGTGGATATGCAACACATAAGCCAAGTTACAGTCTTATCCTCATGCTCCCAGGTAATGGGGCATGAGGATAGCATAGGCAAATGTCACCCACCAAAGGGCTTTTCCTCCTTGGCTGACTTGAGACCCATAATCCTAGGAGGCAGTAGACTGTGACATTTCAATATTTGAGAAAGGTTACATGCCAAGTCCAAGCAGGTTAGTGACAAAACAGGACAAGGAGCAGGCTCTAAACAAATCCCTGCTGCTTCCCCAGATCCCATCCCAGAGGTGCTCTTGGCAAAATTGACCCTCTCGTTTTTTTTCTGTGCGAGGATACATTGATTAAACCCTATCAAGATTATGGGGCATCTGAGTGGCATAATTGATGGAGTGTCCAATTCTCGATTTTGGCTCACATCATGATCTCAGGGTTGTGAGATTGAGCCCATATCAGGCTCTGCGCTCCATGTGGAGTCTGCTTGAAAGTCTTTCTCCTGGGGGATCCCTGGGTGGCTCAGCAGTTTGGCGCCTGCCTTCAGCCCAGGGCGTGATCCTGGAGTCCTAGGATCAAGTCCCGCATCCAGTCTCCCTGCATGGAGCTTGCTTCTCCCACTGCCTATGTCTCTGCCTCTTTCTCTGTGTGTTTCTCATGAATAAATAAATAAAATCTTAAATAAAAAAAAGAGAGAGAGAGAGAGGTTCTTTCTTCTTTTTCCTCTATCCCTCCTGCTTCTGCTCTGTCTCTCTCTAAAATAAATAGGGATGCATGGGTGGCTCAGTTGGTTAAGCACCTGCCTTCAGCTCAGGTCATGATCTCAGGGTCCTGGGATTGAGCCCTATGTTGGGCTCCCTGCTCGGCAGGGAGCCTGCTTCTCCCTCACCCTCTGCCCCTCCCCCTGCTTGTGCTCTCTTTCTCTTTTTCTCTTAAATAAGGAAATAAATAAAATGTTTAAAAATTAATAAATTTTTAAAAATAAATCCTATCAAGATCCAAAGGAAGGCTGCCAATAAGAGAAAAGCAACCCCCCAAAAATCCTGAATCAGCTGCAAATTTGTAATCTAATCCCCAAATAACAGCTGGAATCTGTTGTCCTTTAGGGTCAGAGATGAGGATTTTTCAGCTCAGTTTTTCTGAGTATTGTATGTGTATCAAAAACATAGTATTTGTTAATGCTTCTACAATTTGTAAAATGCCAAATAACTTACATGTTTCACATTGCTTAATCCAGCTTTCCTTTCCTACCAGAGTTTCACCCAGAGTCTGAAGAGGAGAATATCATTGAAAAATATATTTTATTCCTGTGGTGTGACCTATGAAATAGTATCTAATATACCAAAGGTAAAAAATATTTTTTTTCTTAAAAATATTTCTTAAAAATATTCTTTCTTAAAATATCAAAATAGTATTAGAGAATGTGTTCATTTCTTAGAACTTCTAAATTGTTTTCTCACCACAATTTGGATAAAAATATTGTTCATGTAAAAGTATTGTAATTGCAAAAACAAAAACAAAGTATAGTAATTGCTTTCTCATCCCTTCAGGCAACAGAGGAGATTGAGGACCGGGAAACCCTGGCTCTCATGGCAGCAAGGAGCGAAAATGAAGGCACTTCAGATGGAGAGACCTACATAGAGAAATACACACGTGGTGTGCTGCAGGTGGAGAACATTCTGAGTCTTGAACGGCTCCGGCAGGCAAGTGACAGCAGTATCTGGAGCAGGGGGCCAGAGCACCAGCCTTCCTCCCAAATGGACCAAGATGAATTCATGTACCAAATGCCTTCCCGGTGCATCCATCAGAGGAGGATAACTTGAGTAACATTCTTCCTAGACAGAGTGGTTACTGTGACAAAATAGTAGCAAAAATGAAAATAATGTCTACATTCTATTGAATACCTTCTACTTTTGCTCTCCGTGCCCAAGTAATTTAGATGTGTTCTTTCCTTTAATCTTCTAGATTGCCCTATGAAGGAGATAAACACTGTTAGAATCCCCTTTTGTAAATTAGAAAATTATGGCCAGCGGAGGTGCACTGCCTTGCCCATGGGTACACAGCTAAGAGGTGGTACCAAGTCAGCTGTAAACCAGGAAGGTTCGACCCAAGAGCCCCCATGATAGCCATGTGCTATTAGTGTTTTCCTAATTTGGGGGGGTCTGGGTTACCTTCTGCAGCAATAGTAGGACATTTAGGTGAAACTAACCCACTAGGTAGTGGAATTCTGAGACACGAACTGTCAACAGTAGAAGCAGCAGCTGAAGTTTGTAGAAAATGCATTTTTAGGAACAAGAGGACTAAGATTGGCATCTGTCAGAAAAATCTTCCTTTAGTGGAAGTCCCACTGAAACGGCTATGCGAATAAAACACAAACAGCATCAAAGTTAATGATAGTTTTGCAAAGGATACATATAGTTAGGGGTGTTTCTTCTACATTTTCTCTGTCTACCCCTGTAAAAATTCCACAACATAAATGTCTTTAGTTCAGCAGTTTTCCTGGTCTTGTAGAAAGTGTTTTTGGTAGATGAAGGCAAAAGAGGTAAGTGGGTACAATAAGATTCTAGCTTTTGTGAATATGGGAGGGAGTGTGGGATTGAAATGATGTGTATTCCTGTATGTTCTAACCTTCCACAATAAACATATTATTTGTCATCAGAGGGGGGGAAAATAAATGCTCTTTTGACATTTACAGGCAGTCACGGTCAAAGAAGCACTGTCCACCAAAGCCCGGCACCTGCGGAGGAGTCTCAGCACGCCAAATGTTCATAATGTGAGCACACCCTGCCGAGGGTCTGTTGCTTCTGTGACATGTCTCAGGGCTTGGGGTGTGGCATGTGAGGGCCCTGGGGCCAGGGTTCACTGGTGTGGGCATCCCGTATTGCCAAGCCTCTCCCCTCTCCTAGGGAGGCACACGCGAGAGTGTGCTTATGGTCACATGCCTGAGTTTTTAGTGGAATCTTCCAGATTTCTCTTCAGAAAGTTATGTCCTTGGTAGAAGTTTCTTGAGACACAAATTGAACGTAGTTGGTTTAAGGGTGGTCAAGTCAGCTAAAAATCCTGGCTATCATTTTCTTAAAGAGAGGAGGTGGGATGCCTGGGTGGCTCAGCAGTTAAGCATCTGCCTTTGGCTCAGGGTGTGATCCTGGAGTACCGGGATCGAGTCCCACATCGGGCTCCCTGCATGGAGCCTGCTTCTCCCTCTGCCTATGTCTCTGCCTCTCTCTCTGTGTCTCTTGTGAATAAATAAAATCCTTTTTAAAAAAAAAGAAGGGAGGAGGAATTCCATAATTTTTAGAGATTCACAGAGAAGTATTTATGGATAAAATTTTTTAAGTCAAAAAACAAAATCAGAATAAAAAATTTTAAAGGATAATAAAAACTAGAGCAGAATTATAATATATTCAAAGAAGGAAATAATAAAGATTAGAACAGAGGTGTATGAAATAGAAAACCAATGATAGAATCAACAAAGCTGAGAAGCAGGCTTTTTGAAAAGACTGGTCAGGGCAGCCCTGGTGGCGCAGTGGTTTAGCGCCGCCTGCAGCCTGGGGTGTGATCCTGGAGACCCGGGATCGAGTCCCACATCGGGCTTCCTGCATGGAGCCTGCTTCTCCCTCTGCCTGTGTCTCTGCCTCTCTCTCGCTCTCTCTGACTGAATAAATAAATCTTTAAGAAAAAAAAAAAAAGACTGGTCAAATGGACTGACTTAACATTAATTGCAGAAGGAAAGAAAATATTGGGATAATATAATTCCAATATTGGCAATAAAAAGAGACATATCACTAGAGAGGACAGAGATTTAGACAGGATAAAAGCAAACCTGAAGGTTATATCAGTAAATGTAAAAGCTTCAACAAAATAGAATTTTCCTACAAAAAACAAATCATATAAGAAAGAGAAAGCCTGAATGCAACTATCACCATAAATAAAGCCTAAACTCAAGGAAAAAGACTGTTCAGTCATGGGAACACACAGTATCAAAGAAAAATTGGCACATCGCCCTAACAGATCTATAAATTCCCAACATGATTTCTCATAGAATTTCATAAGCTGACCCCAGAATCGCTATGGAAGAGAGTGTTGCAGGTGCACACAACTTTCTCTACAGCACAGAGATTCCAGGCCTTAATATGCACTCTAAAGCTTCTCATAGAAATGTGAGATGGGGGCACCTGGCTGGCTGACTCAATCGGTAGAGCATGTGACCCTTGGTCTCAGGGTTATGAGTTCAAGGCCCATGTTGGATCTAGAGATTACTTAAAATAAATAAACTTAGGGGCACCTCTGTGGCTGTGGTTGAGCTTCTGCCTTCGGCTCAGGTCATGATCTCAGGGCCCTGGGATCCAGCCCCACATCAGGCTCCCTGCTCAGTGAGGAACCTACTTCTCCCTCTCCCTTTGCCACTACCCCCACTTGTGCTCTCTGGCTCTATCTCTCTGTCAAATAAATAAATCTTTTAAAAAATAATAAACGTAGAAAAGAAATAAACATAGGATGTATTTAAAACTACTGAAATGGTATATATGTCAATAATTGTGGGATACAGCTAGAGTGATACTTAGGGATAGTAACAATAATTTATTTCATCAGAGTGTGTAATAGAGAAAAAGTAGCAGTGGGCTAGATATCTACCTAGAATAGAACAAGTAAATTATGAGACTAATGAAAAAGACCATTCATATATGGTAAGATACCACTTATTTAATTATAAAAAGATGCAAAATATATGTTACATGTGCCTATATATTTATATATAATATGTGCATATATTTTTATATATAAATCAATTTTTATGTATATATGGTAACTGTACAAAGCCTGTATGGGAATAATCAACCCCAGATTTAGTACAGTTGTTACTCATGAGGATTGCAGAAAGGAGGTTGAGAAGGTCATACAGGCTTCAACTGTAAAACTGGCATTACATTTCCATATTTCTATGTAATTTATGTTAAGTACATCAACCACATTGATAAAACCATGGATCTCTTACAGGTCTCCTCCAGTCGACCAGACCTTTCAGGCTTTGATGAAGATGATAAGGTGTGTACCAGTAGTGTGGGCATGGCTAGGTTACTAGCAGAATCAAAGTCTGAAAAGTTAGGGTATCTTGGTCTTTTTAAAATCTCAGGACTTCCATCTTAATCTGATGTGGATCTTTGTCTCCACGTGTCCATTTCCAAGTACAAAGACTTGATGTGGAATTGCTTTGTACTTAGTGTCAATGTTGTACCTTAGCATATTTTCCATACCCAGATAGTCCTACACAGAGCTGAATATCTGTGTGTTTATGGGTCTACCTCAATGATTTAAGAAAGTATTATATCTACCATTGCAAAATCAAAATTATTGCAACTAGGTATGTTAGGGATTTAAAATTAAGGATGTTGTGCAACATGACCTTGCTCAGCAAATATTTCTTGGAGCATATATTATATTTAATTTATTATGCTGGGGACTGAGTGATTCAAAGAGTAGAATCAACAATTGTATCCAGAAGTTTAAAATCTAGTCTTTAGATAAGGCAGGCGACTCCAGAGAAATATGAAGATGAAATAAGCTTATGATACACAAATGGAGTTTTCCTTCTTTACTATACCAGTATCGTATGGCAGTTTGATACTTTTAAATCTTGGGCTTATGTAGAGTGACCATACCCTCTGGTTTGCCTGGGCAGTCCTAGCGTGTGCCTGCTACCAAAGCGAAAATTATTAATGGAATCTATTCACTCCAAAAAGTGTTTTCATTGTGGTCTCTCAATTATCTGGCCACCCTAGATACACACCAAATTTATCAATGTCACTCCCTTTGTGGGGGAAGGGAGGAAAGTGGATGGGACCTCTGGGCTTCAGAAGGGGATTTCACTCCACTTGTAATGAGTTTATTAAACCTTGGACAAATATAATATTAACTCTTGACCTATATCTTGAGTAGGACACTATTTGGCATATTATTCAGCCGCTCATACTTTTCTATGTTTAAAATATTCTATTAATAAAAACAAAGAAGAGTACATACTGCCATTAAAAAACGGGAAAAAACTGAAATCTGGACTTCATTTCTCACTTTAACAGGACTTAATTACAGCTAACCCATATCTTTACCTTGTAGGGTTGGCTAGAGAACCAATTAGACATGTCTGACTACAGCTCCAGCTATCAAGATATAGCCTGTTATGGAACTTTACCCAGGGATTCGCCTCGAAGG
The DNA here is from genome assembly GCF_048164855.1 of Canis lupus baileyi. NCBI lineage: Eukaryota > Metazoa > Chordata > Mammalia > Carnivora > Canidae > Canis > Canis lupus. Next base: position 9,901,172 of record NC_132874.1, read on the forward strand.
AGTAAAGAAAGTAGTGGTGAGATTTTTTTTCTCTGAGTTCTTTGTTTATAATTTCTTAGGAAAAGCATGAGGGGCAAATTCTTTTACGGGTTGGATTTAATAAAATAGGAACCTGAAATTTTAATAGACTGGATGATTCTAAACTATCTTCTTGAAGAGAATGTATCATGTTCGCTTATGTGATTTCCTTTTGCTTTAGATCCGGTGTATCATCCAGATAATAATAATAATAATAGGCCTTTTGTGTATCACTTCAGAATTTTCAAATCGGTTTTCCCACATCATTTCCTGAATTTGAAGTCCCTTTTGAGACGCAAATCTTACATATTATGATCAGACTTCATTCTTTACCAAAAGAATATATACCTGCATAATGCTTTTGTACTCAAAAGATTTTTTAGAATTTTTTTATTCCTAAAATGGTTTCAAAAATGATACCAGAAATGAATTTGATCACTGACAGCATTATTACCTAACTATATAATCTCCCAGTGCCCTGAAAGGAACAGCATTCTCTGAAAACATAAATCAGCTCTGTCACCTTATACACCTTATACATTACCTACTAAGTGACATCATATACCAGTGAATTAGGAAGAAAACACAAAGGAGGGACAGAGGTCCCTAGAAGTAAGAAATGAGTAAAAGCAGGAAAGCAGAATTGTTCTTTCTTAGTCATATGGAGCAGCAGGGTGACTTGAAGAAAAATGAGGCTTGTAAGAAAATTTATACAGTATCCATTCATTGAATATTTATTGAGCCTCTTCTTGCTATAAGCAGTGAAAGATACAAAAAGATCTAGATCCTAAGATTGAACTATGGAATGACTAAGTGCCCAAGTGCCTAGAAGGGTAGTAGACTCTGGGCATTCAGAGCAACATGAGATCAGCATGAGTTGAAATCAGTGTAGTAGGCAGCGCTTAAGGGGGATCTTGAAAAGAAAGTAGATAATTCAGTGTCTCCTTTCTTCGATGCTGCCCAGGCCTTTGCTGACTTCTTGTGACTGATAGATATGTCTCCACCGCTGCCCCAAGTCTGTTTTAATCCTTAGCCAGATCTTAGCCCGTTGATTTCTTTGCCATTGCGGATATTCCCGTGGCAAGATGGTTACCAGGCTTCCTGTGCATCTGTCAATCCATGCCTGTTTGTCTCTCCAGGTTGTACATCAGAGAACCCCCACGCCTTAACAGTCAGTCCTTTTAAAGCATTCTCTCCCCAGCCACCAAAGTTTTTCAAACCCTTAATGCCTGTAAAAGAAGAGCATAAGAAAAGGATAGCTCTGGAAGCGAGGCCGCTCCTAAGCCAAGAGGTAAGTGCTGCTCGTCTTGTACTGTGTAGAACAGAGCAGAATCATGCTGCCTGTGGCATGGTGACAACGCACCTTAACAAATCGAATGCTGCCCGTAGATGTGTGTGGGTCATGCAGGTTCCTGGTGGGATTTCTTGCGTGGTGGTCTTGCTGTTATTTTCTGTTTGTTTATGGCTTTTCAGAGTTTTGTTTGTGTGGTTTTTTTTTTAATCTTCAGTGAGAAAAGAGACGTTCCCCAGGTGTTTTGAAAATATGACAGGCTTTATTTATTTATGTATTTATTTGTTTTACATGGCTAAAACCAACTATGCTATCTGCCATAGAGCGTGTGTAGTCTCGTCAGACTCCATCAGTGGTTTAACCGCAGCCTGCCAAATTACACTACTCACACAGGATAGAAGTGTTTGCCTTGCTTTTCTAACTGGCACGTACTTAACTGTGTATTTCGGCTGTCGGCGTCTTCTGTATGTGATGCATCTGTGTGTCTTAACCTTTGCAGAGCATGCCTTCACCTCAGGCACATAACCTTGGCTGCATTGTGCCCTCAGGAAGCAATGGCAACAGCATGCCAGTAGAGCACAATAGCAAACGTGAGAAGAAGATTGTAAGTTCTGGAACCGTTTCTGTCATCTTGCCTGGTGGTGGGGTTAAGGCCTCTTTCACAGACAATCATCCAAATCCTTTAGAAGACATTAAGAAAACGTACTGGGCCTTTACTTTAAAAAATAAAAAATGTAATCACCGGTAATGAGATATTGCATGACTACGGCCGTGACCTGTGATTTTTTTCTAAGTGTTCATTCTGTTTTATCTTTTTGCTCGGTAGCAACTTGCTTAGGGAAAGGGGAGAAGACACTCTTACTTGTTCTAGTCTTTAAAAAGTGTAACAAAGAGATCACTCTAACTGATTCATCATCTTTCTAATGTGCCTATGCATATTGCCCAGATTCTGAAGTTAATCTACCTAGAGGAGTTGCACTTACTTGGAGTGAGTAATCATGCACTTAGCTGTGGGTGTTTTTGAAAGCTCCTTCTGCACTGCCTGATGGCCTGGACAAGCTTATTCCTTAGCTTGTAGCCCCGCTACGAGCCTGTGGTGCCCCCACCATGCGCCTAGCATCTCAGGTAGCCTGTTCCTTCTTTGCTGGCAAAATAGGTCCTGCCTCCCCTTCTGTCTGTCTTGCTTTTTGATATGGCCACAGGTAGGTGGAAACTCTGCCTGTTGAAACGTCATTTCCCAGCACTTGGTTTTCAAATTACAGATTTGAAAATAGTTTCTTTAATATGCTGAATACCAGGCACTTTGGATCATAAATGATAGCTCAGTTAAATGAAAGCAAAACTAAACAAAAACAAAAACAAAAAACCACTATTTTCTGGCCCAGAAACAGATTTCTCATTTTGTGTCTCAGCTTTCACCTTCCTGTGGCTTCGTAGGCTTTGAGACAGTGAAGCAGCCCTGAGCAAGACAGAGCTGCTGGATGTTGGTATCTGTGCGTGGTCTGATCTGTGGGCAGCGCGTGGGAGGTTTCCTCTCCCGGCTGCACCGTGGCACACCCGGCCCATAGACTGGTTGGTGTGAGGTCCTCTAGCAGTTCTAAAATGCACTTCCCCTGCATACTGTGTGAACCTAGCAGGAGCTTAACCCGGCTGTGCAGTCGGCCACCCAGCTGCGTGCATGAAGTGCTAGCACATCTTCAGAAATGCCCCTCCCATCCTGCCTGTCCCCTGAGGACAAAAGAAAAGGCACCCTTTCCCCCTCACCTCTGTCCCTTTCCCCAGCATCTCTCTGTTTTCCTGGCTCCTCCATCCCAAGCCCCAAGATAGTTCCTGCTGGAGAAGAGGGTGAACGTCAGCAGCTGCCCCTACATCTCTGAATCCTGATGAATGGCTCCATCACTTACTTGACTTCTCCATGCTTATTAATTAGCAAGGCTGCAGCGTGGGCTCAGAAGGCCAAGGGGCTAGTTTGTTACCCTTTCAAACTCACTGGCTGATTGGATCTGTGTTGGTTGATGTGGAACCTACCACCCTGATGCATGGGTATTAAATTTAAACCTCTAGTAACAGTATAATTTGGGAGGGGGCACTGGGTGGCTCAGTCGGATGGGCATCTGCCTTCGGCTCAGGTCACGATCCCAGGGTCCTGCTTAGTGGTGAGCCTGCTTCTCCCCCCCCCCCCATTCATTCTCCTCTCTCTTTTTTTCTCCCTCAAATAAATAAAATATGTTTTTAAAAAAGCAGAATACATTTTGGTAGAACATACTACCAAGAGACTGCTAGATGACCTTTCTGGTTCTGCCCAGTAGATGGCTTCACTGTTGACAGAGTTTGCCTCATTGTTTTCTTTACTTTCCTTGTAATATTTTTAAATAAAACCCATCTCAGAACTTTTTAGCTAGCAGAGGGTAGGTTGGAACCAGCTTCTCGTAACTCAGCAACTCTCAGCAGCAGTTAGGCTCTATGTGATCAAACACACCTTGAAGGCCACTGAGCAGCATTTGACGGTACAATCTTGCCTGAATCTTGAGAGATCTACCTCGACTCTCCTTAGAAATCTAGCTCAAGGGATGCCTGGGTGCGGTTGCGCATCTGCCTTTGGTTCAGGGTGTGATCCTGGGGTCCCGGGATCGAGTCCCGCATCAGGCTTCCTGCAGTGAACCTGCTTCTCCCTCTGCCTATGTCTCTGCCTCTCTCTCTGTGTCTCTCATGAATAAGTAAATAAAATCTTTAAGAAAAAAAATAATAAATCTGGCTCAAGACAACAACATCTTTTAAAAAAGAGAAAGGGGTACTTGGCTGGCTGTGTGGGCTGGCTCGATCCCAGGACCCCAGGATCAAGGGGCACACAGACGGTAGTGTGACTCTTGATCTCAGGGTCATGAGTTCCAGCCCCAGTTGGGTGTAGAAAGTGCTTAAGTAAATAAAACTTAATGTTTTTTTTCAATAAGAGAAAGAAGTCTGGGACACCTGGGTGGCTCAGCAGTTGAGTGTCTGCCTTTGGCTCAGGGCTGATCCTGGAGTCCAGAGGTCGAGTCCTGCATCGGGCTCCCTGCATGGAGCCTGCTTCTCCCTCTGCCTGCGTCTCTGCCTCTCTCTGTGTCTCTCATGAATAAATAAAATCTTTAAAAAAAAAGAGAGAGAGAGAAATCTCAGTATTCTTCATCTTCGAACCTATTTAACTGATTTATTTCAGATAGCATTTTCAGGATGTTTTGATAGATTTTAAGGATATCAGTTGCTTGATCTGAGGTTCTGATTGTCTTTGGGAAGCTTTCATTTTATTTCTCCTCTTACAAATGGACATACTGTTTTATCCCTTTGTTCCCCCATTCACTCTCCTTCCTTTTCCATTCTTGAAGAATCATAGTGTGAATCAGTGGTTTGGTCTGATCCAGGGAGGTTGAAGTAATTTTTTATAATTTCACATAAAATATATAGCTAACCTTAATTTTTAAAGCAGGGCTTATTGTTTTATCAGTTTGGGAAGATACATAAATGTGCCTCATGTCTTGTTTGAGTAAGATAAAGACAACAATATGCCTTTGGAGTCCATCTTTTTTTTTTTTTTTTTTTTTTTTTTTTAAGTCATGAAGCAGAAGAGTAGAAAGTAAATCACTTCTCCCTCTTCTTGGGTCTTGCATAGACAGCATATGGTTTATTTCTCCTCTTTTTTTTTAAGGTTTATTTATTTATTTATTTATTCATGATAGACACAGAGATTGAGAGAGAGGCAGAGACACAGGAGGAGGGAGAAGCAGGCTCCATGCCGGGAGCCTGACGTGGGACTCGATCCCGGGACTCCAGGATCGCGCCCCGGGCCAAAGGCAGGCGCTAAACTGCTGAGCCACCCAAGGATCCCTTTTTCTCCATTTTTTAAAAGATTTTTTAATTTATTCATTTGAGAGAGAGAGCAAGCAAGAGCACGAGGTGGGGTGCAGAGGGAGAGGGAGGATCAGACTCCCCGAAGTGCAGAGAGCCCAATGTGCGGCTCAATCCCAGGACCCCAGGATCATGACCTAAACTGGAGGCAGATGCTTAACTGACTGAGCCACCCCGACTCCCTGGTTTATTTCTCCATTTTACAGAAAAAGAAACAAGGGACTTGATGAGTGGCTCACCCAAGGTCTCACAGTTGGTGAGAACAAAGGCCCCATCCCTCAGCAGAATTGGGCTGGCCCCAGTGACTCCAGGTGCTCCCCCAAATAGTGCAGTTTCAATTGCCCTGCTGCTGCTGTTTCCAAAAAGCTGCCGGCCTCTTAGCACCATGGACAGAAGTACTGGGGCCCTAGGCTGATACAGTCCTTCCGAAAAGAAACCGTCTCCCTCCTGGACAGCACAGACCCCATTCCAGTGGAAGTGAAATGACTTTAATCAAGTGAAACTTCTTGCAAGGAGTCACTGCTTTTATGGGGGTTTGATCCCTTCTTAAAATCAAGCTGTTTTGTCTATACGTAAATATCAGTTGCATAAACTGAATTGCAAAAATCAAATCATGAGGACTGTAGCTATAGAGAGGCTTGAGAACTTGACTCCATGCTTCACTTTTAGGTAGGGTTTTAGTCTTTCTTGTCCCTAAGACATTGTAGGAAGGTGCTAACCTTCATCTCCTTTAAGACAAAATGATAAATATTTCTGGAGTAGGAAGTCTATCTAACCAGATTCCTTTAAGGTACAGTTTAAGCCAATTAAGTCCTCTTTGTCCCTTGAAGGCAACAACTTGATAAACTTTCAGTCTGCTTACATGTTGGGAAATGTTTCATCTCGGTTTTCATGTTTCTGGAAGTACTTGTCCCTAGTCCTCTAGCCTCTTTCTTTGAGTCATTCCCTCCAACAGTCCTATCCTAAGTGCACAACTATGTACTGATCCCTAATTGAACTTAATGTCTTGGGGGTTTTTGTCAATGCTTCAGTTTTACTAAGCTCATTCTGATGCTTTAGGAATAATGTTTTTATCTTCACAAGTTTGATAAATGTGCACCTGTTTCTATACAGTAAGCTCATGATTGAATATTTCATTCAGCAAAATTATATTTTAGGATGACAGGTCTTTCCTCAGGCTTTAGAAGAAAAAACTGCAGGCATAAAAAGGAGCTTCAGATTACTAATTCTTATATTCAGATTTAGTTTTCCTTGCAACAACTAACTTTTCAGTAATTAATTGCATCAAAGACTCCTGGGCTTGGGAAATTATATTTCTTTGCCAGCTTAAAACAGAAGGAAATACAAGGCAAGGCACCTGGCTGGCTCAGTTGGGAGAGCATGCAACTCTGACTCTAGATTACAAGGTCGTGAGTTTGAGCCCCACGTTGAACATGGAGCATACTTTAAAAGGAATAGAAGGAAATACAAGGATACAAACACTAGAAATTCAATTTTGAGTCTAAATATATCAAGTAGAGAATCTAGAAAATACAGGCAAAAACTACTGATTCGATCTGTCCAATCTTTGCTCCTTTCCAACTATTCCCTCAACCCCCTTTTTTTGACAGTGGTAGTTAATGTAGAATGTAGCTAAAAGTAAGATGGCAAGATTAGAGTTGCTAAAAATTTTGTTTTGCTAACTTCCAGAATTTTTATCACTGATACTTGATATTCACCTTTGATTAATAGCCATGGAATTAAGACAACTGATGCTTTTACGTAATGTATATTCAACTTATTTCAAAACCTAAGGAGCACTGAAGAGTATTAAGGTATTGATTTAGGTAGTTAACATCTTATGCAAAAGAAATTACTATAAAATTCAGTAGATGAAATTTATGTTCATTTGTCAACTGCCATCTGCCATGTCCTTTGAGTATGCTCTTCTTCCCCTTCCCCATCCTCTCTCTCCGTCTCTCCTCAATCTCTTCAAATGATACTTGAATGAATAGGGTTAGTGCATTGGTTCTAGGTCTTTACAGTCTGTCTGCTTTTGTACCAAATAAAATTTCCATCCACCAAGATTCCATGGTCCAAGATTGTGCTAAGAGCCAGGGCTTAAAGTCATAACTGCATGAAGGCAGGGACTGTGCCTGTTTTTGCTCAACACTGGTATTCTCAGGTCTTAGGACAATGGCTGGCATAGAGTGGATGCCTGATGAATACTCACTAAATGTCATGTTTTAAGAGAAAAAGAATATTTGCAGTGTCATCAGATGCTTATGAGGCTAATTAAAATGACTAAGTAGTAATATCTTTTTTTTTTCTTTTTAAGTATGCTCAACATCCAAAGTGGGGCTCAGACTCCCGACCCCAAGATCAAAAGCCACATGCTCTACTGACTGAGCCAGCAGGCACCATTTATCATTTACTTTTATTTGAACATAAAACATCCATATGTTTTATATTGTTTTCCACCAAATACAAAAGAATCATTGATTTAGAGACAGGCTGGGGAGCCGAGAATACCCACTTCTGCATATTTATCAGTGTTTACAAACAGAATTCTAAAGCTATTTGATGAAGGAGATTTTCAGTGAAATCTTAGTACCTTTCTCACCTGGCCAAATCCTCCATCCATGTTTCTCCAAACCCCTAGAAAGTGTTCATTGTAAGGCTATTAGTATGTTATAGCCTTACAGTGTTTAATATAACACTGGGAACGAGTTTGAAATGGTGTTCTTTTGCCACTGTTGAGGTCCTGATTTTACTGCCCTCTCTCCCCATAAAATAGTTCTGAAACCTTCAAAGCACTCGCTTACCTGCATGTGGCTTCCCAAAGTGAGGATTGTAAGGACAGGTGAAGCAACGGCTTTTCTCTGCCTCCAGCTGCCCCTTCCTCATTCAATTACAAAAGGGGAAAACATCACAACTGAAAGCTAATCAGTAATTAAAATTAATTGAAAGTCTCCTGCACTTCAACCAGCAAAGGAAGCATTTCCAATTAGCCCTGAGTGAGCACAGAAGAGAGAAATCTCCGTATTAGGTGATAATGGGTTTATGCTCACAGACCTCTGAGAATAGTGTACTTGTATGTGCCATAGGTGACAGCATCTAACCAACATGGGGAGGGGGGAGTGGGGGGGGGATGAGAGAGAGAAGAAGAAAGGAAGGAAGAGAGAGAGAGAGAAAAAAAAAAAAGGAAGAAAGGAAGGCAGGCAGGCCCACTAAACATGTGACTGTGAATGTCTTTAATAGGACTATATTGAAACTTGGCTCAACAGTGAAGTCGCCATAAGGAGCTAATGAGTGACTTTTCCTTCCTTACTATATAGGACTCTGAGGAGGAGGAAAATGATCTGGAAGCTCTTAACAGGAAGCTGATAAGTTCACAGCCTTACGTACCCGTGGAGTTCGCCGACTTCAGTGTTTACAATGCCAGCTTGGAGAATAGGGAGTGGTTTTCTTCTAAAGCGGATCTGGTGAACTCAAGGGTCTTGGAGAAAGAAGTGTCCCGTAGCCCTACCACCAGCAGTATCACCAGCGGCTACTTTTCCCACAGTGCATCCAATGCCACCTTGTCCGACATGGCAGTCCCTTCTAGTGACAGCTCCGACCAGCTAGCAACGCAGACCAAGGACACAGACCCCAGTGAGCATTGCGGACCGTCCCTTGTGCACGACTCCCGACCGTCCTCAAACAAAGAGTTGACTGAAGTCGAAAGAGGCTTGGTAAAAGAGAAGATCGCTCTGGTGCCACTCAAGGAAAACAGTGCCTTAGCCAAAGGGAGCCCATCACCCCAAAGCATCCCTGAGAAAAACTCCAAAGTCCTCTGTAGGACCAGCTCCTGTTCAGAACAAGACGCCTGCTCCAGCAGAAATGGCCAACCAGCCAGAGAATTTTACCCCAGGGAAGTGACCGTGGAACACACCACAAACATCCTGGAGGACCATTCTTTCACAGAGTTTATGGGTGTATCCGACGGGAAAGATTTTGATGGTTTGACAGATTCTTCTACTGGGGAGCTTTCAAGTAGAAGGAACCTGCCAAGTAAAATGGACAAGAAGAGTATCTCAGACGGGCCTCGGGACCCTGCCCAGCTGCATTCCTCGGCAGAGAATGACCAGGTAATAAATTCCAGAGGCTGTCCTCTATGTTCTGTACCATTGGTGAGCACGGCTGATTGTGTACACAAACCCCCAGAGGCGTTTCACCGCATGACTTAGTGGGAGAGATTTCCTCAGATGCTGCTGACAGGCCAGGTGAGCCCCCTGGGTAGCGAGCTCACCTCACATCACTGCCCAGCCGGCTCTCTCTGGCTGTGCACCTGCTTGCACTGTGTCAGAGTAGAATTATAGATTATCTAGGGCCGGTGGTGTTTCCATCTTTTTTTTTTCCCCAAGATTTTATTCATGAGAGAGGCAGAGCCATAGGCAGAGGGAGAAGCAGGCTCCCTGTGGGGAGCCCGATGCAGGACTCAATCCCAGGACCCCGGGGATCACGCCCTGAGCCAAAGGCAGACACTCAACCGCTGAGCCACCCAGGTGCCCTAACCACTGGTGGCGTTTCTGACTGGCTTATGGGTCGATGCTGAATAAGGATCATTCAACCTCACATTCATTCCCTGAGAAGTTTAAATACAGGCTGTCCCAAGGCATTCAGATAGAATCTGCCTTATGTCATCAAATCTGTAATTTCTCTAATTCTTAGACTAAACCATTATTTGATGCATCATTACCAAAAAACAAACAAACAAAACAAAAAGCTTCCAGTTAAAATGCATCACACCAGTAATTGTTGGACACATTCCAATTTCAGACACATTAAAATGGGGTATCAGGGGGGTCAGGGAGGAGGGAGGCATACATCGTAGAATTGTTTTTAAAAAAAAAAAAAGTCATTTGGTGCCCAGAGCAGTTGAAATATGGGTTTTGGAAGGTACCATGTTGGTTTATTATAATGTTTTATTTTATTTTATTTTATAAATATTTATTTACTTATGAGAGAGACAGAGAGAGGGAGAGAAGCAGAGACACAGGCAGAGGGAGAAGCAGGCTCCATGCAAGGAGTCCGATATGGGACTCGATCCTGGGACTCCAGGATCACTTCCTGGGCCTAAGGCAGGCGCTAAACCACTGAGCCACACAGGGATCCCAATATTTCATTTTATATTATAGTTCAACAGCTTAATTTTTTAGTTTGATTCCTAAACTAAAAGAACAATATCGGGGATCCCTGGGTGGCGCAGCAGTTTAGCGCCTGCCTTTGGCCCAGGGCGTGATCCTGGAGACCCGGGATCGAATCCCACGTCAGGCTCCCGGTTCATGGAGCCTGCTTCTCCCTCTGCCTGTGTCTCTGCCTCTCTCTGTCTCTCTCTCTGTGTGACTATCATAAATAAATAAAAATTAAAAAAAAAAAAGAACAATATGAGTATTTGCTAAGAGTACGAAGGAAGAGAGGAAATTGTGTAAATAAGAGATGCTCTGCTGTCCGTTTAGAGTCCGTGTTCTGGTCCCCCACCCCGACGGCAGCAGTGGGAGGGGGACAGGGTACCAGAACGCAGCAAAACCAGGCTCGGACAGAACTAGAAAGGTAATCTAGGAAGACGATCGATCAATCGATGGTGGTGCCATTCAGTCTCTGCTTTGTTGAGGAAATTATTCCGGTTTGGTGGCTCCCCCCACCCCACAAGCTTTACTCCCTTAAGATTTCAGGGTGTGGTCACTTATGCAGCTTACGCCTCAATAAACTGCAAAAACCCAAATGATGATTTCTTAGAATTAAAAAAAAAAAAAAAGACCCCCACCCCCCAATGTAAGACAAAAAATAAAGTCACTCCTTATTGTTCTTGCAAACAAAACATTCGTTTCAAAGTCTTCGGCATCCTCCACTACTCCAGGCAAAATCCGCACTGCTGGTCCACCTCAGCCCGCAGGCCCCCCTCCAAGAAGTCCTTGGGGCTGACTCTACCCTCAGACAGTGCCTCTCAAACCTAAATGTGCAGCAGACCCACTGGGCGGTATGGAGGATGCCTCTTTAAAATTCAAAACCCCAGGAGTCACCTGGCGTTCTGCTTCAGTGCAGGGGGAGCAGGGGCCTCGGGGTTTCCCAGCGCCCTCTGCTGCAGTGACAGGGTGTCTGAGGGCCACATGGGGGAGAGGCAACAGTCCCTCCTCTGTTCCATTGCTTGGATTATTTAGAACCAACGAACAGGAACCCCACCTTTTGTTTTCAGACACTCCAGAATAGTGTGTTCCTGCCAAAGATTCTGCTTTCAACGTGGAATTTAACAACAGTATTTGTGGTATCAGGGTAATGTGGGATTGTGATGAATCTTCTTTTTCTTTTTCTTTTTTTTAAAGATTTTATTTATTTATTCATGAGAAACACAGACACAGACACAGGCAGAGGGAGAAGCAGACTCCATGCAGGGAGCCTGATGTGGGACCCGATCCCGGTCTCCAGGATCATGCCCTGGGCTGAAGGCAGGCACTAAGCCTCTGAGCTACCTAGGAATCCCCAATCTTTTTCCTTTAAAATAAAAATTGTTTTAATATTTTTGTTCTAACATGATTTGGTTTTATTTATTTATTTTTTTATTTTATTATATTTTTTTACGATTTGGTTTTAGAAACTTGCAGTAACCAGTTTGTACTTTAACTTTGGGTCTTGCTGTTGTTACTTTTCCTAGAAGCCTCACCTCGGGGCTGGGTTTCTCCCTCGCACAGTGTAAATCCTAGAACTGGATTCTATAGTCTGTTGGATCCCATGGGTCCCTTCAGGGAGAGCCCCTCCTTGTGTGTGTGTTGGAGTCGGGAGTGAAGGAGGATCAAGACCTTGAACTCACCGGCCTCTGCTTGAACCTACTAGGGCAGCACGACCACTCGGTGAAAGGCGGCAGCAGGCGCTTCTCGCAGGCCATGGCATCTTCGCTCCGGTTGCCTTGTGAAAGCACCAGCCCCATCTTTGCAACATGCTGCGGCCCAGCCGGGACCTCAGAGCAGCGTGGAGAAGCCATGTGCTCCATGGGCCACCTCCTTTCTCCTCCCGAGCTGGGAGAGGCAGCACTTTGTCACTCGGGTAAATCGGCAGCCTCTGCTTTTTTTTTTTTTCCAGAAAGCCAGAGAAAACCGAAAACCCTGGATTGAATTCAGTGGCAGTATTTTTGTTTGCACTTGACTACTACACACACCCACTGTGTAGAATCCTCCACAGATTCAAACAGACTTTATTCTTGTACAATTAATTTTAATCAGTTCTTACTGTAGAATCTGGAGTCAATGCTTTTTTTTTTATAAATAATATATATGATGTATATGAAATGTATATCTATAGAATGTTCAGAGACAGACAAGACTGCACATGAAAATGCAGATAAAAGTGGTTTGTAGAAAATCATAAGGTACTGGACTTGGTTACAGAGCAACTTAGGTAATCTCTGATACGTGAGCAGATGAAAAAGATTCGATTGCCTAAGAATGAGGTTGCAGAGCCCTCTTTGCAGAAAAGGTTACAGAACGCTGTTCTTTACAACCAAAGAACTTAACATAAGACTGAACGTTTTTGCTGTCCACTCTTATTGTTATGTGTACATATGTGTCCTGACTGCAAGTTTGGTGCCATACTCCTCCTGGCTACCAGGCCACGTGTAGCCGTTCTCTATCCTGTCTCATAAGCACACTGAAAAAGCTCACAGCTCTATTCCCTGGTCTTCCACCTGGCCCACCGCCTGCTGACGTGACATTGTATTGTAACTCTCGACAATGCCTGGGGCTCTAACTCCAGCCTTCCTTATCCCTTGGTTTGGCCTGGCCAGGCAGGTGGGACGCAGAGAGCAGTATTACTTATTGTAAGCAAACAGGAGGACGAGTCTGGAGTTGGGTTTGGGGAGGGGAGAGGGTGTTGTTTTTTTTTTTGTTTGTTTGGTTTTTTTTTTTTTTGGTCTTTTTGTGGTTTTTTGTTTTGGATTGGTAGGTTTCATTGTGTGGTTTTGCTGTCGTTCTTTTACTTTAAATTCTGGAAAACGCTGGGGAGATGGGATGAGCTACAAAGTTCACAGGTGCCCGCTTCACCATGACCGCAGCAGATGATTGGAGTACAGAGGACACTGCTGTCCACATCTTCGTTTGCAAAGTCCTCCTGCTAACGGGGACGTCAAGGGATTATGTGTGTGGACATTTTTACAAAAGTACTTTATGCACCTATTCTGTAGATGCCTGTAAAGTTGGTGTGGATGTACAGCAATAAATACATTGTGGGAGAGAGAGAATGTGTACAGCCTGCTGTACCTTTTTCTTGAAGTTCTTAGCATCAGTAAAGGAGTAAGATTTTGGGAGACTTTAATGAAAAGCTGCTGTTCATGATTTTGTGTATAGTGAGCCGACTGTAGTGTTTTACTATTGTCTGTTTTAAAAAAGAAAAACTGTAATTTATATGCTCTTTCAACTTTATTGTATTTAATTGGTACAGATTATGTGTGTGTGTGTGTGTGTGCGCGCGCATGTGTTAGAATACAGACTGTCTAATTCGGATTTTAAAACATCAGTTGTTTGTCTTTAATAACTCTGCCACTAGCTGCAGATCTAATCTCCCATGTTCATACGTACATGTGGGTCCTCGTAGCCTGAACCAAAATTATCCAATATGAATAAGCCAATATTCATTGGGAGTTTACTGTGTTCTAGGCACCGTTCCCAACATTTGATATTTATCACAGCAGTGGGTGCCATGGGTGCCGCTGTTATTACGTGTTTACTGCTGGAAAACCAAGAGAGAGAGGTGGGGGGAGCGGGAGGGTGGCAGGCTTGCATCAGTCTCCCCTCCGTGTCGTGTCGTGTCGGGTGAGAACAGGCCTCTGAAGGAAGGACAGAAGGCCTTCAGAGTGCAGAAGGGCTGGCCCGAATCTCACACTTTCCAAACCAATCAATGCGACATCCACAGCAGACAGGACAAGGTGTGTCTTCCATGTTCACAGAGCACAGAGCAGTGTCCTGCCACCCGACACACAGTGGGAGAGGTTTATCTTAAAATGGTAGCACACAGCATTTTCAGAAAAATTGAAGTTGTTCATGGTAGCCAGCCTTTCTTAAAAAACAAAACAAAACAAAACATATATATATTTATATATATGTATATATATAAACATTTTTTTTATTTGAGGGAAAGAAAATATGCCTGCACACAAATGAGGGGGAGGGACAGAGGCAGAGAGGGAAGCAGACTCCTGCTGAGCAGGGAGCCCTAAGCAGGGCTCAATCCCAGGACCCTGAGATCATGACCCGAGCTGAAGGCCTGAGCCACCCCGGTGCCCCTGTAGTAGCCTTCCTGAAGACGTCAAGAATTAGACCCACGTAGCCTACTCTGGACAGAAGAGTATCTTACATAGACTTCCAGGCAAAAGTAGAGAGCAGGGAAAATCCGAAGTTATTTGAATTCCATAGCATAGGACTGAGGGAGGAAAACAGCCGTTTAATATTTAAATAAATGATGGGTACAAATAGAATCAGGACAAACTGAGCAAATCATCATTCCTTGCACTAGCATGAGATCAGTGGTAGTTGGTCATCGACTTTGTCAGCATGACCCGGGGAGAGGAAACTGGTGTTAGCATATCGGATAGTCACATACAGGCATGTGTTTAACAGCTTATTGCCAAAGTACAGTATTACTAGTGGCCTCACATTTGTTTACAGTTATTTGGACACACATTTTATCATAACAAAAATTTAGCCTTGTGTTTCTAGGGCACCAACTTACAGGAAGAAGGATTTCATAAAAATACCTTTAGAGTTAAGTAAGAGGAAAATAATACTATCACTTATCCTGCTCTCATCGATACTTATTTTGAAAATTGCAATATTGAAGTTTTTGAACAGTTTGGGGAAGAATAAAAAAGACAACTAATGACCTGATTACATTCTTTATTTCTAAAAAGTAAAGCTTTCTGATCATGTCATTAAGGAGTCCTGAAAGAAGATGTAATTGAATAAGTGTTCTTGCTTTTCTGGAACAAAAAGAGCCTAAAACAGAAAAGGATGCTACCTGCTTGTCGTCTGTTTCTAATCGCCTGAGATGAGGGGAAAGATAATTGTAGGTTCGAGAGCCACTTAACAGTCCTCCCCCCGCCCCCCACCAGATACAGTGAATTAACTTAAGTTGAAGAAAACATTAGTCTTTATCTTTCTGATGTTCTGGAACACACACTCACCTCTGTGCCTGCTTGGAAGAACAAGTGATTTTTTTCCCATCTGTGAGGCTCACTGGGTGCCCCTGTCATTGCACACGGTTCTTAGACGACTGCAGCTCCAGAAGATGCTTTGGGTGTCCCAGTACCCATTATGTGAGCCCAGTTGGCAGCAACCACCATCTTGGAGCTTACTGTAGGTTTTCTCTGAGCCAGATTGTGCCCAAGAAAGGTACTCTTGAATCCTTATGGGACCTTACTCACAGCTACTAGAACAATGAATGTTCTACAAAGAAAAAGCTAAGTTTTCAAATTGGAGTCTCTGGAAGAAAATCAGCTTGAAGAGGGAAAACAAAACGATCCAGTTTGGTTTTAGAGCAGTAGAAACCAATTCAACCCTTTCACAATACCTAAAACACCCATAACTACTTAGATTTTAAAACTGGAACACATGGGTGTTTTTTAACAACCTCAAACCATTATTTTGGGCCTTCAGTCTCCTAAATAGCTGCCTGAACCAAACCACATACAGATGTCCTTACATTTCTTGGTTATAGTTTGTCTTTGCTGAGTCTAGCATGGGCTTTTGAGGATGGCACAGGAGAATCGATGTATTTTTCTTTGACTAAAAATCCAAGCCAGAAGCTACCCCTTCATGTAATTGATTAGTTACCTTGTACTGTTCACCAGGTACAGGATAATCTGGTCAACCACAAAGAAGCCAAGCTCCTTGAAAATACCAGAGTTAAAATACTAGCCAGGGCAACTGTCAGGAAAGGAGCATTTCACCAAGAATGAGGCTGTAAGATCTAGCCTCAGTATCACTTGCATTCAAGACTGTCCTTTCCTTTTTTTTTTTTTTTAGATTTTATTTACTTAGTCATGAGAGACATAGAGATGCAGAGACACAGGCAGAGGGAGAAGCAGGCTCCTTGCAGGGAGCCTGATGGCGGGACTCGATCGCAGCATCCTGGAATCACACCCTCAGCCAAAGGCAGATGCTCAACCACTGAGCCACCCAGGCATCCCTCACTCGAGACCATATATCTTCATGATGATAATGCCAATTTCCCACATTTTCCCCTTCTCCTTTTATATGTAGAGGCATATATTTGTGAGAGAGCTAGAGTAGTAGTTATCTGTTGCTGCAAAATGAAGTACCCTTAAACTCAGCAGCTTAAAACAACCATAACCATCTCATGCCATTTCTGTGGATCCAGAATTCAGGAGTGGGCAGTTCTTGGTAGTTCTGGCTGCAATTGCTCAGAAGTGGTGGTCAAGACATAGAGCTGCAGTCACCTGAAAGCTTGGTTGGGCTGAAGGACCCACTTTGAGGGTGACCTACACAGCCAGCAAGCTGGCGCTTCCTCGCCACAGAGACCCCTTCGTGCTGCTTGAGTGTTCTCATAACATGGTGGCTTCCTGGTCAGTGGTCCTGGAGGGCAAACAGGAGCCCCATTGCCTTTTATGACCTAGACTCGGAAGTCACACTCTGTCCCTTCCATCATTTTTTAAAAATTTTTTATTTATTTATGATAGTCACACAGAGAGAGAGAGAGGCAGAGACACAGGCAGAGGGAGAAGCAGGCTCCATGCAGGGAGCCCGACGTGGGATTCGATCCTGGGTCTCCAGGATTGCGCCCTGGGCCAAAGGCAGGTGCCAAACCGCTGCGCCACCCAGGGATCCCCCTTCCATCATTCTAGTCATTAAAGTGAGGCACTAGAACAGCCCCACTGGGAGAAGGAAATTATGGCTCTTCCCTTTGAAAAGAGGAATGTCTAAGAATTTGTAGACCTATTTGTACGCGTCCATAACTAGTTAGGGGTTACGTAGCTGAGGTCTGCAGCCAAAGCAAACCTAACCAGAACTTAAGAATGAGTGTGGGAATTAACTCTTATTTATATAAGCAGGAAGGTCAAAAGGAAAGCCACAGTTTCATGAAATAAAAAGATACTGAGAAAAAAGTGAAAATTCGAGGATCATTTGAATGTGTGAGTTATAGCCAATAATCAAACTGCACCAATATTCCTGGCAGAGGGAAACACGTGGTCAGAAACTAGTAATTACGTTTCTATTGATAGTTATGTTTTCACAATTGATTCTTTTCAGATCTGCTTCATTAGAGGCACAAACACATGAATATATTCGATGGCTTTCCTCAAAATAGGAAATGAATCCTAGGAAATTCAAGCAGATCTCATTAAGGCCGGTACTGGTGATGATTAGCTTCAGAAATAAGGCTGCCAACCAAAGAGTTGATAGGATTTTTTTTTTTCTGAAGATGCTGACAATGGTAGGATTATTTTATTAAGATGTGATACACATCCAAATGTTTGGATAGAAGCAAGAGGGGTTCAAAGCTCTTAAAGCTCATGAAATGAAGCTTTAAGATTTACTTAGAGTGAACACAAGCAGGAGGGACAGAGGGAGAGGGAGAGGGAGGCTCGGGCCGAGGCGCTGCGCCAGAGCCCAGCCCGGGGCTCCATGTCCCCGCCCTGAGGTCACGACCCGAGCTGAAGCTGAAACCAAGGGTCGGGCGCCTAATGGGCTGCGCCTCCCGGCGTCCCTGGACCTGAAACGCTAAACCCAAAACTGGGCAACTGGAAAAAGAAATGTAAAGCGCAGGGACGTGGGGGGCGGAGCTACCGTGGAGGAGGAGGAGGCCCGTGGGCTGGCGGCTGGACGGGCCCGTCGTTCTGAACTCCCGGGAGCCCACCTGAGGCCCCACAGCACCGACTGCAACTAGAGGGAGCGCCGGGCCGCGTCACGGGAGGTAGGAGGCGGGAGACGTGGATGGAGGGTGCTGGGGGGGGGGGGCGCTTCCCCAGCGCCGCCGACCGCGAAGGCACTTTCGGGGGGCTCTGCGCCGGCGGGGCCCGGGCCGTGGAGCCCAGCTCGGGGCGGGCTGGCCGGGAGCCCCGGGGAGCCGCAGGCGGAGGCGGACGGCACGCCCTGAGGCTGGCGGGAGGCGCCCCGGGAGACCCTGCTCTTCTGGGAGCACACCTGGGAGCCGCGCTGCCTCTAGGGTGAAGGAGCGCCAGGTGCCAGGGACGCCTGGCTGCTGACTCCCGTCCTTTGCTCCCAAGCCCGTGCTCCTGCGCCCTGCTGGGTGGGCCCCGCGTTAAGCCCGGTGAGGCGACGCCCTCCCGCGGAAGCGCCCCACGGGTCCCGCCACCCCAGGTCCCGAGAGCGGGTCGGGAAGCTCAGCCTGGCCGGGGTGCAGCCCCGAGGCCCCGCGCTGCTCCGGAGACGCAAGCAGCCCCACACAGTGTGAAACCTGGTCGGAAAAAGCCCCTCGGATGCACGAGGAGAAGTTCTTCCTCCTCTGGGAGGGCTTCCCTGAGCGCAGCGAGCGTCAACTCCCCTCCGCAGGGACCGAAGAGCCGCCCGGTGCCGCTCCGCCCCCTCCCCCACCCCCGAACCAGCGACTTCAGGATAGAGCACGCCCCGGCCTGCTGCCGCCGTCCTCGGGGAAGTGTGCCTGAGAACCGCCCCCCTCCCCGGGAAGACCGGGACTAGCACCCATCGCACCACATCGACGGACCAGAAGGTTCTGCAAAGCCTCAGCTCGAGTGGCGACATGAGGCCTCTCTGCAGTCCGGAGCACACCACCCCGGCCAAGGTCCAAAGGCTCCTCGCTGCAGGCGAGGACAGGCTGCCGAGGACTGACCCGAGGGCTAGAGCAGCCTCAGCGCAGCAGCAGAGCGCGCGGAGCATCACCGGAGACACTTCCCGAAGCCCCAGACCCTGGGCGCTTGTGACCTCTTCTTCAAAAAGTCATTACACTCAGGAGCGGGAGACATAACAGGCTTTCCTAACGCAGAGAAGACTGAGATCTAGACAAAATGCCAAGACAGGAATTCATCCCAAAAGAAAACAAAGGTCATGGCGAGGGATCCAATCGAAACAGATGTAAGTAACATGTCTGATCCAGAATTTGTTTGTTTGTTTTCTGAGGCAGAATTGAAAGCAACAGTCATAAGAATACTAGCTAGGCTTGAGAAAAGCACAGAAGACATCAGAGGTAACCCTTACCACAGAGATAAAAGAGCTTAAAACCAATCAGGCCAAAATGGAAAATGCAATAGCGGAGATTCAAAATCAATTGGATGCCATGATCGCAAAGATGGAAGAGGCAGAGGAACGAATGGGTGATAAAGAAAATACAATATGAAAGATAATGGAACTGAGCAAAAGAGGGAAAGAAACATCTCGTGTCATGAATGTAGATGTAGGGAACACAGTGACCCCATGAAACGTGATAACATTTGTATCATAGGAGTCTCAGAAGAAGAAGAGATAAAAGAGGGCAGAAGGTTTATGTGAGGAAATTCTAGCTGAGTACTTCCCTAATCCGGGGAAAGAAACAAACATCCAAAACCAGAAGGCACAGAGAACGTCCATCAAAATCAATAAAAGCAGGTCAACACCAAGACATAATGTAGATAAATTTGCAAAAATTTTGAGGTAAAGAGAAAATCCTAAAAGCAGCAAGACCAAAGAAGTCCCTAACTTACAAAGGAAGACAAATAAGGTTAGCAGCAGATCTGTCCTGGAAACCTGACAGGCTAGAAGAGAGTGGCATGATATAGTCAACATGGTGGATGGGAGAAATCTGCAGCCAAGAATACTCTATCCAGCAAAACTGTCATTCAATATGGAAGGAGAGATAAAGAGTTTCCCAGACAGAGAAAAACTAAAGGAGTTTGGGACCACTAAACCAACCCTGCAGGAATTTTTTTTTTTAAGATTTTATTTATTTATTCATGAGAGACACAGAGAGGCAGAGACAAAGAGGTAGAAAAGCAGGCTCGCTGTGGGGAGCCTACAAGAAATATTAAAGGAAACTCTCTGAGTGGGAAAGAAAGACAGAAAGCAGCAAAGACTAGAAAGGAACAGAGAAAAATCTCCAGATACAATGACAAAACAGTAATAAAATAGCATGAAATTCCTATCTATCAATAATTTCTCTGAATATAAATGGACTAAATGCTCCCATCAAGACATAAGGTGTTAGAATGGATTTTTTAAAAAATGACACATCTTGGGATGCCTGGGTAGCTCAGGGTTGGGCGCCTGCCTTCAGCCCAGGTCATGATCCTGGGATTGGGGATTGAGTCCCCCATCAGGCTCCCTGCCAGGAGCCTGTTTCTCCCTCTGCCTATGTCTTTGCCTCTGTGTGTGTCTCATGAATAAATAAAGAAATCTTAAAAAAAAAAGACAAAAAAATGACACATCTTGCTGCATACAAGAGACTCATTTTAGACCTAAAGTCACCTGCAGATTGAAAGTGAGGGGATGGTGAAACATTTACCATGTAAATGGACATCAAAAGAAAGAGGAGGGATGCTTGGGTGGCTCAGTGGTTGAACATCTGCCTTCGGCTCAGGTCATGATTCTGGGGTCAATTCCCACATCAGGCTCCCCACTGTTTCTCCCTCTGCCTGTGTCTCTGCCTCTCTCTGGGTGTCTCTTATGAATAAATAAATAAAATCTTAAAAGGAAAAAAAAGGAAAGAAAGAAAGCTGGAGTAGCCATACTTACATCAGACAAACTAGATTTTAAACCAAACGCTGTAATAAGAGCTGAAGAAAGGCATTATATCACAGTAAAGGGGTCTATCCAACAAGGAGATATAACAATTGTAAATATTTATTCCCCCAACATGGGAGCACCCAAATATGGAAAAACAACAACAACAAGCAAAAAAGGAACTCATTGATAATAATAATACAATAATAGTAGGGGACCTTAACACCCCACTTACATCAATGGGCAGATCATCTAAGCAGAAAATCAACAAGTAAACAGTGGCTTTGAATGACACACTGGACCAGATGGATTTAACAGATATATTCAGAATATTCCATCCTAGAGCAGCAGAATACACATTCTTTTCAACTGCACATGTACATTATCTAGATCACATATGAGGTCACAAATCAGGCTGCAACAGGTACAAAAAGATTAAGATCATACCCTGCATATTTTCCAACAGCACTATGAAACTTGAAGTCAACCACAAGAAAAAAATTGGAGGTTAAAGAATATCTACTACAGGGCAGTCCCGGTGGTGCAGTGGTTTAGAGCTGCCTGCAGCCTGGGGCATGATCCTGGAGACCCTGGATCGAGTCCCACATCGGGCTCTCTGCATGGAGCCTGCTTCTCCCTCTGCCTGTGTCTGCCCCTCATTCTCTCTCTGTGTCTCTATGAATAAATAAATAAAATCTTAAAAAAAAAGAATATCTACTACAGAAGTAATAGGTCCACCAGGAAATTAAAGAAGAAATTAAAAAAAAAAAAACCATGGAAACAAAAAATTTAAACAACAGTCCAAAACCGTTGGCATGCAGTAAAAGTGGTCATAAGAGGGAAGTAGACAGCAATACAGGCCTACCTCTAGAAGTAAGAAAAATCTCAAATGTGCAATCTAACCTTACACCGAAAGGACTGAGAAAAAGAACAACAAATGAACCTGAGAGCCAGCAGAAGAAGGGAAATGGTAAACGTTAGGGCAGAAATAAATGATTTAGAAACAAACAAAAAAAATCCAGTAGAACAGATCAATGAAAGTGGGAACTAGTTATTTGAAAAAATTAATAAAATTTATAAACCCCTAGCCAGACTTAATCCAAAAGAAAAGACTTTATCCAAAAGAAGGATCCAAATAAATGAAATCCATGAGAGAGAAGAAATCACAACCAACATCACAGAAATACAATTATAATAGGATATTATGAAAAACTATATGCCAACAAATTGGACAATCTGGAAGAAATGGAAAAATTCCTAGAAACATATAAAGTACCAAAACTGAAACAGAAGACATAGAAAAATTTGAACAGACTGGTAACTAACAAATTGAATCAGTAATCAAAAATCTCCCAAGAAAAGTCCAGGGCCAGATGGATTTGCAGGGGAATTGTATTAAACATTTTAAAAAGAGCTAATACATATTCTTCTCAAACTATTCCACAAAATAGAAAAGGAAGGAAACTTCCAGGTTTCTTCTATACATCTAGAGTTACCCTGATACAAAAATCAGAGAAAGATGCTACTAAAAAGAGAACTATAGGCCAATGTCCCTGATGAACATGAATGCAAGAATTCTCAACAGAATATTACAAGAATCACTCACCATGATCAAGTGGGATTTACTCCTGGGTTCCAAGAGCGGTTCAATATTTGCAAATCAATCAACATGACACACCACATTAATAAAAGAAAGTATAAGAACCATGTGATCCTCTCCATAGATGCAGAAAAAACTTGACAAATACATCATCCATTCTTGATAATAAAAAAAAGAGAATAGAGATAGAACATACCTGAACATCATAAAGGCCAAATATAAGAAAGTCACAGCTAATATCATCCTCAGTGGGGAAGAACTGAGAGCTTTTCCTCTATGGTCAGGAACAAGACAGGGATGTCCACTCTCACCACTATTATTTAACATATTACTGCAAGACTTAGCTATAGCAATCAGACAACGAAAAGAAATAAAAGGCATCCAAATAAGAAAGGAAGAAGTCAGGCTTTCACTATTTGCAGACAACATACTACTCCATGTAGAAACCCCTCCCCCCCAAAAAAAAAACTCCACCAAAAAATTGCTAAAAGTGATACACACATTCAGTAAAGTCTCAGGATACAAAAATCAGTGTACAGAAATCAGTTGCATTTCTATGCACCAATAATGAGGCAGCAGGAAGAGAAATCAAGGAATCGATCCCATTTACAATTGCACCAAAACCCATAAAATACCTAAGAATAAACCTAATCAAAGTAAAAGATCTGTACTCTGAAAACTATAAAACATTGATGAAATAAATTGAAGATGATACAAATAAATGGAAAAGCACTCTATGTTCATGGATTGGAAGAACAAATATTACTAAAATGTCCATATTACTCAAACCAATCTACACATTTAATACAATCCCTATGAAAATACCACCAGATTTTTTCACAGAGCTAGAACAAGCAATCCTAAAATTTGTATGGAACCACAAAATATCCTGAATAGCTAAAGCAATCTTGAAAAAGAAAAATCTGGAGGGATCACAATTCCAGACTTCAAGTTGTATTACAAAGTGTAGTCATCAATACAGTGTAGTACTGGCACAAAAACAGACACATATATCAATGGAACAGAAAAGAAAACCCAGAAATGGACCCTCAACTTTATGGTCAACTAATCTTCAACAAAGCAGGAAAGAATATCCAATGGGGGGAAAAAAGTCTCTTCAACACATGGTGTTGTGGAAACTGGAGAGCCACATGCAAAAGAATGATACTGGGCCACTTTCTTACACCATACACAAGAATAAACTCAAAATGAATGAAAGACCTAAATGTGAGACAATAGACCATCAAAATCCTAGAGGACAATACAGTCAGTAACCTCTTTGACATTGGCCATAGCAACTTCTTACTGGATATGCCTCCTGCCTCCTGAGGCAAAGGTAACAAAAGCAAAAAGAACTATTGGGACTTCATCAAGATAAAAAGCTTCTGCACAGCAAAGGAAACAATCTACAAAACTAAAAAGCAACTTCCAGAATGGAGAAATTTGCAAATGACCTATCTGATAAAGGGTCAGTAACCAAAATATATAAAGAACATGGAAAACTCATCCAAAAAAACAAATAATCCACTTTTTAAAAATGGCATAAGACATGACAGGCATTTTCCCAAAGAAGACCTACAAATGGCCAACAGACACATGAAAAGACGTTCAATATGACTAATCCTCAGGGAAATACAAATGGAAACTATAGTGAGATACCACCTCACATCTGTCAGAATGGCTAAAATTAACACAGGATGAAATAAATTGAAGATGATACAAATAAATGGAAAAGCACTCTATATTCATGGATTGGAAGAACAAATACAGGAAACAACAGATGTTGGCAAGAATGTGAAGACACAGGAACCCTGTTACATTGTTGGTGGGGATGCAAACTGTTGCAGCCACTGCGGAAAACAGTATGGAGGTTCCTCAGAAAGTTAAAAATAGAACTACCCTCAGATCCAGCAATTGCAGTATTAGGTATTTACCCAAAGGATATAAAGATATTGATTCAAAGGGGCCCATGCACCTAATATTTGTAGCAGCACTATCAACAATAGCCAAATTATGGAAAGAGCCCAAATATCTATCAACTGATGAATGGATGAAGAAGATATGGTATAGATACACAATGGGATATTACTCGGCCATCAAAAAGAATGCAATCTTGCCATTTCAACAATATGGTGGAGCTACAGGGTATTATACTAAGCGAAATAAGTCTGAGAAACAAATACCATATGATTTTACTCATGTGGAATTTAAGAAACAAAATAGATGAACATAGGGGGTAAGGAAAAAAGAGAGAGAGGCAAACATAACACAGACTCTTTATAGAGAACAAACAGGGTTGCAGAAGGGGAGGTGGCCAGGGAGAGGGGTTAAATGGGTGACGGCATTGAGGAGACTTAATTGCTTATTGAGATGAGCACTGGGTTTTGTACATAAATGATGAATCACTAAATTCTACACCTGAAACTAATAAAAAATAAAAATAAAGGGATTTTTAAAAGAACAGTTTAAAAAGGAAAACAAGTTAACACAAATTAAAATTGGCCAACAACAACAACAACCACAAAAAACCCAGATATGTAGAAAAGGATTCCTGGACAGCTTCTTTCTGTTTAAAATTACTCTTCCTTTGGCTCAAACTCAGCCTTGGTGACCTTTCTATCTCCCTTTGGTCTGTCTCCTGAGCCCCTTGGCTCCTAAGTTGGGTCTCCACAGGATGGGTCCCATCCTACAAGCCAGGATAGGCACCTATAATTTGTTGTCCTCTGCTGCCTCCTGCTGACCCCTGGTTGAGGAGTACTTTCTCCCATCTAATTTTGGGGCACAGACCTCTGTACTGGCTTCATTCACCACTGGTGTTGGTAATGGTTGGTCTCCTGAGAAACTTATTGCAGGACAGTTTCTCTCAGGAAACCTGGTAAACTCCCTCCACTGACCAGGTCTTGTTGGCCTTGCACTGGTAATTTTGAGACTCAGCCTTTCCTACTCCCAGATCTGGGCTATCCACCACATGGCCCCTGCCCTGGCACTTGGTACTGTGCCTTTTATGGTGAAGCCTGGACAGCCTCAGTGGCTCTGAACTCTAGGCTCTCTTTGGCATCACTCATGAGATGTCTCAGGAAGTCATCCATGCCACAAGAAGGACCAGCTGCCTGCTTTCTGGGGCCCATCCATCCATTCCCTCTTCCTAAAAAAGCATCAGCCTAGGGATTGAGAGATCAAATTGAGATCAAATTGAGAGATTTGATTGAGAGATCAAATTATCTCTCAAGCTATCTAAGCTTCTAATGGTTTTGGTAATGTCTCACCCCAAAAACATGGGGGACTGGGACACCTGGGTGGCTCAGTGGTTGAGCATCTGCTTTTGGCTCAGGTCATGATCCCAGAGTCCTGGGATTGAGTCTCCCATTGGGTTCCCCGTAGGGAGCCTGCTTCTCCCTCTGCCTATGTCTCTGCCTTTCTCTGTCTCTGATGAATAAATAAATAAAATCTTTAAAACAAACAAAAAACCAAAACAAAACATGGGGGACTGAGTCTCCTTTTATGAACCAGGAAGCCCCCAAATCACAAGCCACAAAATCAAAATTAAATGCGTGGGACAACATCAAACCAAAAGGCTTCTGTAGAGCAAAAGAAATGATTAATAAAATGAAATAGAATGGAAGAAAATATTTGCAAACCACATATCTGATAAGGAATTAATATCCAAAAATATGAGGAATTCATACAATTCAATAGCAAAAAACATTCTGAATAAAAAATGGACCAAGGACCTGAACAGACATTTTCCTAATGAAGATGTACACAAGGCTCACAGGCTCATGAAAAGATGCTCAACATCATTAATCAGGGAAATTCAAACCAAAACCACAAGAAGGTAGCACCTCACATCTGTTAAAATAGCTATTATAAAACAAAAACAAAAACAAGAAATAAATGCTGGCAAAGATGTAGATAAAAAGGAACTCTGCTGTGTTATTGGTGGGAATGTGAATTGGTCCACCAATATGGAAAACAGTACAGAATTTCCTCAAAAAATTAAAAGTAGAACTGCCATATGATTCAGCAACCCTGCTTCTAGGTTTATATCAGAAGAAAGTGAGGGGTGCCTTCAGCTCAGGTCATGATCCAGAGTCCTGGGATCTAGCCCTACATCAGGCTCCCTGCTCAGCAGAGGGTCTGCTTCTCCCATTCTCTCTCCCTCTGCCTCTCCCTTTTCTTGTACTCACTCACTGTCTTTCAAATAAATAAATAAAATATTTTTTTTTAAAAAAGGAAGGAAGTGGGATGCCTGGGTGGCTCAGTGGTTGAGCATCTGCCTTTGGCTCAGGGAATGATCCTGGGATTTGGGATCGAGTCCCACATGGGGCTCCCTGTGAGAAGCAGGTTTCCTGAGGGGAGATGACATTGTGATCAGGGGACCTGGGACCGAGTTTAGCATCAGGCTCCCTGCTTCTCCCTCTGCCTATGTCTCTGCTTCTCTCTTTCTGTGTCTCTCATGAATAAATAAATAAATCTTTTAAAAAAAAAAGAAGTGAAATGACTATCTTGAAGAGAAATCTGTACCCCCATGTTCATTGTCGCATTGTTTACAATAGTGAAGACACAGGAACAACTGTAGTGCCTGTCAGTGGATGAATGCACAGAGAAAATATGAAAAAAGAGAGAAGGAAAGAAAAAAAGAAAAGGTCATGTATATATACAATGGAATATTATTCAGCCATAGAAAGGAAATCCTGCCATTTGCAATGATAGATACTGTAGAAGAAAGAAAGATATGAGTATGGAAGAGATTTTAATAAAATTACTTAAAACATTGCATGGGGATAGAGAGACAGAAAATGTGGAATAGAGGTTGAGAGAGAGAAAGGATAAAATAGAAAGTCAAGTGACATCTAATATGAGTCTCAAATGATAGAAGCACACAAAGATAATGAAGAGGCAAAGGGTAAAGATGTAATAGACAAAATTTTTCCAGAACTGATGACTGATGAATGACATGAATCCTCAGATTCAGGAAGTACAGTAAGTCCCTACACAGATAACAGGAAGGAAGGAAGGAAGGAAGGAAGGAAGGAAGGAAGGAAGGAAGGAAGGGAGGAATCAACAGTGAGATTATTCTATGAAATTGCAAAACATCAGAGACAAATAAGAGAACTTAAATGTATTCAGAAAGAATAGATATTAATTACAAATTAATGACAATTAGATTTACAGCAGACTACCTAAACACGACAACAGAAGTCAGAGAACAATGGAATAGCTCCAATATTCGGAAACAAGAGAACCTATACTACAGTTTCCAGTTAGTTGATAACTCAAGAATGGGGACAAATAATAACATTTCAGGCAAAGACAAAGAATTT
This sequence comes from Canis lupus baileyi, assembly GCF_048164855.1. Classification (NCBI taxonomy): domain Eukaryota; kingdom Metazoa; phylum Chordata; class Mammalia; order Carnivora; family Canidae; genus Canis; species Canis lupus. Next base: position 9,928,985 of record NC_132874.1, read on the forward strand.
GTCATCTATAGACTCTCCCATGTAAAAGACTATTAAATGAGGGATGCCTGGGTGGCTGAAGTTGGTTAAATGTGTGACTTGATTTCAGGTTAGATCATGATCTCAGAGTGGTGAGATTGAGCCCTGCAACAGGCTCCCTACTCTGCAAGGAGTCTGCTGGAGAGTCTTTCTCTCTGCCCCTCCCCCATTGCTTTCTTGTGCTTTCTCTTTCTCTTAAAATAATAAAATTTTAAAAAGACTATTCAAGAAGAAAAGAAACTCAGAAGGAATAAATAAATACATTTTTAAACGATTTTATTTATTTATTCACGAGAGACACAGGGAGAGAGAGAAGCAGAGGGTGAAGCAGGCTCCATGCAAGGAGCCTGACGTGGGACTCAATCCCAGGACTCCAGGATCATGCCTGGGCCAAAGGCAGGCACTAACCCACTGAGCCACCCAGGGATCCCCTAAATATTTTTTTTTTTTTTTTTAGAAAAAGAAGGAATAAATAGAGAAAGAGAGGTGAGCGAAGAAACTGGTCCATATCTGGTGATATCTAAACAAGCATCAACATAATACAACTTGTGTCGGAGTATGAAAATGAAATGCAACTAGAGTAGTGAGAGAAGTCAACTGCGAGAAAGCATTCCATGGCACTTTCATGGTTTTGGAGGAGGATAGATATACTGATCTTTTTTTTTAATTTTTTTTTTTATTTATGATAGGCACACAGTGAGAGAGAGAGAGGCAGAGACACAGGCAGAGGGAGAAGCAGGCTCCATGCACCGGGAGCCCAACGTGGGATTCGATCCCGGGTCTCCAGGATCGCGCCCTGGGCCAAAGGCAGGCGCTAAACCTCTGTGCCACCCAGGGATCCCTAGAGATACTGATCAATTCAGAGAATTCATGTTAAAGTTTAACCTTCTAACCATTAGAAGGAAGGAATGAAGAGAGGGAGGGAGGAAAGAGGGAAGAACAGGAAAGCGAGAGAGAATGTTGCAGCTTACAAACTAATAGAAAGGAGGGAAAGGCAAAAATAACAAAATCATTGATCCATTAGAAGGCAAAAACAAAGGGGAAAAGTAGCATAGAAAAAGCAGGGTAGGGGCAGCCTAGCTGGCTCAGCAGTTTAGCGCTTGCCTTTGGCCCAGGGTGTGATCCTAGAGACCTGGGATCGGGTCCCACATCAGGCTCCCTGCATGGAGCCTGCTTCTCCCTCTGCCTGTGTCTCTGCCTCTATCTCTTATGAATGAATAAATAAAATTAAAAAAAATAAAAAGCAGGGTAAATGGAATGAATGAAATAAGATAAAAAAACAAATCTAAATAAATCCATAATCACAATATATGCACATCGTCTAAACTCACCATATTTTTTCCAAGAAGAATATTTTTTCTAAGGAAGACTCACCAATAGCAGGTAAGCAGGTGAGGGTAGGAAGTTGCCATGTTCTAGGCATAAAGCAGGGAAGGGGGCTGGTTCCCATCCCATATTCAATCAGAAGATGTTCACTTAGGGGTACCTGGGTGGCTCAGTTGGTTAGGCACCTGCCTTTGGCTCAGGTCATGAGCCCAGGGTCCTGGGATGCGTCCAGGGACCTGAGTCGGGTTTCCTGCTCAGCAGGGAGTATGCTTCTCCCTCTCCTTCTGCTCCTCCCCCTGCTTGTGTGTTTTCTGTCTCTTTCAAATAAATAAATATTTTAAAAACTGGTTAAATGATTACTTCTGAGTCTAAGGCATTAAGTTAACAGATGATACATTAAAAAAAAATGTTCACTTATACCTGCACACTTTTTCACTGCACAAAGTTCATGCCTCCTGGTTCAATTTCTCTAGACAATAAACCTCTGGATTCCTGTGAAGGTGGGAGGCAAGAGCATCCCGTGGTTGCCCAGGGTTGCCCAGGGTGGGACTGGGGATCCATGTGTGTGCACCTGGACTCTGAGCCGGTCTTATTCTCAGCCATGCTTTCCAGCTCTCTCTCCAGCTTTCCACACTGCTGGGAGCCTCCAGGAAGTGCTCTTCACATTTTGTCAGAAATTCTCTTTCCAAGTCCTTGGTTATAGTTTTCTCTGACTTGCTAAATGAGTGAACATTTTCTTATATGCTTGCGCACTCTGCAAACTGTGATGAAATCTTCTGTCCACTGTTGTCTTCTTTTCCATCTTTCTTCCTAGTGGTTTAATACCATTATTCGTTCATTATTAGTTCACTGCTGTCATGTGTGTTGGGTTTGGGTAGGAAGAGGACACAGAAGAGTATGCTGAATCTGCCTACGTTAATCAGAAGTCCTTGATTTAGCTCTTTCTACAGCAGTGAACTAATGTAAACCCTAGGAAAACTTGAAAGCCACTGCCAATAATTTGAAGCATTGTCACAGAAGAGGAATTTGAATTGTACACAACTCTCAGTGTAGAGACCACTGAATGAAAAAACTCTCAGGGAAAAAACCACTTGACTTTAACAACATAAATTTTGAAACAATCAGGGCTGTCCCAGGAGGTTAGAGACCAGAGGAACTCTACTCATCTCTTCCCCATCACTTGTTCTGGAAACACGTTTGTTCAAGTAATTGCCTTCGGTTATTTTTGGAGCCAGGTAGTAATGCATGTGGATATTCTGAGTTACTTGAATGAATAACTTTTTACATGGGAACATTAGTGTCTTCTCGTCAATTAAACTCAGGATCAAGGGCCATTATAAAGGTTCTTCTATGAAGTATGTGAAAAATCTGGGCAGAGCTAATTGGAGTTAAGCAGTCATTTTTTTTTTTTTAAAGATGTTATTTATTTATTCATGAGAGACACACAGAGAGAGGCAGAGACACAGGCAGAGGGAGAAGTAGGCTCCATGCAGGGAGCCCAATGTGGGACTCGATCCCGGGATTCCAGGATCGCGCCCTGGGCCGAAGGCAGGTGCTAAACGGCTGAGCCACCCAGGCGTCCCTAAGCAGCCATTTAGACATCAAATTTGTTCTGCTTGGGGCATAGGAGGCAATATAATTTAATGACTTTGGGGTCAGAAAGAACCTGATTCAAAAGAGCCTCTAATATTTGACAGCTTGTCAAGCAAACTTATGCAAGATACCTGACCTCTCTAAGCCTCAACTTCCTCATCTGCAAAATGGGAGCAATGTCACATTCTTGCCAGGATGGTTGCGATAAGTAATGAGATGACACTAGTGAGACTGGTGAGCCTGGTACACTGTAAAAGTTCAATACAGGTTATTTCTCTTTTGTCCTCTCCATACCCCCATCATGCCAATCCTTTGTTCCCACTCAAGGGAGAGAAGTAAGAGATGAATATAAAGAAGGAATAACAAAACTTTAAACAATCATTCAGTGGGGGCGCTTGGGTGGCTCAGTGGTTGAACGTCTGCCTTTGGCTCAGGGTGTGATCCTGGGGTCTTGGAATCGAGTCCCACATTGGGCTCCCCACAAGGAGCTTGCTTCTCCCTCTGCCTGTGTCTCTGCTTCTTTCTCTGTGTCTCTCATGAATAAATACATAAAATCTTAAAAAAAAAAATAAGGCAAGTGTTGGGGGAGATCCCCTCTTCAGGCAAGAGAGCACGGTTGGCAAGGCTTGCTGAGATGTTTCCTGAAGGATCAGGTCCCTCCCAGGCTCAGTCTCCAGGGCGGCTGGGAGCTCACTCAGGAGCAGCCAGTCACCCAACTCCCACTCAGAGAGAACAGCTGTCACCAGTAGGACCACTCTCCACCCCTCAGGAAGCGCGGCCTCCATTTCCGGAGAGGAGAAAACAGTCTGGCACCTGACTGGAGCTGAAATAACTCACCCCTTCTTTGTGGGACTGGTCTAGCAGAACTCTGTTGTTCATCTCAACCTGTGGCATCTGATGTCTTTGGTCCCTAACTCCATCGCTGTATCACCCTTTCAGGGAAGAAGGACATCTTGTGGAGGAAAACTAGTTTCCTTTATTTATTTGTGTGGTTTTTAAAAATATTTTATTTTTAAATCTCCACATCCAACCCGGGGCTCGAACTTACAACCCCGAGATCAGGAGCCACATATGTGCTCCACCGACGGAGCCAGCCAGGTGCCCCTACCTTCCTTTATTTATAGCATCTGGCAGAGTGCTCTGTAGATGGCTGGCATCTGTTAGAGTATTTCCTGATCCGTCACCTTAGAAGAGATACCGCTGCTTAATCATCTTGAAAGAGAAAAATGTATTTCTCAATAATGTAAATCTGGAGTGAGATATTAGGTGTAAATTTACTTTCCTGCAAAGAAAAATTATAGAAAATTGCTTAGACTGCACTCCCTTCCCTGCCTCCTGTCCAGCCTGCCCACCTCCCTCATTCTTCAGGCCTTTTGTGCTGTTATTTGATGTGGAGTACTGTTCTGATGTCATAATAACATACAGGACATTTGTTGAGACAAGTCAATAAACCTGGCTGACTTTTATAAATATCAACAACTATCCCAGGGGGTGAGTCTTTCCTACCATTACTTGTGAGTGATTTTCTGCTGGTGTGTCTGTTATCACTCCCTAGGACATAATCCTTCAAGAGCTCCAATTCAGCTCAGCACTCCTAACCTCATTTTGAAATAAAATAGGCCAATGATATTGCCAGCCCAACGCCTCCTACTTAGCTAGCCATATTCACTTTTTTTTTTTTAAGGTGAACTGTTCTCTTCAGATAAATTAAGAAGGTGTTTAAACAAATCAATGCAAGCATTTTAAAAAATCTTACTTCACGGGTGTCTGGCTGGCTCAATCTGTAGAGCATGTGACTCTTGGCCTCGGGGCTGTCAATTTGAGCTCCACGTTGGGCATAGAGATTACTTTTAAAAAAATATTCATAATTTATCTATTTTGGGAATACTATCTTAATCACTTAGGTCATTCTTCTGGAAGTATCCCCAAGCTGTGAAAAACTCAACTGCTTAGATGTACTGATGATTCCCTATAAGAACCAAGCAGAATTTAGGTCTCTGGTAAGTAGTTTTGCATTTGACACAGGATGGAGACACACTTTTGGCGTGGTCTCATTTGGTGGGTTAGACCCAGATTTTCTTGGAACCTTGACACCAATGTATGAGAAAAGTGGGCCAAGAGCTAGTGAAGAGATGACGGCACAGGAGCATCCTCTTGGCCCTCAGGTGGCCTCCCCTTTGAAAGATGCATGCAGAACTCCATTTTGGTTCCATGCAAGCAATCTTTAACCGGCTATTGCCACTGTAGGGGCAGGGAAGAAAGGGAAAGAAAGCAGAAGATATCAGAAAGAAAAGGTCAGAGGGCCAGTGCAACCGAGTATGTAAGAAAAATGATAAGAGTTTGTTAAAATACATATTCCTAGTTCCACTCCAGAGATTCTATAGGTCTGGGGTGGGGTCTGACAATGTATGTTTTAAATGCTTCCCATCTAATGCTGATGTCAGAATTTTTGGGCTGCTGTGGGAAGGCAAAGCTTATACCTGAACAAATCAGGATCTAATTTGTTAGCCCGGTTTTTGGGAGAAAAAAAAAGGATCGGGGATGTTTGAAATTAATTGGTTAAGATACTTGCCTTTATGTTCTCCTTACCCTCTCTCCTCCTCAAGCACCTAATCTCTTGTATTCATTGCCTCAGAGGAAGAATAAACCAGGGTGAAAAGGAAGTAATCTTCCAGGATCTTCCGAAAACCTAAAATCCTTAAGGGGATTAGATGCCAGGAGAAAGTTTGGAGGGCTGGAGGTTGGGGGTTGAGGAGGGTGAAGCCATCCCTGGAAAAAGATTGAGAGAGATTGTCTAGGCAGATAGGATGGTGAGGGTGTGTGTGTGTGGGGGGAGAAGACAAGAGGATACAGGTGCCCTTGCATCCCCTAGTGGGGAAGGGCCCTGGGGAGACAGCAAAGCTGGAGCTAGTCAGTGAGATTCAATGGCAAAGTACATCATGCTTCACTTCCCAAAGGTAGAAGTCCAGCAGTGCAATAAGGACCCAGAGAGGAAAGACTATTCTGGGCATTGAGAGGTGACTTGAGATAGTTTGCATGGATACACATCATCAAGGAACAGTTGGCCCCCCATGGTACTACGTGATTGCGCCCTAGGAACAGTTCTGGGAAAAGAAGTGGGGGGTGGGGTAAATGGTAAGAACTGACTTGACTGGATTTGTTTCTGCTCTCTCTCTCTCTCTCTCTAAAAAAAAAAACAAAAAAAGAGTTTTGAAACAAATTCTGTTGAATTAAGTGTAACTACATTTCTTGTGTCTCTGAGTTGTGGACACAAGTTTCAAGTCTGCTGCACAAGATATTACTAATCAAGTGAATTTGGTGGTATCCCATGATAAACCATTTAACAGCTTGGAGTAGGTGTGTGTGCTAGATAGGGAGGCTGTGATGTGCCTACACTTGAGTGTCTTAGATCCAATCAATAGCCAGGATATCTAAATTCCAGAAGATCATATATAGAGTGGTAAGTCACTCTGGCATATAAGCACTATCTTTGATTCTAATTTAAGACATCTCGAAATAGGGCAAAGAAATTGGGTGGCCAGATTTAGCAAATAAGTTGTCCCATGCAAGATCTGCAGGATTGGGCACATGCTTATATTAAAAAACTATGCATTGTTTATCTGAAATTCAAATATAACTGGGCATCCTATACGTTATCTGGCAACCCTGCCAAGAAGGGAACTCGCTCTTAGGAGTCTGGGGCCCAATAAGTCATCTGCCGAAGTGCCCTGACCAGGTTTAGCAGAATCCCAACGTATGCCAGAAATCCTCCCAAGGCCTTGCTGAGAAGCAGCTGGACATACCTCTGTGAGAGGAGGCAGGATGTCAGTGGGCTCAGCAGCTTCCCTAAGCATCTCAGGCTCTATTCCTTTCATTTGCCCTGCCTGTGGGAAGTTCTAGAATGCCTCTTGGTTTAATGAAAAAGGTACAGGTTTGGAAATCAGTTAGACCTGTGTTCAGAGCTCATCCTTGGTGCATGACTTGGAGTGAACTACTTAACTCTTCTCTTTTAGACTACTCCCTATCAGACTTGTAAGGACGAATGATAAAGCATAGGAAGCACACAGCGAGGTGTGAGGCATGTAGTGTGTACTCCACAGTGCTATCATTTCATGCACTTAGTTACTAAATACAAGTGTGGGAGACTAAACTGTATTTCTTGCTTCCAAAAGACCCTACTTTGATACCGCAGTTATTTGGGGGCACTATTTGTCCTGTTGTAACCTTTAGCCTGTGTATCTCTGTCTAGAGTATGGGTTTTTAAAAATATTTTCTTTTTAAGTAATCTTTATAGCCAATGTGGGGCTTGAAATCACATCCCCAAGATGAAGAGCTGCATGCCCCTCTGAGTGAGCCTACCAGGCGCCCCTGCAGTACCCTCTTTTAACCTTCCTAGAATTTATTTATATCTGGAAAAAGGAATGGCACCCTCAAATTGTACTCAAGTTCCCTGGATGAATGTCCTGATCACCATTCCACTGAGCCAGGGTTGTGGCAACAATGCTGGTTTATGTGAAGCTCTTATCTGCCTGACAATTGTTTAAAATGGAGAACATAGCCTTAAAACGATAGATGTAATATATATTTCCCAAAGGAGATGTATCCACCTAGGTATATGTTCAAAATACTTAAAAATAATGTAACAGTACAACCATTTCTATTTGTCCCTAAATTGCAGGACCTAAGCCATCATCATGTTTCTATCTGCAGAACACGTGGCCCAGGATAAAATAAATATTTGTTGAATAGTATCCCAAAGTTTAAAGTATATATCTTTGTCCCTTTGGTTCATAGTTCTCCCTGAGGGTCCTCGGGGAGAGAGCACCATTTTCATCTGATTGTGAAAAGTGATTTTTTTTTTCTTTTTACCTGTGACACTACAATTAGTGCATGGTCAGTGGTAAATTGTATTTCAAAGGAAAAGAGGGGGGACACGTGGGTGGCTCAGTGGTTGAGCAGCTGCCTTTAGCCCAGTCCCACATTGGGTTCCCTGTATGGAGCCTGCTTCTCCCTCTGCCTGTGTCTCTGCCTCTCTCTCTGTGTCTCTCATGAATAAATAAATAAAATCTTAAAAAAAAAAAAAAGGAAAAAGGGATTAAAGGTGGTCTAACAGTAAAAGAGTATTTTCACAAAATTTATTTTAAAGTATTTTTGAAACACGCAGGAAAAAAAAAACACCCCACCTCTATAACATAAAAGTTGTCAGGGGGAATAACGGACCTATGAATACATACTCATCCAATCAATAAACACTTATCCAATTGGTGCCTGGTACTCTGGATGTAAAATGTTAGGAAGCCACGTGGTGGCCGTAAGGAGGGTCTTTTCTTTCGAATGTATTATTCATGAGTCCTTCATTATTTAGGGCGTAAGTGATACTCTGCACTTCTGGAGCACGATGCCTGCGAGGTATCAGTCATCTTTCCTTCGTTTATTTTATAGCTTTTGAAGTTGGACCAACAAGGAAGCAATCTGGACTCAGAAGACTGACCCATGGAGAGTGAACACACCAAAGGTGAGTTCAGGCGAGCCGTGAACCCAGAAGTTTCGACCGAGTTTGCACAAGTGGCTAGTGGTGACTCTGTCGCAATCGAACACCTGCTCTCCCCTTTCTCCTCTCCGCGTCCCCTCTTCTGTCTTCTAGCGCTCCTTAAACATCTCCCCCTTTCCTGTATTGTTCACATGGAGAGGAAGTGTTCGGTGAAAATTGCTGAAAAATCTAAATGAACCATCTGACCTGCCTTGTTTTTTTTTTTTTTTTTAAAGATCTTATACTTTTTAATTTTTTATTTATTTATGATAGTCACACACACAGAGAGAGAGAGAGGCAGAGACACAGGCAGAGGGAGAAGCAGGCTCCATGCACTGGGAGCCTGACGTGGGATTCGATCCCGGGTCTCCAGGATCAGGCCCTGGGCTGAAGGGAGGTGCCAAACCGCTGCACCACCCAGGGATCCCTGACCTGCCTTGTTTAGGTGACATGGAAACGGCCACTCGACCTTCCTTTTCCTTAGCTCACAATTAGGACATAGAGTGTCTAAGAACGATTGGATTTCTTTTTTCCCCTCTCAGTTGTTAATACTTTTCAAAGGATCCAGTTTTGTTTTGTTTTGTTTTAAGATTTTATTGATTGATTCATGAGAGACACACGCAGGGAGAGAGGCAGAGACACTGGCTGAGGGAGAAGCAGGCGCCCTGCAGGGAGCCCGATGCGGGACTCGATCCCAGGCGCCCGGGATCATGACCTGAGCCAAAGGCTGAGCCACCCGGGTCCCTCTCAAAGGATCCAGTTCTAAAGTTAGTGACGGATCAAACGAAAGGCAGAAGTCTGCTCCCTTTTGTTTGTAAACCCAAAGGAGGTCGGGAGAGAAGGGAGATGCTGGTACTTGGGGGAGCCTAGCTGCAAAAGGGCCCTATGACGAGGAGTTAAGGGAGAGGCATATTCACACTGGCTGGCAGGGAACACAGCAAATGGCTTTTCCTTACTTAGATGGAAGTAAGGACCTTCCTTGCCGCCCAGCAGCAGATTGCTACCTGTCTGCAGCCAAGCTCTGCGTGGCCCTGTCCAGGAGGAGAGAGAAGAGGGATTATACTCTGGTGTTAGCAAGCATGAAACTAAGATCACTCATCTCAGCACTTCAACTGCAAGGGACGGGCCTGGAAACAGGTGCTTCTTGTAGGAAGTGCTTATGAGTCACTGCTGACTCACAGCGAGGGCCAGATTTTATGAGCAAGCAAGTGAAAAAGAGCTGGTTTAACTGTTACTAATTTAAAGCATCTAAGTTATGGCTTGGATTTAATTGTGGCTGGGAGAAGCTGCTTGTTGCTTGGTTCGGGCCTCTGCGGAGACCTATGGTCTACTTTGATGTCTTAATTCTATGCATGGTTTACGTGCTGGAACCTAAACCTTCATGGGTGAGGTAGTTCTCCCTCCCTGGGGGGTAGCAGGGGATGTTTAATAGACTTTGCTACATGTCTGCAGAATTGCTTTTGTTTGGCGATAGTGCCTACTTAATATTGAATGTATAATAGTATAATTTCACATGTATTTGCTTTGGAGAATACTTGAAAAGTGCCTTTTGGTTTTTGGATTTGAAGAACCATATTTTTGGTAGCCCACAATATCCTATTGTCTTTATGATGGATCCAAACAAGGTGAGCTATGTAGGACATAGGCCACAGGTTATACATCCTGGCTTAAAATCTTCTTGCAAAATGACCATTATGTCTGTTAAATCAACCCTACTCCCTGTGATAATGGAGAATAAGTATGTACTAAATCCAGAATTTCATTTCCGGTAGTGTCTAGCTTCCTTTGGACAAAGAAGCCCATGAGAATAAAAAGAAAAAAAATGTTTAATTTTGTTTCCACTTGGTTTTGGAATAGGGTGAAATGTACCAAAATGTTAAATAAGAGGGGGAAAAAATCTACATGATCTATAAACTGCTGGTTCATCAACTCTTAAATTGTTTATTGTTGTAGATTAATGAGGAATGGGAATTCCTAAGACTGCTCTTTATACAAACTTTGGATAATTCATTTACCTTGATGCCTTGATCCATAAGTGTTCATATGAGCAAATATATTTATGTTTGGCTTCCAGGAGGGAAGGTGTATGTGAGTCTTTTAAAAAGGATTTCTTATATTTCATGTTTTATGCCTTCCTTATTGTAGAAGGAAATAACTCTAGGTATGTGTGGGAAGAATACTTTTGATGGCCAGCTGCAGTAAATTTTTAGACTAAAGGATCCACTATTAATTTTTTTGCCAGAAGTAATTTTTGGAGAAAATACTGCATTTAAATATTGTATTGATCTCATGGCATTTCTTTAAAAGATCAAACTATTAGAAGTAGGTAACCTACTTGTTTTTGTGATTTGTTAACTTGAAAGCTGTTATTTCTGTTACAATTTAGGACAGGTGAAATCTACACATTTTCTCCAAGTACCCTGACCTCTTTGCTTGCGTTTTAGATATTGGACGCCAACCCAGTACTGAGGATATTTGCTCTTAGGGTTGCTCCTGCTTGCTTTTCTACCTAACAGTGATTTTGTGAGTGCTTTGGAAAGAGAAAAGTCACAGGAATTCTAGGGAAGTAGTTTGGTATTTTTCTCTGATCCTAGCTTCTTGGATTATGAGATGGTCTAGTCTACATCCATGTGTTTTGATTTCTCATGAGTTAACTCTAAAAAGAAAATTTGTACAAAGATATTTGGGAATTAGCAAAATGTTTTTTAAATGTTTATGCATCAGTATATTTCATAACTGACGTTGAATTTCAGACCCTTGACATTTCAGACATGCTTTCTTAATTCTGGTGGCATGGTTAATTTTTAAAACAGTGCTTCTCAACTGTCATGTGCATACAAGTCACCTGGATACCTATTTTAACAAATGCAGGTTGTGATTGAGTAGGCCTGGGATGGGCAGAGATCCTTTACAAGTTCCTGGGGACAGGTGCTGCTAATCCAGTGTAGCAAAAGGCCAAAAGATACATTTCAGCTTGGCTGGTTGTGCCTTTCTTGGGGTGGTGGTGAGATGAGATGTTAGGGTTTTTAAGATGTTAATTCAAAGAATGCTCTCGAAAAGAAATGTTTTAATGAGTTAGGGTCCGATAAATTAAAGCATTCTTTACAAATGCTTTTAAAAAATGAAAAACTAGCTTAGTGCAAGCAAATTGAGTTTTGCAAACATCATAGATTTAAATAGCTTGCCACCTTAATGATGAGTTGTTTTTAAGTGTAACTGATTAAATTATATTTTAAAAAATGAAGCCAATAGATTGTATTAAATGAATTTAGTAGCATGTGTTTAGAACTTAGAATGCAGAATTATGGGAGTGAATTATTAGTGTTAAGTTCTAGTGGCTAATAGACCATTATTCAGTAAACCTGAAAAGAACTCAGTAAAACAAGTGTAATGCATCGTGTCAACAGAGGTTGTTTTACTGTTTGGTACACTGACATACTAGAAACCACTACATAATAGGTTCTCAATAAATGTTTTTCAATATTTAATTATGTTTGTAAATGGTTTATAACTATCCACATATTCCTTTATTTAGCCTTGGTCTCAATTGTTTATGCTTATACTAGTTTATATTTGAGTATTAGACAAAATGTTTAATCCTAATTGATTCATTAACTGTCTTGTTAGGACGGAACTAGTCTTCCTGAATTTGGCTACTACTGTGTTCAATAGAACTGAAATTCTATTTAGAATTGATCAGTTCAAAATATGCCTTAAACTATAATAGAATATAAGTAAACACGTATATGCCAAAGGCTAATATACATTGACATAAGTAGGAAGAGGAAAAATCTTCTGTGACATGATATATGTGGTTAATCAAAATTTGATATTAGTTAATTCATTTAGTCTTAAGTATTACTTTATTCCCCAAAGTCAGAGCACACCGTAAGTTAATGAGAGCATAATGATGTGTATGTTTAAATATCTTTCCAATGCTATGGCCTCTCTTCCTTAAAATACAAACAGACAAAAACTTGGTAACTTTTTAGAATCTCAATGACACTTTGAATTTTCTCCAGTTGAGACCAAAGTGTATTAATGAATTAAAAAAAAAAAAAAACTAGTTTCACCTTATTTTTCTGTATAATGAAATGCTTGGTAATAATTATCACATGAAGACGTGTGTGGAAGATCATAGAGATCTATCCAAAACTACTCTCAATAAAATAATAATTTGCTTTAATAGACAACACAGTGGACACTTCATTTTATGTTAAGATAACATAAACACATAATTTTCTAACTTCTAATTGTCATCTCGAAATACTCCTTTGACCAGAATTGACTACCTTTTGAAGAATTTGTAAAGGCAGTTTTCAATCCAGATTGGGTTTAGACTAAATTGTAGTTCATTTGAAATGAGTGGATATTCCTTATCTCTTAGAACATGGTCAGCAGCCGATGTGCTACTTTATAATTGGTAGACAGTTACCATATTGTATGGGGAGGGGAGATTTAAGGAAGTTTTTTTGGGGGCAAGGACCCTGGTAATAACAGGCCTTTCATAAAATGAAATCTTATCTGATATAACCAACCATTCTGGCTGAAAAAACTGGGGCCAGTTTTTCTTTTTCTTTTTTTGTATATTTGTTTATTGGAGTTTGATTTGCCAACATCTAGCATTAACACCCAGTGCTCATCCGGTCAAGTGCCCCCCTCAGTGCCCATCACCCAGTCACCCCATCCCCCCACCCACCTCCCCTTCCACTATCCCTTGTTCATTTTCATAGGAATTTTTTCATGATACTCTTGAATGCTTTATCATTGAATAAATAGATGAATTTGAGAAAGAATTTGTTATGCAGTATAGAAAACAAATATGTGCAAGCTTGGAAATATTACACAACGCAGTTTAGCTATATTAATCACTGCATTATTTATTATAATAAAATAGAAACAGTTGACATTGGTAGTGATTAGCTGTAATATATAAAGAATGATTGCTATGTATCAACACTGTGCTATCCGTTCAGGATATGGAGGTGAGGAAAAAAAAAAAAAAATCCTTGTCTTCATGGAGTTTAAAACCTAGCAGGGGAGAAATGAATTTCTTTTTCGTTTTCTTTTTTTTTTTTTGAGAAATGAATTTCTATTAAAATACACTCCCTGAAACAACCCAAAATTTAAGATTACTTCTCAGAGCTGCTGCAATTTTGCTGAGGTCTAAAGATGGATGGGAATAGAAATAAGTAATAAGGAAAAGAAGGAATACAAAGATAGCTAGTTCCTAACACAAAATTTGTTAAGTGATACCATCCCATTCTGTGAACTACAGAATCCTTGTTTTTTGGGGGGATTAAATTAATCACTTATGGAAACTAATTGTAAGCACTAAGTAATTATTCCCTTCCTTAAGAACCTGTTAATTCCCAATAAGGCTGGAATGATTTCAGGAATCTCTAATACTGTTCCATGTCATTTGATACTCTTTTTCAATTTAATTTTTGGTACTTCTTCCCAATTTATATATAGTATCTGCTAGAGAAATGTTTAATAACTTTTTGTATGTTCAACTGCAGACAGATTCTTTAAATTTTATAATCGGAATAACTTTATTGGAATCCATTCTATTACTAGTAATTCCTAACTGAAGAATGAGTCCTGTTCCAAAATATAGGAGGTTTGGTGATTTTTAACTCCAAAATGAATTTCAGCCTAGAAACAATGTTATTTTTGAATCCCAAACTATGCAGAAGTTACTTCATCCCACAGTGAAGCTGATACTATTTCAGGGTAAAATTAGTAGGAAGTTTTGAATGCGAATTTCTTCTTGCCTTTTATTTCTTCTCTGCTGTCAAGCCTGGTACCATTTCCAGTAACTGAGTTAACATGAATGTGGGAATAATGTATTATTCTTTCTTCAAATCCTGTTTTACTTCAAAGAAATAACTGTAAAATGGGGTAAATAATTGAGATCAAGGCTAACGGGGGATGTGGATTTTCCCATACTTTCTCAATTCCTACCAATTTTTTAAAAATTTATTTATTTATTTATTTATTTATTTATTTATTTATTTATTTATATTTATTTATGGCAGAGGGAGAAGCAGGCTCCCTGTGAGGAGCCTGATACAGGACTCCATCCCAGGACCCCAGGATCACGCCCGGACCCAAAGGCAGATTCTCAACCACTGAGCCACCCAGGCATCCTTTCTACCAATTTTCTATTTCAAAGTTTTGTCTCAGTTTGGCCCAGCTCTCTTGCATGTCCTTTTCAAAGCTTGGGTATGAAGGCTGTCCCCCGCACACATCAAATAACCCACCGCCAAGAAAGGGATGGTTTTTGGAGTCTCAGCCAGTTCTCTCTCCTGTGCTAGAAATTCTGTCTGGCAGGGTGAAAAGGGAAAATGAAACAGGGCTACGGGTCCATCTTCTTTGTATGCAGCCCAATGAAAGATTCAGGCACAGATCTTCCCTAGGAGTTCACTTATTAGGAACTACTTTGCTCTGCTTGTCAAATACCTAGCTAAGAACTGTGAAAGAGAAACAATTGTATTTGAGAAGGGTGAGGTGATGGGCAGCCCGGGTGGCTCAGCGGTTTAGCGCCGTCTTTGGTGGGTGTGATCCTGAAGACCAGAGGTCGAGTCCTGCGTGGGGCTCCCTGCATGGAGCCTGCTTCTCCCTCTGCCTGTGTGTCTGCCTCTTTCTGTCTGTGTATTTCTCATGAATAAATAAATAAAATCTTTAAAAAAAGGTGAGGTGCTTCAGGGGAAAGAGGGATCTAGTGGGGGGGGGGGTTATTGGTGAAACCAGGCATGGAAGTAGGAGAACCAGGAAACAGAAGAGGAAGTAGATTAATTTCATGTCCTGTCTGGCAACTTTTTACCACCCCTGTGTGGGTGATTACAGTCAGAGGGGTCACTAAAGTCATTTGCTCTATAAACCTGCATCTGATACAGTTAGGTGCTGAAAAGTACTACAAAATCCAAGGTACTGTAAGTTTGGTTTCACAATTTGACTTACGGGATTTATAGAGTGATCTGAACTGTGCAGTCTGGTGGTGGAGATGGTATGAATGTCTCAGAGTTAATTTGTACCTAATAGCTGGATATTACATGCTTTCTCTCTAAGCAGTTATTACGAGCTCTCTGTGCAATAATGCTTTCACCCCACCCACCGCCCTGTTGAGGTAAATATTCATCCTGTTTGCCCATGAGGAAACGTGAAGCTTAGAAAGAGGATCAGTAACTTCCCCAAGGCTACACAGCTAGTGACAGATTTGAAATGAAGTCTGACTCCAAAGCTATTATTAAGCTTTACAGTCAGGTGTCTCAAATGGAACACTAAACCTATATATATATATAATTTTTTTTTTTTTTTTTTAAACAACAGATTCCCGCCCCCCTCCCTACTCATTTGGGTACCTGTTTCGACTCTTACAGAAAAACTGGGTTGTCGCTGTGGCTTTGACCTGTAGGCTTGAAGGTGCCTCGGGAGTTCCAACGAACCCCCGCCGGCCGGTCGCGGGATGGGAGGGCTGGACCATGGGACCTCGCCTTAGCCCTTTCTGATGGTCCGTTCCTACAATCTCTATTCTTTGTGGGTTCAGTCTTCGATCCTAGCTCACGCACTCCCTGCCCTAAACGGAATGCCTCCTGTTCGGGGCCAATGCGCGGGACGCTGTTATTACTGGTGGCCCCCCCACCCCCCCCCGTGAGCTGACTGCGTGGGTGATAACTGGAGCCGCTCACTGCGTTCCTTGTATATTCCGGGACAGACACCTCGTACTCTGCGGAAGAGGCTCACCACAGCTCTCCATGCGGTGGGTTGGATGGTTCCCCTCTTAGAGAGGAGCCAAGGCTGAGAGTCTGGACTTAACCCCAGGTCAAGCTAGAGAGGCGTTGGGGGCGGAGTTCCAGCGCTCACTTGCGCCTGGGAGGGACATTAATGAAACTGTACCCACCAATGCAGCTTTAGGCTTGAAGATCCTGGGCACCAAACACCTCGTTCTAGACTCGCGCCTGTTCTCGGTGTCCCCATCTGCTTGCTTTCCACCCGTTTTACCAACCGAAGGGGAAGTCGAGCGACAGGAGGTTACGGTCTTGACGTTAAACGCCCGCTTTCAAAAGGGCGTCAGTCGACGGCGAAGAGCGGTAGAGAGGCTGGGGCTCTCGGCTCTGGGCCTCCGCGGGCGCCCGCGGGGATCCCGGGACCTCCTTCCGCGTCGTCCTCTCCCGGAACTCGCCTTCTGCCGCGGAACTACGCTTCCCAGCGTGCCGCGCGGCCGAGAGCGCGGGCTCGAGCGGCCCTCCCTTCCCCTTGGCCCAGCCCCCGGTCGCGCTGTGATGATGCGAGCGCGTCGGGCGCCGACGAGTGACGGCGTTCTGGCTCGCGACCGCGGCGGCGGCCTTAGCAGCGGCAATAGGCGCAATAGCGGCGGCGACTGCAGGGACGACGACGACGGCGGGGCGGGCGCTGTGCGCAGAGGGGAGGGGTAGGCGGGCGGCGCCGGCGGCTTCAACTGCGGCAGCCACGGCTGGGGCGACGGAAGGATCCCCATCAGCCGGCGGTCGGGGTAGGCCTCAGCGGCGCCTGGAGCGGCTCGCCGTGTCCTCCGCGGGGGATCTCCATAGAGACCGTGACATACACAGAGGCGGGGGGCCGCGGGAGGCTGCCGGGCCGGAGCCAGCTCCTCGGCCTCTGCCGCCGCCACCGCCTTCCCCGCTGCCAGCGCGCATTTTCTCTCCACTCCTGCCCGAGACCTCGCGGCTCCCGGTGTGCCTGGGCTCCACTGTGTGGGCAGCGAAGGCGGACTTTCGGGCCGGGGCCGGGCGGGGGGGGCTCTAAGGCCGCCACCTCTGCCTCTCCCGCCCCCCTCACCCGCCCCGAAGCGGGAAGCCGCGGAGGCCCCGCCATGGCCTCGGGAGCCGGAGGAATCGGAGGGGGCGGTGGCGGCAAGATCCGGACGCGGCGCTGCCACCAGGGCCCGGTTAAGCCTTACCAGCAGGGGCGACAGCAGCACCAGGTAGGGGACCCCGCGGCGGCGGCGGCGGCGGCGGCGGCGTGTCGGCGGGTCGGGAACGCGCGCCCAGGGGCCCGGGCGCCCCACGTGGAGCGGACGGTAGGGCCCGAGGGCAGGCCCGAGCCAGGCGGCGGGATCGCGGGCCGCCGGGGTGGCGACGGGAAGTGGGCCGAGACGGGCCCGTCCTTGCGGCTCGCACGTGTGGTTCGGGCCCCCACCCCCCGCCCGGCCTCTGGGCCAGGGGCTTTCCCCCGCACGGGCGTAGGGCGGGAACAGAAATTCTAGGCCCACGATGCGCGCGTTTCTTTCTCGTTTTTGGCGGGGATTGGGGGTTTGAGGGTATTACTCACGTCCTCTCGAAGGAGAAAGGAAAAAGAGGCGGCTGGAGGCCCGCCCGTGCGCCTGCCGCTCGCTGGTCTCCCGCGGTTCAGTTGGTGCGGGGAGGGGGCTGTCCCAGGCGGGCCGCTGCCCAGGCCCCCGGGCGAGGATGGGGCGCTCCTCACGCCGCAAGTGGAAGAACTTTGTTTTCATCGTTGTGAATTCCTCGTGCCCCCTGCGGGTGCCCCCTCGTTGGATCTGCGAGCAGCCGCTTGGATCTCCCCCGCCCCCCCCGTAACCGGGTTAGAGTTACCTAGGCCCTGGGGCATTTTGAAAGTCCCTCTCCACCCTTACGTCTTTTCTCCGCTGCGAGACTCTTCCCTCCCCCCGGCTACCCTCCCCCTCCCCCCCCCCCATTTTATTCTGGACGCTAGAATTGGCTATTATGCACAGTTGACCGGGACTCCAGTCCTGATCTCATGCACGAAATATTTTACTATTACGGGGCGTATTCTAGAAGCTTGAGTACACTTTTGACACCCAGGAAGGTTGGTGGTCTTCTGATTAACCACCGTGTTGCACTCGTGGGTGTTTGAAATTTTGAAGAGGAGTTTATCCTCGTTGTGTAAAGGAGACAAATCCATTTTGAGGAAAAAAATGATTTTTTTTTTTTTTAAAAACCTGTTTGTTATGGGAACCGAATAGAAAACTGTTAAAAATTTATTTTAGTAAGATTTGCTTTCGAAACTTCTCAGTGATAAGGTGCGGGTAGGTACTTGCGTGTCTTAAACTTGTGGGGGAAAAAAAAAAAAAGCCCACAAAAGTATAGCAAAAGGGTCTGGTAACTTGTTGCGTCCTGTTAAAAGTAGGATTCCTGGATTGCTTTATTCCGGATGATGATGGTTTTTTGAATAACATGATTGGTGATGGTGTTAAGTTGTATCATTAAAAAACAAAGCTTTTAAAGTAAAAATTTGGGAGAAATTTTTAACAGTGAAAATGGTGGTTTACAATATTGAATAGCTCTCTACAAATGGATAGAAGTCTTAACATTACTCATACCTCCCACTAGTTTTTCCCCAGATATATGCAGAAAGGGGTTGGTTTTCAGATTTCTTTGTGAGGATCCAGGGGTACTTGCAGGCAGATTTCAGATTAGAATTCAGATCACATGATTGGCTATTTAACCAAATCCTTTTGTAGAATGGGAGTTAGACACACATGCTTTATGTATCTCCTGAAGAATAAATGTCTGAGTGCTTTCTTAGATCTTAGAAGAAAGTTACTGTATAAAAAAATGAAATGTTTTAAGTACATATATTGAACAATCTGGGCAGGATTTAGAAAGGAGCTAATATATTCCAGGTGGCAGGAGTTAAAATCACAGCTTATTTTCAAATGTACTTAAATAAAAATCTAACTTTGGGGAGATGATGCCCTAACAATATAATACCTATGATCTAGGTTTTCTTAGAGCTGACATGATTTTAGGCTGTTTAGTTTTATTTTAGAGCTTGATAATTTATTATTTCCCGCTTTCTAAAATACTTTCAGCTTCTTGTCCTAGCCATTTAACTGAAAAAGAAAGTGCATCTTAGTTTTTTGGATTGTGATTAAAGAGGTTTGGGGGTTTCTTTATCGACACTGCGAGTGTTACTTAATATCGGCAGGCTCTACCAAAGGAAAGTATCCACGAGTATACCAAAAAAATGCTCAATTTTTAAGAATCTTAAAAGAGAAACTGCCTTTAGTTCTTGCTGGGACTTTTGTGGACTTGTAGACCACCTGCTTGCTGTCTACTGTCTTACGCTGTCACCTCTGTGTTTTGCCTCAGCTGCTGAGTCATCATGAATAGCAAGGAGCTTCATGACATGGCATGTTTTGTACTAATGTTATTAAATTAACTGTCCAAGGGTTTCTGGGCAAAAACAAAGTTTTCGGTTGTGTAGTAGAGGGTTGGAATAGGAATGAGAGGTTTGGCACTGTTGGTTCATGGATGTTTGCCATTGCCTGTCAGGCCAATTAGCTTGTGCAGTCATGCAGTACCTGCAACTTTTGCATGTGTTCTACTGACTTGTAATTTCCTGTTTTGACTTCTGGTTTAGCTCTGCTGAGATACAGCTAAAGATTACATTTTTTTCCCTTTAACTTCTGATCTTTAAAATGCCATCTTGCTTGAAGTTTGAAGACAGAAATCCATTGTCTTACTCAACTAACTGAAGGGTAGTAACTTAAAGAATTGTAGAAGCAAAAATGAAGAACAGCCCTGAATAATGTAAGTCAAACATTTTCACTTGCCTCCTACCCCCTAACTCAGCCCAGATGCATTTAGGAAACGGTATCATTTTTCTAGTTGGGAGTGAACAGGTCCCTAAAAAAAGGTGCTAGTTTTCTGTCACCCCTTCGGTTTCCCTTCCCACTTCTTGTGCAGATTGTCAGGCCCAGGAATTCAGCCCTGGAGAGATCAAGCTTTTCTTAATAGCCACCACCAAAAAACTTGAACCCATGGGCAAACCAGAACCTTGCTTCTGGAAGAGTCTACTGCCACCTCCTGGTGAGAGGGAATTACTTATTTTTGCCCTTTTTTGGGGGGGCGGCGGGGGGGGGGGGGGGGTGTTCCAGAGGTTTTTGTCTTCTGTTTTGGAGCTGAGGGAATCCACTCATTTTCTCTGCCTGGATGTAGCTTGTCTTACAACAGGGTGGTGTTTGCATTTAGCTCTTTTAGAAAAAAGAGGGAACCCCTTTACTAAGTAGCTTAGATAGGAGTCTGCAGACTTTTTTGTAAAGGGCCAGATAGTAAATATTTTAGGCTTTGTTGCCGCAGGCTCTTTGTTTTGTTTTTACAACCCTTTAAAAAATGTAAAAATCATTCTTAGCCTGAGGCCTGTATGAAAACAGGCTGAGGGCTGAATTTGGCCCACACAGGCTATGGTTTGCCTAACCCTGGTGTATATGACAGTTTAGGATTTTTTTTTTCTTTTGCTTAGTAGTTCCTATATGATAATTTTCCCCAAGTGTGTCCCACTTGGGATCTGATGGTGAAAAAGTATTCTCAGTTATGAAAAGGAAGAATATTTAGACATGGAATACTTAGTCATTCCAGAAGTCATTAAGTAGTTTTGACTTATATCTTTCTTTGCTTTATTTTAGATGTTAAATACTGTCTGTGTAAACAGAACTGGAAATAGGTGATAGGGAAAAAATGTACTGTAATGGACTTACAGCATCTGGGTTTGAACCTTGTTCTGCCAGAACTTGGAGAAGTTTTTTAAATTCTCTTTGCTTAATTTATTCGTCTCTAAAATGGAAATTGTTTTGAGGCATAAATGAGATGAGTAAATCTCTTATAACAGGACCTGGCATATATATAGTTAGTAAGGACTCATTTGAAATTGTTGCCATTAAATACCACCTTTTGATTTACATGTTTGTCTCTGAATTTTGCTGCCTTTAGTAGAAGTTTTTTTTTCCCTTTATATATAGGCCTATATTGGATTTAGGGACTTGTTTACCAGGTGATGAGGCTGGACTTAAAACTCTACCTCTCAAATACTTATTTTTGAACACATTGTCTTCATAGAAATGTCAGTCATTTAGTGTATAGAGGAGAATAAATCCAAGTATTAAGTTGTGTAATAGATTTTTTGTTTGTGATGGAAGAGCCTTGTGTGTGGTATTTTATTGATTCTCTTACCAATTTTTTTAAAGATTTTACTTATTTTTGAGAGAGTGTGAGCATGTGCATGCAGGAGGGTGAGTGAGCATGGAGGGGGGAGAGGCAGAGGGAGAAGCGGACTCCCCGCTGAGCAGGAAACCTGACTTGGGGCTTCATCCTAGGACCCTGAGATCATGACCTGAGCCAAAGGCAGACGCTTAATGGACTGAGTCACCCGGGCGCCCACTTACCAATGTTTTTAATAAAATAAATGACAATAAACCCCAGGGATTGTCCCCATATCCCAGAAAGTCCTCTGATGAGGCTGGTATATATTAGTTTGAAGTAAAATGAAGACTTTGGTCTGAGGTCACTAATTAAAACCATTTTCTTTAGGCATAGAATATTATTAGGAAGATGTAATGACCTTGTGTTTTTAGAAATGTTTTATTTGTAGCTACTTAGCCTTGTGGTCCGGGTTGTAATGTATTTTTAATATTCTTCTGTGTTGTGTAGCATGATTTTAAGTCTTGCCACAAGATACAGTTTACTCTGTTTACTATCAGAAAGAGGATGGTAGAGTGCCTTTCTTGTATATAAATGTTTCAGTTTGCTTGATTTTGCTGATCTTCTTTGTACTGTGATTAAAAAAAAATAAACTCTTAAAACTTGTTTTCAAATAGATTATTTAAGAAAAATGACAATAATCTTGTAGGTTACACTTAGTGACTTAAACTGCTTTGGGCTCTATTGGATTTCCTACGGCTAGTTTGAAAGGATTTAAGGATTCCGTTTTTTTGTCTTTGTTTGATTACTGTTAATCATCTATTAATACCACCTCTTTGATATTGATAACTACAAATAAGAGACTAAGCCAGGTCCTGTTTCTCCTTACTGCATTAGAGCAGAATTTTGAAGGAGGTTGAAATTTGTAGCCACTTGTAGTTAAAAAAATTTTTTTAGCCAGCAAATTTTTATGCTCATGGTTTTTTTTTTTTTTTTGGCTTCATCTCTTGAGGTTGAGCAGAGAAATGAAAAGTGTGGATTTTAAGTGGCTAGCAGGGTTTGGACTGTGGATAGGGGACCTTTGGCTGCTGAATGACTATCTGTAGGTTGTAAAATAATGACAGAGAGTAGCTTAGATTTGGAGGTTAAATTCAGGTTATTGAAATCAAATTCAATATAACCGCATTAGAATTTGAATACTTCATTATTTTTTTCCCTCATGGAAATAGCTGCATATTAAAGTTAAGTAATGTTATGATAGATACATTACAAAACTCTAAATAACTGAAAGATTATGATGGCATCCAGATTTTTACTATTTAGCATTTAAGATGTTTTTATAATTAGATATTCTTTAAGTCTCCTGTGAAGTCTTGGGTTCTTAGCCCTTGTTCTTCTTCATTTGGCTTGGAGGGAACGAAGTGAAAACTAGGGAAACTGAAGTAAGAGTTTCAAAAAAGTTTGGAAAGGAGAACCTAGTGACATGGAAGTTCAGTGGGTAAGGAGAATGTACGCAGAAGCCTGGAAGAAAACTAAGGAAAGGTCGTTGACAGGTCTCAACAAAATAAAGGCAGCCAGAAGAGCTGATAGAGATCCAAACAACAATGTATTTGGGAGAATGGGAGCTCCAAAACTTTAAAACCGAAGATGGATTATATTTGATATTTATACTCCGTGCTCTGAAATTATTTGAGAGAGGAGATTTTATAATCTGCATATAACTACTTTATAGAGGCTAATGTGGAGAAAAGAGAGTTTAAGTCAAGAAAGCTAAAAATAGGAATAGAGAGCCTTCTATAAAGGAGAGGAAGTCTAAACCATTTTTTAAAAATATTTAATTTATTTATTCATGAGCAACACAGAGAGAGAGGCAGAGACACAGGCAGAGGGAGAAGCAGGCTCCATGCAGGGAGCCTGACTTGGGATTCGAGCCCGGGTCTCCAGGATCATGCCCCGGGCTGCAGGTGGCGCCAAACCGCTGCGCCACCAGGGCTGCCCGAGGAGAGGAAG
This sequence comes from Canis lupus baileyi, assembly GCF_048164855.1. Classification (NCBI taxonomy): domain Eukaryota; kingdom Metazoa; phylum Chordata; class Mammalia; order Carnivora; family Canidae; genus Canis; species Canis lupus. Next base: position 9,952,406 of record NC_132874.1, read on the forward strand.
TCTAATATAGTAATGTTAAAGAGTTGGCCTGTAGGAGACTTGTCCGGTAATACTGAGATTACAAATTGGTGGAAAGATATACAAGAAAAAATGTCTTTTTCAATGCAAATGAGTTCTAAATTAGGATTATAGAAGAGCCTTGCCCCACCTCTACCCTCTTTCATTAATCCTTGAACTTAGGTAAAATTAATTTGAAAAACTAACATAGTCATAGAGTCCTACACATTGAATGTCTTAATGTATATTTAGCGTTGAATTGGATTTACTTCTGGTCCTCAAATAATTTGTTGTAAATATCAGTGACATTTTGGACGTGTTTTTGCCATGTTTTGCCACATGAAAAACTTTTACTTTTTGGAGAGAAAGAAAAAACTCAGTTTAACTAGTCCACATTTAAAAATTCAATCTTAATCCTTGAAATTAACTTCATTATTTATGATTATCTAGTGTAGACTTTGCTTTAGGGTTACAAGGAGTGTTTTTAAGATTTTAATGCCCCATTTGTTTTGTTGATTTTTCTAAGCCCTTCATTAATTTTGCTTTCTTTGGCTACCTTTCTGCTTTCTTCATTTAGTTGGCTTTTAGTATTCGTCATTCCAGGGAATGGTTTAGTTTTCCTGTACTCTTGGATATCTTTCACAAATTGTTTTCTTAAAGGAAGGGCTATTAGTGGCAACAAGTTATATTTTTGTAAGGTGAAATTATTACACTAAGAAAATGTATTTTTTATTTTTGAATACTAGAATTGCTGAACTTCTTTTTAGCAGCCTGTCAATGCCCAGTCTTATGCCCAGTTCTAATGTGGGCATAAGATTGGTTGAGCAGTGCAGTTGTGAATACGTTTTTTTTTTTTTTCCTTGCAGTTGTAGATAAATTAAAGCAGCGTGTCAACTAATCTGTGCTCTGTACGGATCTGGTGCCTGTCCTCACAGAGTTGATGCTCTAGTGGAGCCGATGGACAGACTGATTAATCCTGTTTGACAGGTTGCCACTCTGTATGAAGTAAGGGCACTTTTGGTGCACTTAGGGGGTGACTATCCCAGACTTGGAGGATCAGAGAAAGTTTTCTGTAGGAAAACTGACATCAAATTATAATGGTGGCAGTTTTGCTGAAGTCTCTGAATGTAGAGAAATTAATCTGGTAAACTAGGACTTGAATATTCACACCTCAGTAGACCTTTACTCCGTGTACTTCTTTTTTCCTATCAGGTTTTGTTCTCCCCTCTTAATATCATGAAGTAGTTTTTCTCCACAGCCATGTAGGAAGCTGATTTGCCTCATTCCCATAAAGACTTGAAACATTTTCTCTCAAGAACAACTGAAAATGTAATAGACGTTCTTTAGTAATAGCATCAGAGGAGCTTTCACTTCCATAAGAAAGTGACTTTTCCCCTTTTCTAGTTCCCTCACTCTTTCTCACTTTTCCAGTTAGTGGCTAAAGTATCCTTTGGTCTTCAAAACTCTTAAAATCGCCAGGCAGGGATGTATCTCTCCCAAGTCTATTTGATAGACAAAGTCCCTTATCTGTTTATAGCCTAGCCAATTCTGTGCATAATCAGATTTCTGTTTTCCCTAGCAATTCAAAAAAATTCTAACATCTAGTAGTTGGTTATTTATTGTAAAAAAGTGTGTTAAATAAGTCTTTAACTTATTAAAATAGATTTAAAGGTGGGGTTTTTTTTATGTACTGCCAGTTTGATTTTCAGAGTTGATATTATGAAGTAGATATTTACAAAATTGATAGCAATGGTATGATGTATTCGATAATATAATCATGGAAATAGGGTTGTCTTTTAGATAAAACTTTATATTGTAGTTAACCTCGTATGACAGTTATGTTTACCGTGGTCTTAATTGGGAATACAATGGCCAAGTTTTAGATGATTTTATTACACGGTTCTCAAACTTTAATTTGCATGAGAATCCCTTCAAGAGTTTTTTTTTTTTTTTTTTTAAAGACTTATTTATTTATTCATTCAGAGAGAGCAAGAGAGAGGCAGAAACACAGGCAGAGGGAGAAGCAGGCTCCATGCAGAAAGCCCGATGAGGGACTTGATCCCGGGTCTCCAGGATCACACCCCGGGCTGCAGGCGGCGCTAAAGCGCTGTGCCACCAGGGCTGCCCCCTTCAAGAGTTTGTTAAAACAAATTTGCATTTCTGACTTGCCAAAAGGTGACACCAAGTGCTGTTGATTTTAAGACTTTAATGTGAGATCCACTGTTTTAGTCCTGAAGTGACTAGATATATAAGCTACAGAACAAAGGGTTACATGTAGATTCTCACACATAGGCATGCACACACATATGATTAAAGAGGAATTTTACAAGATTTAAATAGTTATTTAAGGCTTACTGGACTTTGTACTTATTAATACGGTTGGTTACCAGAACCTTAGATGGCATGTGCCAAGGACAGTCCTATATTTAAGACTTTGCACTTTTGTTCTCTCAGCCAAAATAGTTCACTAGAAATTTGCATGGCTGGGTCTTTGCTTATATAAAATAACTACCCCATTTTGCTTTATTTTTCTTCATGGCACTGAATCACCACATTATGTGTTCATATTATATTTACTTGTCTGTCTGTCTCCCAAAACTTAGAATATAAGCCCGAGAGAGCAGAAATTTGTTTCTGCTGTCTCCCCCACTGTTCCTTGCCTGACATGTAGTGTTCAATCAATAAGTATTGATGGAATGAATTGAATGAACAAAATAATATCTGCATTTACCTTTATAAGTTAGATAAGATTCTAAAATATTTTACAGAAATAAAGATTGGATATAACTTTTGGGTAATATGAATGCTACCCCAAATGTTGGACGTGTGTTCCTTTGTTGATAAAGCTACACGGACTGACTTTTTAACTTTCATGCTCATTAGGAAGAAAAGTTAACAAGTAGCACTGCTTTATCAGTTAGGGACCCTGCAAGAAACACTTCACTCCAGATGGTTCAACTGAAATTATCTTTAAGAAAGAGTCTACTTAGTATATGCTAGTGGTTAAAGGAGTAAATATTGGATAGCAAGATGCCCAGAAGCTAGGAGGAGTAGGAAGCTGCTACTCTTCCTAGGACTCAAAGGATGAAGGAAGAAATGGTGTAGCTGGAGTGGAGGAAGGACTACCTGGCTGGAGCAATAGTTTTAGAAGTGGGGCCCTTGATCAGAGAGGAAGCACAAGAAAGACTTAGACTTCTCTTTTCTCCCTTCCATAATATCTGGTATCCCCTAGTATTTCATGGGCCACTCCTGCCAGAAGCTGGTTTGGTGGGATAGCCTATCAAGAATAGAGTGAGTGAAGAACAAGTGAAGACTACTACAGCATCAGATCTGTGATTTGATTTTATTGTGCAGGAAGACCTAAATAAATAAATAAACTAATTTATTTATTTATTTAATAATAAATTTCTATTTTATTGGTGTTCAATTTGCCAACATACAGAATAACACCCAGTGCTCATCCCGTCAAGTGCCCCCCTCAGTGCCCATCACCCATTCACCCCCACTCCCCACCCTCCTCCCCTTCCACCACCCCTAGTTCGTTTCCCAGAGTTAGGAGGAAGACCTAAATTTATTGAGAGAGATGAATGGATAGAAAATCATTAATAGCAGTACAGATTAAAAACTATTGCTAAAATTTGGGCATCACGGGGAAGCTGTAAGCTGCATTATATTCCACACTGTCCACTGTAAGATTTGTTTTTCTGGGGGATCCCAGGGTGGCTCAGTGATTTAGCGCCTGCCTTTGGCCCAGGGCGCAATCCTGGAGTCCCGGGATCGAGTCCTGTGTCGGGCTCCCGGCATGGAGCCTGCTTCTCCCTCTGCCTGTGTCTCTGCCTCTCTCTCTCTCTCTCTCTCTCTCTCTCTCATAAATAAATAAATCTTTAAAAAAATTTGTTTTTCTGATTGATTATAGAATATCTTATGATATATTTTAATAACTATCTGACTAGTGTTCCACATATATATGTTTTCCAGATCTGTTAGGACTTAAAGTATACACAATTTTTATTCCCCTTAGAGAGGGACCTTTTCCCTAAAATGTATTGTAATATCCTGAAATGCATCTAATTTTCTAATCTCTTAAACTAGAACGGTGGTTCTCAAACTTTAGCATTTAGAATCACTTGGGAGGGTGTGTTAAAACAGGTGAGTCCTGCTTCTAGGCTGGGATAGAGCTTGAGGGGATGCTGAGGTTATCAGTAAAGGGACCACCCTATGGGAACCACTGCACGAGAGAGAGTACACTGTGCTTTTAATTTTTGTGGTTGCCTTAGGGTCGTTTACCCTACAGGGGTATACTGAATTTAAGGATGTTGGTTTTTTATAATGGTTCCGGGTCAGTTTTATCACCTATATTTCTTTTTACTGTCACACTCTTCATGCTGCCCTTCATTGTGCCACCAGAACAGCTGTGGGCTGTGATCAGATACGTTGGTAAAATTTTAGTTTAAAAATGGGAAGGACCAAGCAAAGTTCTTGAGCTCTAGTGAGTTTTATTTTATCCATTTTGACTGTTTCAATTTTATTATTGTTCGACAATACTTAATGCTGCCCGATAATATGGCCTTTGATGAAGTATGGTGTTAATTTTAAGTTGTTCTGTACTTGCCCCCTTTTTAAAATTTTTTTAAATTTACTCATTGGAGAGACAGAGAGTGAATTAGAGTGGAGGGGGAGCAGAGGGAGAGGGAGCCTGCCTCAGGGCTTGATCCCAGAATTCTGGGATCATGACCTGAGCCAAAGGTGGATTCGCAACTTACTGAGCTACCCCAGTGCCCTGTACTTGCCCTCTTTTTTTTTTTTTTAAATCAATTAATTAATTAATTTATGATAGTCACAGAGAAAGAGAGAGGCAGAGACACAGGCAGAGGGAGAAGCAGGTTCCATGCACCGGGAGCCCGATGTGGGATTCGATCCCGGGTCTCCAGGATTGCGCTCTGGGCCAAAGGCAGGGGCTAAACCGCTGCGCCACCCTGGGATCCCCTGTACTTGCCCTCTTAAGTGAGTAGGAATCAGGGAATCTCTGATACTTTTAGTAGCCTAATACCTTAGAAGTTCACCCCAAACCTTAATTTTACGTTAAATTCTTGCTATCATGCTTTAGCTAACTTACTGCTTCATATCAAGTATGTGTCTCTTTTTCAAGTCTTTTTTTTTTTTTTTTCTAAAGATTTTATTTATTTATTCATGAGAGACACAGAGAGAGAGAGGCAGAGACACAGGCAGAGGGAGAAGCGGGCTCCATGCAGGGATCCCGATGTGGAATTTGATCCTGGGACTCCAGGATCACATCCTGGGTCAAAGGCAGGCGCTAAACTGCTGAACCACCCAGATGTCTCTCTTTTTTTCCAAGTCTTATTAATGTTATATCTTGTAAGCACTTTCCAGTCTTTTGAAATATATAGGGAGGGGGTAAATAAATATTTAAGTATAAATAGCAAGTAAAAATAATAAATAGTATATGTTTATTTTTATAAATACTAAATCACGGATGTAGATACATAATTTTTCTTTCCAAAGAAACTAATACTGTGTAACATTAGAATTGAGAAGGGGAACCATGAATTTGTGCTTTTCATTAGGAAGTATTTTATAGGGCTGTTGGCTTCCTGTATTGCTGGGGAGCTTATATCGTTGTAGTTTGGTTCCCAGTTTCTGTTTGGAGAATACATGGAAAAATAATTACATATTTCCCAGTTGTTACCTATACCTTTCAAACAGTAGAGAAAATGCTATTCAAGTGCCAGTATTAGAAGTGTCTTCTTTTTTGTTGACAGGATATTTCAAGGCCTCTTTGTATTGGGTTAGTTTTCAGAGTAGATTTATATATATATATATATTCAGCCTTGATTTTTACTTTTTTTTTTTTTAGAGAGAGATTTCATTTATTTATTCATGAGATGCAGAGAGAGAGAGAGAGGCAGAGGGAGAAGCAGGCTCCATGCAGGGAGCCCGACGTGGGACTCGATCCTGGGTCTCCAGGATCATGCCCTGGGCCGAAGGCAGGCACTAAACCACTGAGCCACCCAGGGATCCCCTGTTTTGCCTTGATTTTTAACCATTGTTTTTTGTACCTGCTAGTTCATGTTTTCCCTCCTTTGATTCTTTTTTTTTTTTTTCAAGATTTTATTTATTTATTCACGATAGACATATAGAGAGAGAGATGCAGAGATAAAGGCAGAGGGGAGAAGCAGGCTCCATGCCAGGAGCCTGATGCGGGACTCGATCCTGGGACTCCAGGATCGCGCCCTGGGCCAAAGGCAGGCGCCAAACTGCTGAGCCACCCAGGGATCCCCTCCTCCTTTGATTCTTTATCTAGAAATCCTGCTAATGCTATTTGTGAAAGAAATCCTTGCCGAAACTTGGTTATCTCACCCCATTTTGTTTCTGCTAGTTTTTTTCTTTATTAGTAATAAAATTATCAAGTATATGTTTCTTCATATTTTGGAAATGTGAAGTGTTTTCACATTATCATTTGATACTCATTCCTTCTCAGGTTGGAGGGGGTGTTATTGTTATTTTACCTAGAATAAATCAAAGTATGGGGACGTATTCAAACTTTATCCTAGGTCCTATCAATCCCAAAGCCCATCCTTTTACTTCACTTAGATAAACCATAGTAGTTGTGTTTGTACCTTGGGCAAATTACTTAAAACTTTATTGTTTCTCTCCATCAGTAAAGTGACATTATTAGTATCAGCTTCATAAAATTAGCGTGAGGATTGAATTTAATATGTGCAAATTGCTTAGAACAGTGCCTGGCACATAACAAAGCTACAATAAGTGTTAATAGTACTGATAGTTGTACCACATTTTTTTTCTCCCTTTAATAGTTGTCATAATAAAATTCATTCCTCAGGTCTTCAAACAATATTTGATATAAAAAAGTTTTCCCATCAAAAAAATCTTAGGTTATTTATTGAATTTATTGCGTTGGATTGTTATATGTCTTAAAAAGACTCTCATTTTTATTTGTCCAGTTTTTTTTCTTTCTTAACGTGCAATAAAAATAATTGCTTGGGGAAGCTGTTGAAGGTATTGTTTATGTTGCTTTTTTTTTTTTTTGTTACCTTTGACAATCAGTGATTAGTTTTTATATTAACTGTAGGTTTTTGAAAGTGATGACAGGTACATAGGTAACCAACATATAGAGCTTCATCCTTGTTAACGCTTTTCTGGACGACCACACATGGATACGATATAGAACATTCCTTAATCCTTCGGCCCACACAGTTTTGTTGAGCCAGGTATCATTGTGTACATCGGGAGTTCCCATTTTCTTCATGGAAAATTTCCGGATCTCTTTGAGTGTCTGAGGAGCAGCTTCTTGAAACCCACCCCATGGATGCCCTTGTGAATGTGAATAGTGTATTCTCTGGTCACTACCTCACTGATGGCAGAACGGTGTTTTTCTTGCCACCCTTCTTTACGGGAGCCATTCTGCTGGGCTCTGGTTAGAAAGGAAGTGTTGCTTCTTTTAGTGCACTGATCTAAAGAGTATATGGCTTATTGATGGTCTGTTGGAGTTTTTAAAGGGTTAAAATATAAGGCCATTTGGGGCAGTTACGGACTCATGGATCTATACATATGGAAGAAAGAAAAGTAGGAATTTCATAATGTCTGTAGAATTTGTAGAATACCATCATGTCAGCATTAAGGCAAGTAAATGAACTTTAGAAAACTTTAGTGAGAAGTAGTCATGTTTTGCTTGATAATGGCTTTTTGTAAGGTATGTATTTAAAAAGATAAATTTCTAAAACTACCTTATGTGTTTCTTCCTCCAACAGGGTATTCTTAGCAGGGTTACAGAATCTGTTAAGAATATTGTGCCAGGATGGCTACAAAGATACTTCAACAAGAATGAAGATGTATGCAGCTGCTCAACAGACACAAGAGAGGTACCGCAGTGGCCAGAAAATAGAGAAGATGATCATATAGTATATGCCGATGAGGAGAGCTCTAATATTCATGATGGGAGAATCACTCCTGAGCCAACAGTCAGTAATACAGAAGGTACATAGAATGTGAATATTTTGTTATGTGTGATAGGTTTTTATAAATATTTTTTGCTGTAATAAGTTTTCATAAATATTTTTTGCTGTACTAAATCTACTTGGGTAGTACATAAACCATGGAGGAGGAGGGTGATGATCAAGTTCAAATGAGTTATCAGCTTTTTGTGTATAGGGGAGATTGATATATCAGTTAAGAATGCAAGCTCTGGAGTAAGACTTGGGTTTTGAATTTTCAGACTACCAACTGTCATGTGGCTTTTTGGACAAGAGAATCTTGACATCTCCTTAGTATCCTCATAAATTGTTTTGAGAAAAGTAGATATGAAGCTCTTGGAATAGGTCCTGGAATTAAGGGAACACTGTATAGATGTTAACTGTTACAATGGAACTGTGATAATGCCTCCCACAACACTAGAATTTAGGTGTAGTATAACTGCAGTTGGCTCTTGTCCTCTCTGCCCCAAGTTCAGCTGGGTCATTTCATTAGTCTTATAATTAAATGATCCTGCATTTTAAAGGCTTGGGCTTTTTTGGATCCTGTTACAGCATTTTGATGGGGTTTACAAATATTAAATAGCTTCAGTATAGCTCATGAATATGGCATATTTGGAAATAGTACTCTGTCATTTCACTGTGTATAGTTTTTACAGCTTTATTGAGATATGTTTTACATGTATAGAACTCATCCATTTGAAGTGTACAGTTTAATGTAAAAGAATGAAACTAGACCACTTATAACACCATTTACAAAGATAAACTCAAAATGGATTAAAGATCTGAACATGAGGGCAGTCCCAGTGGCGCAGCAGTTTAGTGCCACCTGCAGCCTGGGGTGTGATCCTGGAGATCCGGGATCTTCCTATGTCGGGCTCCCTGCATGGAGCCCGCTTCTCCCTCTGCCTGTGTCTCTGCATCTCTCTCTCTCTTTCTCTGTCTTTCTGTCTCTATGAATAAATAAATAAAAATCTTAAAAAAAAATCTAAATATGAGCTCTAAAACCATAAAAATCCTAGAAGAGAGCTTAGGCAGTATTTTATCTGAACATGGACCATAGGAACATTTTCTAGGTATGTTTCGTTTCCTAAGGCAGGGGAAACAAAAGCAAAGATAAACTATTGGAACTACCTCAAAATAAAAAGCATTGCAGAGCAAAGGAAACCCATTAACAAAACAAAAAGGTAACCTACTTGAATGGGAGAAGATATTTGCAAATGACCTATCTGCTTAAGGGGTTAATGTCCAAAATATACAAAGAAGCTATGCGACTCAACACCAAAATTTCCAAACAATCCAATTAAAAAATGAATGTAGGACCTGAATTGACATTTTTCCAAAGAAGACCTAAAGATAGCCAACAGATGTGAAAAGATGCTCAGCATCACCTATCAGAGAAATGCAGATCAAAATCACTATGAGATATCACCTTAAACCTGTCAGAATGGCTAAAATAAAAAAGATGAGAAATAACAATTGTTGGCCAGAATTTGGAGAAAAAGGAATTTTTTTTTTTTTTAAAGATTTTATTTATTTATTCATGATAGTCACAGAGAGAGAGAGAGAGAGAGAGAGAGGCAGAGACACAGGCAGAGGGAGAAGCAGGCTCCATGCACCGGGAGCCCGACGTGGGATTCGATCCCGGGCCTCCAGGATCGCGCCCTGGGCCAAAGGCAGGTGCCAAACCGCTGCGCCACCCAGGGATCCCGAAAAAGGAATTTTTGTACACTGTTGGTGAGATTGTAAATTGGTACAACTACCATGGAAAACCGTGTGGAGGATCCTCAGAAAATTAAAAATAGAATTACCATATGATCTAATAATTCCATTACTAGGTATTTACCCAAAGAAAATGAAAACACTAATCTGAAAAGATAAATGCTCTCGTTTATTTATTTATTTTTTAAATTTTATTTATTTATTCATTCATGAGAAGCACAGAGAGAGAAAGAAAGAGGGAGAAGCAGGATCCATGCGGGGAGTCCACCATGGGACTTGATCCTGGGACTCCAGGATCATGTCCCGGCCTGAAGGCGGCGGTGCTAAACCACTAAGCCACCGGGGCTGCCCTGCTCTCTTGTTTAGTACAGTATTATTTATAACAGCCAAGATATGGAAGCAGTCTCCCTGTCCATTAGTAGACAAATGGGTGAGGAAGATGTGAAATACGCACAAAATGGAATAGTATGTGATCATTTAAAAAAAAGACAAGATCATGCCATTTGCAACAATATGGATGGACCTAGAGGGGTATTATGCTAAGTGAAGTAAGAGAAATGAGAAAGACAAAACCATATGATTTCAGTCATGTGGAATCTAAAAAAATCCAAATAGAATCAGAATTATAAATACAGAGAATAAACTGATGGTTGCTAGAGGGGAAGGGGTGGGAAGATGTGTAAATAGGTAAAGGGGAATGGGAGATACAGGCTTCTAGTTATGGAGTAAGTCATGGGGATTAAAGGCACAGCATAAGGAATATAGTCAATGATATTGTAATAGTGTTGTTTGGTGACAGATGGGAGCTAAACTTTTGGTGAGCATCTTATAATGTACAAACTTGTTGAATCATTGTGTTGCACCTGAAACTAATGTAATGTGTGTGACCCTATACTCAAATTTAAAAAGATGAAGTTTATAATTCAGTGGTTTTAAATATATTCAGAGTTGTTCAGCCATCACTGCAGTCAGTTTTAGGATATTTTCATCACCATCTCTGTCTCCACCTGCCCCCCCAATCCTCGGCCTATTGGTGGTCACTCTCCATCCGAGGCAACCACTGATTTGTTTTTGTCTCTCTATGGATTTTCCTGGACTGGACATTTTATATAAAGAGTCATAGAATCTGTGGTGTTTTGTGACTGGCTTATTTCACTTAGCATAATGTTTTCAAGGTTCATCCGTGTTGTGGCATACATTAGAACTTCTTTTTATTTCCTTTTATTGCCAGGCAATATTCCATGGTATGGATAAAACTACATTTTATTTATCCATTCATTAGTTAATGGACATTTGGGTTTTTCCACTTCTTGGACATTATGAATACTGTTACAGTGAATATTCATGTGCAGGTTTTTGTGTGGCTGTGTTTTTTCTTGTGTATATACCTAGGAATAGAATCACTAGTTCAAAGGGCAATTTTAACTTTTCGAGGAATAATTGTTTTCCAAAGTGGCTGTACCATTATGCCTTCCCACCCACAGTGTATGAAGACTACAGTTCCTTTACATCTTCACCGATGATTATTTTCCATTAAAAAAAAAATTTATTCATTCATGAGAGCTACAGAATGAGAGAGAGAGAGAGAGAGAGAGAGAGAGAGGCAGAGACATAGGCAGAGGGAGAAGCAGGCTCCATGCAAGGAGCCTGATGTGGGACTTGATCTCAGGACTCCAGGATAACGCCCTGGGCCGAAGGCAGGTGCTAAACCACTGACCCACCCAGGTGTTCGTATTTTTCATTTTTTAAGATTTTTTTTTAAGTTTATTTTTTAGTAACCTCTGCACCCAACAACATGGGGCTTGAACTCATGACCCTGAGATCAAGAGCCGTATGCTCATCCCACTGACCCAGCTAGGCACCCTTTGAATTTTTTTTATTACAACTCTTTTAGTGGGTTGAACTGTTATCTTGTGGTTTTGATTTGCGTTTCCGTGATGAGTAATGATACTGAGCATCTTACCATGTGCTTATTGGTTGTTTGCATACCTTTGGAGAAACGGCTATTCACATCTCCCTTTTCCTCTTTTTTTTTTTTTTTTGCCCCTTTTCCATTTTTAATTGGGTTGTCTTTCTGTTGTTGATTTGGAAGACGTGGGGTGTATGGCCTGTTAATTTTGGTGATCATAGTAATATGTTGCCTGATTTGCTTGTTGTGAAACCTAGTGAGAGTGAAATGGGCCTGAAAGAATGATTCTCAGTGCAAACAAACGGTCTACCTAAGTTTTCTTAGTAATAGCCGATTTTACTTAGTCTTTAAATATTTCCTTCTTTTTTATTAGAATAACTTAGGAAGTTTTTTAATATCTATATTTGGGACTGATTTCTTTAAATATGTTACTAACAACTTTGTTGAGGCTTTTATCTGGTAGGTCTACGCTGACTGCCTCCACGTCTTTTTTTTTTTTTTTCCTGGGCATTGAAGGGACCCCTGCTGCTTTTTTCATTAGAGACTTCCAGTGTTCTCCAGCCTATATCCCCAGTGGCTGACATTCTTTTCCATCTTTGATGAGCATGCTTGAGAGGATTTACTAACTTGAAGAATTAATTTAGTTCAGGTGTGAGATAAGTGGAGCGTTTTCTTATTTTATATCTATAAAGTTCTTTTTTGTGTGTTTGTATTTTCATTTAAATAATGGAATTAATTCAGTGGTTTGCCAAGGTCAGTTCCAACTTGGATTTTATTCATTATTTTTAAAAAAGATTTTGTTTACTTACGTTGAGAGAAGGGAGGATGAGAGTGGGGTGAGGAGCAGATCCCCCACTGAGCGGGGAGCCCAATGTGGGCCTTGATCCTGGGACTCCGGGATCATGACCTGAGACAAGGCAGATGCTTAACTGAGCCACCCAGGTGCCCTGGATTTTGTTATGTTCTTAACTTTTATTTCGTAGTTTTTTTTTTTTTTAAAGATTTTATTTATTTATTCATGATGGGAGGGGAGGGCAGAGACACAGGCAGAGGGGGAAGCAGGCCCCAAGCCTGGAGCCCAATGCGGGACTCGATCCCTGGACTCCAGGATCATGCCCTGGGCCAAAGGCTGGCGCTGAACCGCTGAGCCACCCAGGGATCCCCTGTTTCGTAGTTTTTCTGTTACATGTGTCGTGTACATACCTTTTGTGAGTAACTTTTTAAAAAATGTTTGTTTGTTTATTTATTTATTTATGAGAGAGCAAGTGAGAGAGCACAAGCAGGGGGATAGGGAGAGAGAGAAGCAGAAAGGAGACCTCTGGACTGAGCAGGGAGCCTGGTGTGAGGCTTGATCCTAGGGCCCTGGGATCCATGACCTGGGCCAAAGGCAGATGCTTAAGCAACTGACCCACCCAGGCACCCCCATTTTAGTCATTATTGTGTACATACAGTTCAGTATATTAAGTGCATTCATATTGTTATGTCACCATCAGCACCATCCACCTTAACTTTCTTCATTATGTAAAACTAAAACTCTAAATACTAACTCCTCATTCCCTCTTCCCTTCTGGCCCTGGCAAACACCATTCTACTTTCTGTGACTTTGACTACCAAAGCACGTCGTCTGAGTAGAATCCTCCAGTTTTTTGTCCTTTTGTTGGTTCTCTTATTTCACTTATCCTAATGTCTTCAAGGTTCATTCACATTATGCCATATAGCAGAATGTATTTCCTTCTTAAGGCTGAATAATTTTCCATTATAAGTATATAATATGTTTATTCATTTGTCAGTGGACACTTGGGTTGCTTCAACCTTTAAACTATTGTGAATAATACTGTTTGGAACATGGTTGTACAAGTCTCTTAGAGACCCTGCTTTTAGTTCTTTTAGGTATATACCCAGAAGAGGAATTGCTGGGTCATACAGGAATTCTATTTTTAATTTTTTTGAAGAACTTCCATACTATTTTCCACAGCAGCTATGTCATTTTACATTTCCTACCAGTAGTGCCCTGGGGGTATTCTGCTTCCTCTATGTTCTCGCCATCATTTATTTTCTGATGGTAACTGTCTTTAATGGGTGTGAATGGGTCTCATTGTGGCTTGATTTGCATTTCTGTGATGATTAATAATGCTTAGCATCTTATCATATGCTTCTTTGTTGGCCATTTGTGTATCATCTTTGGAGAAGTATCTATCCGGGTTCTTTGCCGCCCCCCCCTTTTAAAAAGATTTTATGTATTCATTCATTTTGGGGGGAAAGGGAAAGAGAATCTCAAGCAGATTCAACACAGAGCCCAACACTTGGCTCAAGCTCATGACCTTGAGATCATGACCTAAGCTGAAACCAAAAGTTGTATGCCCAACTGACTTGAGCCACCCAGGTGCACCTCTTTGCCCAAGTTTAATCAGGTTATTTGATTTTTTTTGTTGTAGGAGTTCATATTTATATGTTCTGGATTTTGCCCTCTAATCATATATATGGTTTGCAGATATTTTCTACTATTCTGTAAGTTGCTTTTTTACTCTGTTGATTGTGTCTTTTAGTTCATAGTTTTTAATATAGTTCCGTATGTCTCTTTCTGTTTTGTTGCCTGTCAAATCCAGGAAATCATTGTCAAGACCAATGCCATAAAGCTTTTCCCTTGTGATTTCTTATTATTTTAAGTTCTGGGTCTTGCTTTTAGGTCTTCAATCCATTTTTGAGTTAATTTTTGTAAATGTTGTAAGATAAGGGTCCATTTGCATTCTTTTGCATGTGGCTGTCCAGTTTTCTCAACACCATTTGAAGAGACGGTCCTTTCTTCATTGAGTAGTCTTAGCTCCTTTGTAGAAGATCATTTCGACCATACATGTGAGGATTTATTTCTGGGCTCTGTTCTGTTCTCTTGGTCTATATGTTTGTCTTTATGCCAGTACCATACTATTTTGATTATTGTTTTGTGATCAGTTTTGAAATCAGGAATTGGAAGAAAGTCAACTTTGTTCTTCTCAAGAATATTTTGGCCCTTGAGATTCCATAAGAATTTTAGGATGTATTTTTCTGTTTTTGAGAAAATTTGAGTTTTTGAAAGGCATTATATTGGATCTCCAGATTGCTTTGGGTAGTATTGATATGTTAACAGCATTAGTTCCTTCAGTGTAAGAACACGAATGCCTTTCCATTTATAAAGTCTTCTTAATTTTCTTTTGGCAGTGTTTTATCATTTTCTTTGTTCAAGTCTTTTACCTCTTTGGTTAATTTCTAGGTGTTTTATTCTTTCTGATGCTGTTGTTAATGGAATTGTTTTCTTAACTTACTTTTCAGAATGTGCATTGTTAAGGTATAGAAACAACTCATTTTTGTGTATTTTGTAATCTGCTACTTTGCTGAATTTGTTTATTCCAGCAGGATTTGTGTGTGTGTATGTGTGTAATATTTAGAAGTTTCTACATATAAGTTATAGCATTTGTGAGTAGGGATATTTTATGTCTTCCTTTCCAATTTGAATATCTTTCTTTTGCTTTCCTTACTACTCTGGCTAGAACTTCCAATACTGGGTTAAATAGAAGTGGGGACAGCTAGTATCCTTGTTTTGTTTCCTGATTTTAGAGGAAAATTTCTGTCTTTTGACCACTGAATTTAATGTTAGCTGTGATTTTTTTCATTTATGGCTTTTATTAAGTTGATGTTTCTTTCTAGTACTAGTTAAGTGTTTTTATCTGTGTCTTATTTTTTGCATAATTGTACTTTGAAACTAAATAATCCAGAATTGTTTTGTATTGCTTATACTGGTAAGTATTTTTGAAGACTGACTTTTTGGGAAGAAAATTACAGAGTAGCAAATACAATCTAGGAGCACATTAAAGAATAATAGAATCTTCTTACTCACTGGGGAGAGTTAATCTTGAGATGTAGGCAATCCTTCATCATGAGGGAATTATTAATATAATTTAGCATATTTTAGGTGAAATCTTATAATTTTTTTTCTTTCTGGTAAATACTTAATAGGCATTTGCTAAAACTTAGTCTATTCTTATTTCCTTTAGAAATTGGAAACCACTACTTCCTTAACATGTTAGTCATCCAAAGGCCTGAATCGTATGTAATGGTGAAACATTAGAAACATTCCCATTAAAATTAGGTATAAAGTGGAAGCCCTTCATCACCACTTCTAGATATTAAATATATAATTATAGAGGATGTATGTATACATGTAAGTGTTGGAAAGAAGGAGGCAGAATGATCCTTGTTTATCAGTAATACCCAGAAAACTTAAGCCAATTGATTAAAACAAAACAAAACTTGTTAGAATAAGACAATTGTAGAACTAAATCACAAAGTTAATATAGAAAAACACCCCAGTAACTCTTACTTAAGCAGTGTTAGTTTGAAGGAAGAAAGGTTCCCACTTACAATATCAAACAACAAAAATAGATAGAAATAAATTTAACAAGAAGCCTATGGTACTCTAGAAGAAGAAATTCTTTCAAATTCTGCCGAGGGACCTAAAGGAGACCTGAACAAAAGGAAAAGTCATTAGTAAAACAATGCTGGGCAAGATAGCACTTCCTTTTTAAAATCTTTTAACTTAGTGTGATCCAAGTCAAATAATTTTAATGAGTCTGTTAAGGTTATCTTGGCTATCTTATGTTCAATTCCTATTGGCTGTCTTTTTTCCCCACTATTGATCACATTTTTCTTATATATATCAAATGGTTTCTGCCTAAATATTTTGAATAATAAAGGTAGAGATTCTGGATGCTGTTATCTTCCTCTGAGGAGTATTAATTCTTGATTGAGCAGGCAGTTGTTACTAAATGATCATTTTGAACTTTGTAAACTTAGTTTTACATTTTATTAATGTGTATCTGTCCAAGGTGTTTAAGTTCCCTAAAGTGGTAGGACTTAGACTTCAGATTGTTTCCCCTGTGGCTTTTTAGGCTGAGTCTACTGTAGGTCTTGTTCTTGACATGATCCTTAGTCTCAAGGGGAAGCTTTTCCAACATCTTGGCGGAATACCATGGATTTAGGGATGTGTTTATGGGATCTCTCAGTTCTTGCAACACTGGCTTCTCTGTTCTTAGGACTGCTTCTTGTCCCTTAGCATTGCTCACCTCCTAGCATCTATTTTTTTGTATTCTGTAACAGCTGGTATTTGTTAAGCCTTAGATGGTCTAACTCTGTGCAATGATAGCCCATTCACTGTCTGGACACTCCCATCTGGATTTGGACTCCAGTTTTCTCTTCCAGGTCTAAAAATGTGCCAGGGTAGAGAGCTGGGTAGTGATAGGACTCACTGTTTTAGCTTGCTTGCTTGCTTTCTTTTTCTTTTTCATTTTCTTTTTCTTTTTTTTCTTTTTGAGTGCTGTTTTCTCCTATCTGAAAGATGTCTTATATTTTGTTTATAATTATAAAATTATAGTTTTATAATATATTTTATATATTAATTTATAATATAAAATTATAGTTTTATAATTATTTAAATTATAGTAGCAGGACTAGTCTGGAGGCCCAGTTATTCCAACCTAACAGTAATGTCTTTTGTAAACCTTACAAATGACTTTAAAGTTCTTGAAAATGTATCTGAAGATGAATAGAGAAATTCTGAAAAAGAATAAGGGGAATATGGGGGTAGGTTGGAATAACTTTTCCAGTTACTAAATGTGTTCTAAAGTTGGAGTAGTAAAACATCATACTGGTACAGATACATCACTGGAGAAAGGAGTGAAAAGCCTTTTGGAATTTAGTATCGTGGTAGTGATGGCTTCTCATTCGGTGATTAAAACATAACTTATTTAAGAAGGTTATTTTAGAATGTAAACAGGCTAACCATTTGGAAAACAATAAAGCTGAATCATTCTCTCAACTACTGCATCATAACTGATTCCAGATGGATGCAAGATTAAACATTATATTGAAATAAAAGTAGATACAAGTTATTTTCTGTATTGCAAAAGACACCCATCAACAAAATAAATTGGTTCAACCAGTGATGAAAAATTAGTTGTAATATTTCAGATCACATCACACTATCTTACTGATCAAAAACTAGATTTTACTAATCTTGGGATCCCTGGGTGGCTCAGCAGTTTAGCCCATGCCTTTGGCCCAGGGCGCGATCCTGGAGACCTGGGATGGAGCCTGCATCTCCCTCTGCCAGTGTCTCTGCCCCTCTCTCTCTCTATATATATCTATCATGAATAAATAAGTAAAATCTTTAAAAAAAAAAGATTTTACTAATCTTAATATAGGGACTATATCAGTAAGCAATTAATAGAAGAAGAAATATAAATGACCACTGAATATAGGGAAGGATGCTCAATATCTCTCATTTAAGTAAATGCAAATAAAATGATGCCATTTGACATAGTAGATTGACAGAAATCAGTAAAGGTGAATGTCCCATGTTGGAGAGTATGGTGGAAATGTACATTGTCATTTGCCATTTGTAAGAGTATAACTTGACAGGATCCTGATGTCTCATATGCAAAGGTGAACATGCACTATTCTCCATTCCGACAGAGCATTCCACATCTAATTGTTTATTCAGTTGAATCTTATTCAATTCTGTTGGATAATTAGGAAGCTTTAGGGGCCCAACTTTAGACTTACAGAATCAGATAGTCTTTGGGTAGCTTAAAAGTATGTTTAATAATTTTTTTTCATGTTTCTGTTATATTCTTAGAGAACCATGGATTAATCCAAAAGAATACTCTGAAAATATGCAGATATCAGTGCATGTATGTTTGATGGAAGTTGGGAAAATAATCACATAAATATTGGCAGCATTGGGAAAATAATCACATAAGTATAGTCTATGATAAAATACAATGTGGTATTTAAGGGGAGTGCTTTGTATATAGAGACAAAATTGTTAAATGAAAAAACAAGTCCTAGAAAATTGGATGCATAGCATGATTATATAATTAGGGGAAACATTTACATATGCATATAAAATATCTGGGAGGATATACAAATTTAATAGTGGTTATTTCTGGAGGAACCAGACATCCTTTTTATGACTTTTTAATTTTTTAATTTTTATCTTTAAAATAATTATTTATTTATTTATTTATTTATTTATTTATTTATTTATAGAGAGAGAGAATGAGGCAGACACACAGGCAGAGGGAGAAGCAGGCTCCATGCAGGAAGCGAGACGTGGGACTCGATCCTGGGTCTCCAGGATCACACCCCGGGCTGCAGGCGGCGCTAAACCGCTTCACCACCGGGGCTGCCCTGACTTTTTTTTTTTTTTTAAGATTTTATTTATTTATTTATTCATGAGAGAGAGGGAGGGAGAGAGAGGCAGAGGAAGAAGCAGGAGCCCGATGTGGGACTCAATCCCGGGTCTCTAAGTTCAGGCAGGGCTAAACCGCTGAACCACCGGGGCTGCCCACTTTTTATGACTTTCTTATATAGTTTCTTTGACTTGATTTTTCACAAGCAAGTTTTATAATATCAATTCAAGGGGAAAAAACAACCATGCACTTGTAGAAGTTGTATGTGAACTCTGAAACATGGTTTGATACTAGGTTAAGTAAATTTGTTGCAGTTAGATGAAACTTCATTTCATCTAAAAAGAAGAATAACCTAAAAAAAAAACCAAACAAACCTAAATTGGGCTTATCATGGGAGGCCTCAGTGACTTGAAGCTGTATTTGTATAGTATGTTTTCTTAAATGCCATTTTGTTGTGATATTGTATTGCTTTTTCTAAGCTGTATATTCATAGTATTAATGTTTGTTTGTTTGTTTTTAAGAACCCTCAACAACTAGTACTTCTTCAAATTACCCAGATGTATTAACAAGGCCTTCTCTTCATCGGAGCCATATGAATTTCTCCATGTTGGAATCTCCTGCATTACACTGTCAGCCCTCCACATCCTCGGCGTTCCCAATTGGCAGTTCTGGATTTTCCCTTGTAAAGGAAATTAAAGATTCTACCTCTCAGCATGATGATGATAACATCTCAACTACCAGTGGTTTTTCTTCAAGAGCTTCTGATAAAGGTATTCTTGGCATTTGGTAGTGAAGTTAAATTTCATGGGATAGGTTTTTTCTGACTTGTAATGTCCATTTTCTTGTAATCAGTGCTCTTACTATGCATATTTTTGTTTAGATATAGCTGTTACAAAGAACACTTCAGTGCCACCTCTATGGTCCCCAGAGGCTGAACGGACTCCTTCACACTCACAGCACACTGCCACCAGCTCAAAAAAACCAGCATTCAACTTGTCTGCCTTTGGAACGCTTTCCCCTGTGAGTACTAATAGGTTTTGATTTAATCACACTAGTTTTGAGTGTTTATTACTCATGATTTATTATTGTGTTTCTGCGCAGTCACTTGGGAATTCTTCAGTCCTTAAAACAAGTCAGCTTGGAGATTCTCCTTTTTATCCTGGAAAAACAACGTATGGTGGGGCAGCAGCTGCTGTAAGACAACCTAAACTACGAAACACACCATATCAGGTTGGTCTGAATAGAAGGACTGAGAACTTAAAAATAACAATTGACAAGTAACTAATAGACCTCAAGTGGAATTGTGGTTTGGTTATTTTTTGGTAAAATGATAGAACTGTGGATTAGAAACATTGTTTTCATTTAGGGACTATCTGAATGTTATTTTAGACCTGAGTGAATAAATTTATTCATTACATTTGTGAGTGTGTTATATGCCTCTGTGCTTTTAGAAATTAATTGAGATAATATTTTTTTTCAAAAAATTGAGGTGTAAATTATATATTGTAGAACTTACCCTTATTTTAGAGTATTAGAACTTTAAGAAAATAGAGTTGTGTACCATCTCTGGAATCAGAGAATGGAATAAACGTTTCCACCCCAAAATGTTACCTTATACCTCTCTATAGTCAATCCCTCTTTCCATTTCCACCCTCTGACAACCGATCTGTTTTTTTTTTTTTCCTGTAGTTGTGATTTTTCTAGAACATCATTTAAATTTAATCAATGTAGTATCTAGCCTTTTGAATCTGGCTCATTGTACTTAGTTTGCGTAATGCATCTGAGATTAATATATATTTTTGCATATGTCAATAGTTCCTTTTATTGCTGAGTTATAATTTATCCATTCACTAGTGAAAGGACACTTGGGCTGTTTTTGATTTGAGGCAGGTGTGATTAAAGGGGTTATGAGTATTTTGTGTGAATGTTAATTTTCATTTCTCTTGGGTAAACACCAAGAAGTTGGCTGCGGGGTCTTATGATAAGTATACATTAAACTTTATAATATAGTGCCAGGCTGTTTTCCAGAGTGGCTGGTACCACTTTGCATTTTCAGCAGTGTTCTGGGCAGCACTTGTCATCAGTTCTTTGTTTTTGTTTTTGTTTTTTTAATTTTTTGATCTTTAATTTTTTTATTTTAGCTATTCTAATTGGCATGTAGTGGTAACTCCACATTAACTGTGTTTTTTATTTATGAAACTGAGCATAATTTTGTGTGCTTATCTGCCATAAATGTATTATCTTTGGTGAAGCATCTGTTCAAATCTTTTGTCATTATTTTGTTTTAAAGATTTATTTATTTATTTTGAGAGAGAATGAGAGCATGCTCATGTGCACTGGAAGGAGGGGAAGGCAGAGGGAGAATCTCAAGCAGATTCTGGCAGAGTCGGGAGCCCAGTGTAGGGCTCCATCACGTGACTTTGAGATCATGACTTGAGTCAAATCAAGAGTCAGACATTCAACCAGCTGAGCCACCCAGGCTCCCCTTGCCCATTTTTTAATAGGGTTATTTTCTTAATGGATCATGCCCTGAGCCGAAGGCAGATGCTCAACCACTGAGCCACCCAGGTGTCTCTGGTTTAAGCCTTCTGAAAAGAAGTTTTAGACTTGATGGCATTCAGTATGTTGGGGTTTTTTCCTCTCGTATGGTTCATGCTTTTGGTGTAGTGTGTAAGACATTTTTGACTAACATAGGGTCACAGATTTTTTCCTATGTTTTCTAGAGGCATTATAGTTTTAGGTTTTAATTCAGGCCTTCTGATCTATTTTAAGTTAATTTCTGTCTGTGGTATGTATCATGTCATGAGGTGTAGGGATCAAGACTTTTTTTAGCATAAGGTGTATCCAATTTTTCTAGTACCATTTGCTGAAAGGGTTATACATTCTACATTGCATTGCCTTTGCATCTTTGTTGAAAATCAGTTAACTGTATATGTGGGTCTGTTTTTTGACTTTGTTTCTATGTATCCTTTGGCTAACTCTAAACTGTCTTGATACTATAGCTTTACAGTAAGTCTTGAAATTGCTAATGTGAGTCCTCCAACTTTGTTCTTTTACAAACTTGTTTTGGCTTTCTTAGATCTTTGTTTTCTCATAATTTTAGAATCCACATTACCAGTTTCTGTAACTTACTGGAATGTGGATTAAAATTGCATTAGTTGGGATGCCTGGGTGGCTCAGCTGTGGAGCTGTCTGCCTTTGACTATTACTTTTATGGATTTTACTTTTATGATTCCCAGGGATCAAGTCCCA
Organism: Canis lupus baileyi; assembly: GCF_048164855.1. NCBI lineage: Eukaryota > Metazoa > Chordata > Mammalia > Carnivora > Canidae > Canis > Canis lupus. The sequence continues at coordinate 9,974,518 of NC_132874.1, forward strand.
CATCAGGCTCCCTGTGAGGAGCCTGCTTCTCCCTCTGCTTATGTCTCTGCTTCTCTCTGTCTCTCATGAATAAATAAATAAAATCTTAAAAAAAAGAAAGAATTGCATTGAGTCTCTAAAGATGAATTTAGGGAACATCAACATCTTTTTTTTAATTTTTTTTTTGGGAACATCTACATCTCAATTAACTTGTTCAATAATCCTTGAACACAGCATGGCTCTCCATGTATCTTTTTGAAATTTTTTATCAGTGTTTCGTAGTATTCATCACACAGACCTTGCACATATTTTGTTAGATTTATACCTGAGTATTTCATGTTTTTTGATACTAGTTAAGAATAAATAGCCTAAATAGTCTATTCAATAAATTTAAATTTTTAAAAAATATTTATTTATTTATGATAGTCACAGAGAGAGAGAGAGAGAGAGGCAGAGACATAGGCAGAGGGAGAAGCAGGCTCCATGCACCGGGAGCCCGATGTGGGATTCGATCCCGGGTCTCCAGGATCGCGCCCTGGGCCAAAGGCAGGCACCAAACTGCTGCGCCACCCAGGGATCCCCTATTCAATAAATTTAATATGTATATCTTCCAGCAAAGAAAACTTCAGGCTCAGATAATTTCCTTGATAAATTCTACCAAACATTTAAGAAAGATATAATACCAATTCTATGCATACTTTTCCGTGTAATAGGAGGATATACTTTCCAACATATTTATGAGGCCAACATTACCCTGATACTGAAACCAGACAAAGACATTGCAAGAAAGTCACAGACAAGTATTTCTAGTGAATTACAGACCTAAAGCTTCTCTATAAATACTTGCAAATTGAATCTACTATATATAAAAAGATACTATTTTATAATCGAGTAGGGCTTATCCCAGGAATACAAGGTTGGCCTAACATTTGAAAATTAATATGATCTACCATGAAAACAAACTCTTAAAGAATAAAAACCATATGAACATTTCTACAGATGTATAAAACACGTTAGACAAAATTTAGTGTCCATCAGATAAAAATTTTCTATAGCTTGAGGAATAAAGCGGGTCTCCTCAACCTGATCAGTGGTACCTATAGAAAATCTTCAGCTAGCCTCATACTAATGGTGAAAGACTGAATACTCTTCTCACGTCAGTAAGAGAAGGATGTCTGTTAGAGCTGCTACTATTTAATGCTATACTGTAGTCCTATCCAATGCAAGAAGAAAGAAATACAAGGCATATGGATTGGGGAGGAAGAAAAAATTATTTCTGTTCATGACAATGTGCTTATCTACATAGAAAAGCCTAAGAAATTAAAAAAAAAAAAAAAAAAAGAGTTACCAAAACTTTTAAGTGAGTTTAGCAAGATCCCAGGATACAAGGTCAATATACAAAATCAGTTGTATTTTACATACATATGAGCAAAGAACAAGTGGAAATCGATAACTTAAAAAAAACAAATTCAAGGTAAATCCTACCATTCTGTGTTTTACCATAAAGTAACAGTTTTTTTGAAGTTCATAAACATTCTGTTTTATTGTATTTGTTGTGCCTATTACTTTTATGGATTTTGACATTTTAAAGGTGGAGAAGTAATATGTAGGCTTTTGGAGAGGGGAATCTACGTGAAGAGAACAGTCTGTGACAAACAACAATGGCATAGAAACATATATTTTAAGATTTTTGTCTTTAGTTTCCTAATTATAGGATGATTTCGTGTATATAGTTAACAGTAATTAGAGTTTTATTTCTGAAAGTGTTCATGAAGGGCAATATTTTGTTATTTAAGAAAGAGTTAACTGGATGTTGGAGTTACACAGGGAGCTTTTTCTAGAACTTAAACTGGATCATATTACTCCTTTAAACATTTTTTAAAGTTAAAATAATAGTTCAGCATGTTAGAAGATTAGATGATATAAGCCTATGATTCATAAAGTAGTCCAAGTCAGAGTGTGTTCTTGCTATTTCTTCCTTTCTTACATTGAATTTTATACTTTTTAATGCCAAGTCATGACATACCCTTAGAATCCTTCTCAGCACAGGCTTTGAAATGTTTATCATTGACATTTAAGCTGAATCCATTTGTTAGTCCTTTCCTAGAGTTATTAGAGCTGGGAGGTCTATTAAAGATTCTTTAACTCAGTTCTATTTTATTGATTAGTGAATTGAGGCCCTGAGTGGCCAGTAGAACCCAGTGACAGGACAGACTATCATATTTTCCTAGAGGATTTTAGTGTTGTCCCATATTTGCCAAAGCTTCTGGCCTGAAAGCAATCCTTAATGGGCATCAACTTCTTAATAAAGCTGATGGAGAATATTGCAGCTACTCTAAAATGTCATCAGTGTTTGGTATTAGAGAAGCATTATTTATAAAGTAGTTATTATGCTTCAGTTTTTTTAGCTCTTATGAGCTATTTGTAGAAACTGAGTTTCGATTGTGATAATATCTTTATATTAAGCATTGTCAGATTGTGATAGTCACTTGGTTATTGGATTGTTTTAATGCATTTTTGAGAAAAGTGTTTTAATTGGAATTTGTAAACAGTGCTTGCATATTAAAGCATACTTGTCTATTCTTTATTAGGGGTTTTCCTTAACTCCAATTTTAAGAAAGTTACAGGCATAAAGAAATAGCCTGAGTATTTAAAATTTTTAGGTCAAAATTTGAGAAATGAGTTAGTCTAAAAAGCTAAATTTTCTTTACAATAGAGTCTATAATCTTTTCATTTAGTTATCTTGGAGTTTAATTAACTATTTAATATCTAGAATAATATTTTAATATACTTCTTATTACTTTAGTTCTCTTATTTTAAAATTAAATTTTATTTTTTTATTGAATTATAGTTGACACACAATATTATATTAGTTTAGGTGCACAGCATAGTGATGGCATAGTGATTCAACAAGAAGGGTTTGATTTAGACTTCAGGGATAAATGGATTAAGATAATGCTTAAACTTCATACCAGTGATCTCACTTTTCCCATTTAACATAGCTACAGATCTTTAGCATAGTGCATGCTATCTTGTTTCTGATTGTAAAAGTCATTGGCTTTTCAGTAAAGATACAGAGAAAAAAAAATTGAACTCCTGCATAATGACACCACCCAGAGATAAATTGCTGTTACCATATTAATCCTGTTTCTCTGTGGAGATACATTCTGTTTTGTAAATATTTTCATTTCTTGAAATATGTGCTTTAGAGTTTACAGTCCAAAAAAATAATACAGTGTTTACTTTATAGGCACCAGTTCGAAGACAGATGAAAGCTAAACAGCCCAATGCACAATCTTACGGTGTGACTAGTTCAACAGCTCGGCGAATATTGCAGTCTTTAGAGAAGATGTCAAGCCCTCTGGCGGTAAAATTTTAGAATCACAATTAAGTCCGGGTGTGTAACAAAATTTGAGTTTTGTGAAAAATCTTAATTATGTTATTGTTTCAATATTAACAGGATGCAAAAAGAATTCCATCTATTGTTTCTTCTCCCCTGAATTCTGTAAGTTGACTTTTAAACCTTTTTTAAGAGAGCTATTTTTATATATTGGTGATGAAAATCTTATTTTTCAAAATTTCCAATCTATTCTAATAGTATTTTGTTTTTTCAGCCTCTTGATAGGAGTGGAATAGATACCACTGCAGACTTTCAGGCCAAAAGGGAAAGGGTAAAACTTCTTTTGCATTTATTTACTTAAAGTTTCAGCAGTTTTGTTATATTTATTTTTAAGTTACTAAATCTACAAATTGAATTTGATAGTCGTTAGGGGGCGTGGTTGAAAGATAAGATTTTTTTACTTGGACATTGTAGCTTCTTGTGAGTGCCTGCCTTAGCACAGTGCTGTATTCACAGTAAACTCTCAGTCAATATTTTTTGATTATTTGGCATTTCCATTTTCAGCATCTTGGTAGTCTTTGTGTAACTTTTTTCCTGATGATAAATAAAAGTTGGAGTGAAAAGTGCTTGAAGTGTTTGTTTAGTAATTCAGTGAACTAAAACCCTCACTGAAAAGTTACTTTTGTAAACTTTCCTCATTAACAAACATGTCAAATCTGTTGTAATAGAATTTCAAATTGCTAGATCTTTCTTTAGCCAAGTACTGTTCCAAGATATGGGAACTAATAAAAAAAATATAACTTATAGTATCTTGATAACCCTTTTTAGTGTGTTCTATTTGGTTAAAATTAGTTTTGGATGTTACTGTGAAAAAAAGAAAATGATGGATACAGTTAAAGAGGTATATTTTTTGTTAGTTGTGCTTGTGGTTAGTTAAGTATCCTTTGGGGGAAGCAGATTCCCAGATTCTTACTTGTGAAAGCATTTATTACACCAGTTTTCCCCAGAAGTAACTGATTGAAATGATCATAATTTTCTGAATTAATTGTGGGAACTGTATGTGAGATATTGGTAAATTATAATTATTTTTACTGAAATTCTGTAAAGAAGGCTAAAATTGAGGGGTTTTGGGCGGATAGTGTTGCTTTACAATTTTTTAGCATTACCTAGATGTTTGTAATCAGGCAAGAGGGAATCCATTATTAGCCAATGGGATTAATTTATGGCATTAGTTGCTTTTCTCAAAGTCCTGTTTTATGTCAGATTATCTAAAAAGTAAATGTAAAAAACTGCCATAATGCAAATTCTCATTGATAAAAGTTTTAGTAAAGATGGAGTATAATATCAATCCAATGTTATTAATGAGTGTTAGGATATATAAAAGCCAGAATACAATATTGTGGCTCATGTTTCACAGATGTTATCAGAACAGCCTGCAAAATAGACTATCTCATTGAGTTGTAAGATCACAGTTGTGATGAGGATTCAGGGAAGAGCTAGTATACAGAGGCTTTGCCTTGGAAACCAATGTTGTTCACAGCTGCTGCTGAGTGAAAGGACTATATTCATAGTAGTACAGTCTTTGGACAGAGTAGAAGTCATATAGCAACAGGACTTTTACTGTGTTTTCTTGTTGCAAAAGACTGTTGACAAAACACTTGTGTGCTTAGATAATAATGCTGGTTTATTTTTGGTTTTGAAATTCTTTGCTCCCTTTTTTTGGGCAATTATTTTCATAGCTAGTTTAAAAATAATTTATTTCCAGCTGAAGGATATCTAAAAAGTAATTTGGGGAAAATGTGGCAAAATCATTTTAGTTTCTATATTTGAAATTCAATAAAAACTTAGATTTGTAGAACAATTTTGAATATAATTTCCATTTTGTGCATAGGCACATATATGTGAAAAGTTATTAAGTCTAGAATAAAATAGTCTGTGCAACCATTTGGAATTTTATATTTAGGTTTATAAATATTTGTGCCTTTCATTCTATTACTGTCAGTTTTTCCTTTTAGTATTTGCATCCTTTGGGTACTTCTCTAAGAAATATTCATCTAGGTCTCTAGGTCACATTAATTATTTATTGCCAAATGATTTTTAGATATGTGTCACTGATATATATGAAAATAAAGGTTTGTCTTTGGTTTCTATAAGGTGGACTCTCAGTATCCCCCTGTTCAGAGACTCATGACCCCAAAGCCAGTTTCCATAGCAGCAAATCGAACTGTTTATTTTAAACCATCTCTGACCCCATCTGGTGAATTAAGGAAGACTAATCAAAGAATAGATAAAAAGCACAGTGTGAGTATGTGTTTATTTTCACTCATCTTTGATTTTCGATTAAAATGAGTAAGAATAGATAAGATACAAGTACTCTACCATTGCAGTGTAGCAACTAGAGAATGCATGAAGATTGTGTGTTAGTGATTATAAATGGTATGCCTTTCAAATGGCTGGCACCTTGATCAAATCCTAAATTCGTGCTTACTAGTAACACTAATATGTACTCATAGTTTAGATTAAATAATTTTGCCAGAATTACTTTATAAACTGTATTTTGTTTGTGGTGGTGTTGAACTGTTTGAAAATAAAATGGCACATAACACATCTATTCACCCCTAAGTACTTTGACATGCATTTTCTATTTTCTTGCATATTATCACATCTGAATAAATTAATGTTTGTTCCTTCCTAATATTACTTGATGTTTAGCCCACACTCCAGTATTGTTTATAGTTGCTTTTTTGAATCAGAATCCAAGCAGATTTCACACATTGCTTTGGTTTTGTCTTTATAGATCTCAAGCCTTGACTCCTTTACCATATTGTTTTTCTTTTAAAATAACTGCTTTATTTGAGATATAATTCACATAATGTACCATTCATCTATTTGAAGAGTACATAGTGGTGCAGTGTATATTCTCAGTTGTTCAGTCATCACCACAGTGGATTTTAGAACATTGTCATCACCATTCTCCCCATCCGCCCTAAACCTTATACCTGTTAGTAGTCATTCCCCACTCCTCTCTCTCCAGCCCTAAGCAGCCACTGATCTGTCTCTATGGATTTGCTTATTCTGGACGTTTCATACAAATGGAGTTTTAAAATATGTGGTCCTTGGTGACTGGCTTATTTCACTTAGCATAATGTTTTTAAGGTTCATCTATGTCATAGTACGCATCAGAACTTTGTTCCTTTTTGTGTGGCTGAGTAATATTTCATTGTTTGGATATATACTAGATTTTGTTTATTCTTTCATCAGTTGAGGGGACATTTGGATTGTTTTTTACTTTTTTTTTTTGACTGTAATGAATAATCCTGTGAACGTTTGTGTACAGGTATTTTGTAGACATGTTTTTGTCATTTTTCTGGGTTCTATACCTAAGAGCAGAATTGCTGGACAAAATTGGTTTTTGATAAGACCAGGCCAGTTGTCTTAAAATGTCCCATGTTCTGGGTTTGTCTGTTGTGTTATTTAGTTAAAGTGTATTTTTTTGTATTTATTGAGTTTATATAGTATCTTACTCTTAATGCCTTTACTTACATTTAATCTCTTATTTAATCTCTTATTTTAATCTCATCTTCATAACCTGATTTATTAAAATTTTTCAAACTAAAGTTGAGAGAATAGTATAGTGTTTACTCATTACTCCTTGATTCACCGATCATTAACACTTTGTCTTGTTTGCTTTATTAAAATTTAAAAAATAATTTGAATTAATGAATTTAATGAATTTACAGAATTAGCAAGAACAATTATAAGACTTTTCTTTCTTTCTTTCTTTCTTTCTTTTTTTTTTTTTTTTTTTTATTTTAAGCAACCCAGGGCCAGGTCCCGGGTTGGCTGGCAGCTCCACGGCCAGCGCGGCCCCGAGCGCCCAATTATAAGACTTAACAGTTTACTATATTTGTTCTAACTTTGCTATGTATTTCCTGTAGGTAGGGAATGCCCTTAATGTAATAAATGCAGAATAGTTATCAAACCAGAAACTTAAAATTGTACAATAGATTATTATCTAATGTACAGATTTTATTTAGATGTTGCCAGTTGTCCCAGAAGAAAAAAATTCAAGATTATGTATGCATTTAGTTTTCATGTGTCTTTGTCTCCTTTAGTGTAGAACAGTTCCTTACGGTTTTTGTTTTTGTATTTCATAGCATCGATATTTCTAAAGTACAAGTAAGTTACTGTGTAGAATGTCCTGCAATTTGGGGATGTCTAATGTTTCCTCATGATTAGATTCCAGTTATGTCCTTTTTTCTAAATTTTTTTTTTTTTTTATTTTAAAGCATGTGCAAGCAGGGGGGAGGGGCACAGGGAGAGAGGGAAAATCTCAAGCAGACTATGCCCCAAATGCAGCCTCACTCAGGGCTCGAGCTCAGTGACCCTGAGATCATGTCCTGAGCTGAAATGGAGAGTTGGATGCTTAACCAGCTGAGCTGTCCAGGTACCCCCCTGGGTAATAATACCAAAGAATAGATGTTGAGCTCTTCTCAGCCTATCATGTTAAGAAGCACATGCTCTCATTACTAGCAGTGTGATTATTAAGGTGGTGGTAGTAGGATTTCTCCAATATAAAGTTACTATTTTATCTTTTGTAATAAATATCTTGTAGGTTGATAACTTTGAGAGGATAAATATCCTTTTAGTAGTTAGCATTATTGGTGATTTTTGCCCAAGACCATTGTTTGTAGATGGACAGAGGGTGGTTTTCTAACTTCACTCCTTTGTACACTTATTAGTTGTCCTCCTCCTGGAGGAAAAGTTTTCTCTCATTTATGAACCTATCTGTGTTTTTATGTCAACTTTATTTCTCACAGTTTATTCGTTATAATCCTTTATTAGCATTATTTATTTTGATGTTCATATTGTCTTATTTGGCCTTTGAACTAGCTCCTGTGTCCTTGTAGTATTTGCTTTTAGATTTTGAACACTTAGTTGTTTTTTGATACAGGAGAATCAAGACTTGGGGCATCTGGGTGGCTTGTTCAGTTAAGCATCCAATTCTTAGTTTCAGCTCAGGTCATGATTTCAGGGTCATGAGATCGAGCCCGAGGTGGGAGGAGGGCTTTGTGCTCAGTGGGGAGTCTGCTTGAGGTTCTTTCCCTCTGCTCCTCCTCCTGCTTGTGCTCTCTCTTTCTCTCTCTCTCTCTCTCTCTCTCTCTCAAATAAGTAAAAATACTTAAAAAAAAAAAAAAAATCCAGGCTCATCCTGTAAATTTCTGGTCCCCACCTTCTGTTTTGTTATTTCTCTGAAGAGCTGTGATACCCTTTAAATGGAGGAACTTATTTTGCAGAGAATCATTTCAAAGAGAATATCCTTATACATTTGCTTACACCTTTAGTAGGCTATGATGAGAGATGAGTAGAAGTATTTTTTGGTTTGTAAGTGTATTAACTTTGTATACTACCTTGTTTGAAGGGCAGTGTGTGCTCAGTGACATTTTATTTGTATAATCGTGCTGTAATTCAGTTACCATTCAGAAAGCAGGGTATAAGTCACAAGTTTTAGGATTTACTAACTAAAAACCCATCAAATTCAAATATTAAAATGGACAGACAGAAGGGAGGTATTGGGAAAATTAAAACAAACAGGCATGTAAATTTGGTGTGTGCTCATTTTGTTCTAGACTGGATATGAAAAACCTGTGACGCCAGGACAAACTAGAGAACAAGAAAGGTAATGTCTACATAGCTAAGCTTCTTTATATTTCACTTGTAAGGCTTTTGTTTATGTATTTTGTTTTTGAAGATTAAGAATGTTAAAAAACTATGCATACACACAAATCTGTCAGCTTTTAAAATAACATTTGGTTGAATATTTCTTTTTTTTGTTAGCAGTTCTAATTTTTAGGTCTTCAGTTAGTTAACAAGTTATGGACCAGAGTAATATATCATTTGTTTTAATTTTCTTTTTCTTTGCCTAGTGGCTTTTCTTACCCAAATTTCAGTATGTCTGCAGCCAATGGTTTATCTTCTGGAGTAGGTAGTGGAGGCGGCAAGATGAGACGAGAGAGAACGCGCTTTGTTGCATCTAAACCTCCAGAGGAGGAGGTAAGGTTCTATCCTTCATGTTCTTAAGGTTTATTGAAAGCTTTGGTGTGGTGGTGGTGGGAGACCCTGAGGGGTGGGGCTTGGGGGAGACTCAGCACAAGAATGACTAATCTGTTGTTGGAACAGTCCCTCCCCAGTGTGAGCGCACATGCATGTCTGTGTGTTCAATGCTTCCCTTCACTGTGATGACACAGGAAACCTAACCTCAGACCTGAAGTTCCATGGATGCCACTAAAAAACCATAATTCTTCAAATAAGAGAATTAGAATTGAAATTACTTGACCTTTGGAATATTACCATATTGTTAGGATTTGCCTGTTTTATGAATGAATTAACGCTGTGTGTGTTCTTATCACTTACCATTTTCTTCATATCATTTGTGAAATTTACCAGTGTTATGAAAAAAAATTGCAAGTTGTATAATTTCACTGTTAACACATTTGTCCAGTCTGAAAATTTAGCACCCTCTGTTCTGCAAGGTACATGTGGGTTGATTCCTTTTTTTTTTTTTTTTTTTTTTTAAGATTTTACTTATTTATTCATGAGAGACGCAAAGGGAGAGGCAGGGTCCCTGTAGGGAGCTGGATGTGGGACTCATTCCCTGAGCCGAAGGCAGGAGCTAAACCACTGAGGCACCCAGGTGTCCCTGTGGGTTGATTCCTAATATATGCGGAGGTGAATGTTTATGCATGTCTGCCTCGGCACACGTGCAGTGTGTTCTCTAGGCTGAAATTGTTGGGTTTTAGGGGATGATACACATCTTCACACTATTAAATGTTGCTCTCTTGCTCCTGAAGGTAGTTTGAATACTTCCTTCCACATGACAGTAGATGAATATGCTTTTTCTTTTTCCTTATGAATACTTGATTTTTTTTCTTTTTTAAGTTTTTGCCAAGGCAATGGATATGAAGTTGTCAAGTGTTAAGCCATTGGAGTTTTATTTTGCATTACCTGTTTATAAGGGAGGGAGACCTCTTCTGAGTTCCTTGGTTATTTGGGGTTTCTCTCTTTATCCATTTTTTATGGATTATTTCTTTCATTAAGATTTCTTTTTTTAAAGATTTCTGTATGCTGAAAATGAAAGTTTGAAGAACATGAGGACTAATCAAAGATTGATTAACTTTTCTTTCTATAGGCTGCTCTATTTATTTTCTAAATACTTTGAGTTGCATGCAGACCTCCTTTCAATCTTTTTACAAGTGAATTTCAGCTTAATGGGATCATTTAAGTCTTGATACATAATGCTTCCATTTGTCTGTTTCTAATTAAAATTTCATTGGTAACTTCATTGACTCATGAGTTTTTTAGGAGTTTTTAGATTTTTTAAACATTTTCTGTAACAGTTCCTGTTAACTCTAAAGTCATGTTTTGGTTGAAATTACTGTACGAGTTAGTATCACTTTCCTTTTTAGTCTGTTGGTATGTTTCCCAAGTTTATTTAGAGTAGGCAGTCTTTCATTTTCGTTTCCTTTCTCTACCCTTTTCCTGCTTAGCAATTCTATAGTTGTGCCTTGTGAAGGCCTCAGAACCATTGCTTCTTTGGCAGCTGGGACTTTCTGCCCCCCTCGCCTGTCTTGTGGTATGTGGCATTATACTGGGGTCTCAGCTCAGGTGCTGGTCTTGAGGTTCTCCTTTTTGCTCTCCTGCTGGAGTGTTGGGAAGGGAAGGAATGTATTAATGTATTCTACTGTCTTGAAAGAAAAGGTTTTGAATGCCAGTAATGATACAGCATGTAACATTTTGTATGTTTCTTAGCAAACCGATTTTATTTTATTGAAGCTCTTTATGTAGACTTGATTAAGTTACCTCTAAAATGGGTTATTTGTCTTGCTTTGTATACATAAAGAAATGAGTATCTGAGTAATACAGCTTATTATACAGCCTGTTCTTTAGATGAGCTTTTATATTTCTCGGTAAAAGTTGTGTCTTTAAGCTGTCTTTTAAACTTTATCCCTGTATGAGGAAAAAACATTTTTATTTGGTGTTTGCCAGATAACAGATTTGTGAATTCTGCTTGTTTCCCTTTAGTTTCAACTTTTAAGAATATATTCCTAAGATCTTTAGGTGAAGTTCAGGTCACTGTAGCTAATTTTGGCTGTCTTAGAGATGGGTGTTTACTGTGATTTCACTGTATCAAGATATTAGGAGTGGGTGGAAATTTATTGATTTACTTTTGCTCTTGTTACTTTGGCATACTAATTGTGATGAGGAGCTTTATGAAAGTAAGCCTCCAGGCCTCTTTATCACCTCTTCCCTTCTCTGGGCCCCCTCTCCATTCTGGCCAACTGCCAACTTGCATCCCAGGATGCCTCACTCAGCTCCTGTCTCTAGTTCTGTTCCACACTGGAGTTAGAGTCTCTGTATTTCTGAGGAAAGAGGGGTGGCTGGCTACCTCAAACGTTCTGCCTACCCTGTGTTTTTAAAATCTAGGTAGAATAGGTTTTGGGTAGATGCTTTCTTATTTTGTATTCAGTGCTGTTTTTATTTCAGATGACGAATAATGTTTAGACCACTAGTTCTTAATTCAGTTAAAGTTCATAGGAACTTTTGATAAAGGATAGAATATTCATTTTTGTGGGTATCTTAGTCGGCTTTTGGGATAGATCAAATGGAAGAAATTTTAATTTTAGTGGAGTGTAAACAAATTATACTCATTTCCGGTACTATTGGTATGTAGCAGGGATTGGTATATTTTGATTTACTTAAAACATTCAGGTTAACAGAACTTTATATTGTAAATAACCCATTTTGCATTATGAGATAGTAGAAGTATGATTTATCTCCTTTCCTGTTAGATCTCAAAATTTGTAAGGACTCTGTTAATCACTAAGCATTTGGTATTTTGCCTCTACTATGCTACCAGTTTGGTTTTTTTTGGGGGGGGGGGGCTCGTCCGGGATCTGAACCCGAGACCAGTTTGGTTTTTATAATGAAGAAGCTCATCAATACAGAATATATGATTATATAATATGACTGAGTCGGGGAGATTTTTTTTTTTTAAGATTTATTTATTTATTCATTCAGAGAGAGCGAGGTAGAGACACAGGCAGAGGGAGAAGCAGGCCCCATGCAGGAAGCCCGATGTGGGACTTGATCCCGGGTCTCCAGGACCACACCTCAGGCTCCAGGCGGCACTAAACCGCTGTGCCACCGGGGCTGCCCAAGCTGGGGAGATTTAATTGCTTGATTTTGGGGGGCAAATAACCTAAAAGTGGAGGAGCTACATTTTATGATATGTGTTTTAACTTTTTAAAAAAATTTATTAAGTAATCTCTGCTCCCAATGTGGATGGAGCTCAGACTCAGAACCCCAAGATCAAGAGTTTCATGTTTTTTGACTGAACCAGTCAGGCCCCCCTGATACGGGTTTAACTTTTTAAGAAACTGCTAAACTTTCCCAAAATGAATGTAATATTTTATACTCTAACCAACAGTGTATGGGCATTTCTTTCATTCTACTATTAATAGTAGTCCTCTTTTTAATTTTATCCGTACTGCTTTGTATATGGTGCTGTCTCGTAATTTTGCTTTTCCCTGAGACAGTAATGTTGTGTTCTTGGCCATATGCTTATTACCTCCTTTTTGAAGTATCTTCAGATCTTTTGCCCTTTTAAAAATTGAGTTGTTGTCTTATCAGGTTATAGGAGTTCTTTATAGATTCTGGATCCAAGTACTTTGTCAGATACATGTCTTATAAATATCTTCTCCCAGTCTGGCTGCTTAAAGATTTTATTTATTTATTCATGAGAGACCCCGAGAGAGAGAGAGAGAGAGAGGCAGAGACACAGGCAAAGGGGGAAACAGGCTCCATTCAAGGAGCCCAGTATGGGACTCGATACCGGGACTCCAGGATCATGCACTGGGCTGAAGGCAGGCGCTAAACCTCTGAGCCACCCAGGCGTCTCCATATTCAGTTTTTTAACAGTATCTTTTGATCATCAGATGTTCTAAATTCTATGAAGTCTGAATTTATCTTTTTTAAAAAATTATTTTTTAAAGATTTTATATTTAAGTAATCTCTACCTCCGACGTGGGGCTCAAACCCATAACTCTCTTGGGAGATCAAGAGTTGCATGCTCTTTGAACTAAACCCACTGCCCACCCCTCTGCCTTTTCAATTATTTTTACTGTTCTTTTTTTTTTTTTTTTTTTTTTTTTTAATTTTTTTTTCAATTTTTATTTATTTATGATAGTCACAGAGAGAGAGAGAGAGAGGCAGAGACACAGGCCGAGGGAGAAGCAGGCTCCGTGCACCGGGAGCCCTATGTGGGATTCGATCCCGGGTCTCCAGGATCGCGCCCTGGGCCAAAGGCAGGCGCCAAACCGCTGCGCCACCCAGGGATCCCTTTACTGTTCTTTCTATCCTAAAAAACCTTTGTCGGGACTCCTGGGTGGCTCATTGGTTTAGCACCTGCCTTCGGCCAATGTGATCCTGGACACCTGGGATTGAGTCCCACATCGGGCTCCCTGCATGGAGTCGGCTTCTCCCTCTGCCTGTGTCTCTGCCTCTCTCTTTCTGTGACTCTCGTGAATAAATAAAATCTTAAAAAAAACAAAAACAAAACAAAAACCTTTGTTCCCAGGCCACAAAGTAAGTTTTCTACTGGAAGATTTAGAGTAGTGTTTTTATGTATTTTTCTGATTTCCTTTTGGTTTCTTATATGATCCATGGATTATTTAGAACTATTTAATTTTGATATTAATGTTTTGAAATATATTGAGACTTGTTGGTAGCCCGGCATATGGTCTGCTTGAAGAATCTTGAAGCCTGTATTTTATGGTTGTTGGTATAGTGTTATATAAGATGTCAGATGACTGATAGTATTTCTTAGATCTTTTATTCTTGCTGAATTTTTTTCAGGGTGTGGAGTGTGTCTGTTTAGTCTATTAAATTGTTGAGAGATAGGAATTAAATCTATCCACTTTCATTTGGTGAATGTCCTTATGTCAATGTTTGCTTTACATACTTTGAAGCCCTCATTTAAGCATATGCCTTACATCTGTCATGCCTCCCTGGTTGCTTCCTTTAATATTACTAAATATTCTTTTTATTTTTTTAAAGAATTTTTATTTATTTATTCATGAAAGACAGAAAGAAAGGCAGAGACGTAGGCAGAGGGAGAAGCAGGCTCCAGGCAGGGAGCCCGATGTGGGACTCGATCTTGAGACCGCGGATCACACCCTGAGCCAGGGGCAGGTGCTCAACTGTTGAGCCACCCAGGCATCCCTAAATATTCTTTAAAAAAAAAAAAAAATCTTTGGGAGTATTCTTTGTCTTGAAATCTGCTGTACTGGTATTTATATAGCCAGCCACTGTGTTAGTAGAATAAGCCTTCTTAGGCTTGCGAATTGCAGGTTGTATCTTTTTTCCCATCCATTTGCTTCTAACCCATATCTTTTTTTTTTTTTTTTCTAACCCATATCTTTAAGTGAGTTTCTAGTAGGGACGCCTGGGTGGCTCAGTGGTTGAGTGTCTGCTTTTGGCCCAGGTTGTGATCCCAGGGTCCTGGGATCAAGTTCCTAATTAGGCTCCCCAGAGGGAGCCTGCTTCTCCCTCTGCTTAGGTCTCTGCCTCTCTGTCTCATGAATAAATAAATAAAATCTTTGAAAAAATTGAGTTTCTATTAGACAATATATAGGTGAATTTTGCTTTTTACCTGCTTTTTGCCTTTTTTTTTTTTTTTTAATTTTTATTTATTTATGATAGTCACAGATAGAGAGAGAGAGGCAGAGACACAGGCAGAGGGAGAAGCAGGCTCCATGCACCAGGAGCCCGACGTGGGATTCGATCCCGGGTCTCCAGGATCGTGCCCTGGGCCAAAGGCAGGCGCCAAACCGCTGCGCCACCCAGGGATCCTGCTTTTTGCCTTTTAATCAAAGTATTTATAATTAATGTAATTATGTGGTTGGATTAAAGTCTCCCATTTTTCTTTTGTTTTCTAGTTTTCCCATTTGTTTTTTGTTTTGTTCCTTTTGAAAGCTGCCCTCTTTTGGTTAATTGAGTATTTGTTAGAATTACATTTTAATTACTTTGCTTTTTATCTCTACCTCTTCATGTTACTTAGTGGTTCGTCTTGGGATTATGTATGTATCCTTAAATTTCAAATTCTACTTTGTGTTAATATTGTACCACTTCCTGTAAAATTTAAGAATCTTGCAACTTTATTAGTTTGATTTACCTCCCCTCTTCCTTGGTATTTTAGATTATTCTTGCCATTTGTATTAAAATTAGATAGGCTGGCTGTAAATTCACAGCATATAATTTTTGCTTTATGCAGTTGTATGTATTTTAAAGAAATTAAGGGAAATGAAAGTTTGTGTTTGCTGACATACTACTGTTCATTTCTTCAGGAAACCTGAGTTCCATTTGGTGTCCTGTCCCTTCACCCTGAAGAACCTGTAGAGCAGGTTTTATGGCAACAGATTGTCCTAGGTTTTTTCTTTCTTTTTTTTTTTTTTTTTTGTAGTTTTTTTTCTTTTTTTCTTTTTTTTTTTTAATCTGAAAGCATCTTTATTTTCCCTTTGGGGAGAGGGCTTGATTTTACAGAGGTGTGATTGCTGTGCCATAAATGATGTCCATTTGAAGTATTCAGATAGCTTTAGCTGGCGGGGAATTTACCTTAAGTCAGACTCTCCCATTTGTGGTGGGTGGCAGCTGGAGCTCTTCAGCCTAAGTTGGTTTCTTGGCGTCTGCCTTATACACGAGCAGCTTACATGTCTGCTAGAAACCCGGACGTTTCACATGCAGGTTTATATGCTCCTCAGTCCTGCACTTTCCCCTCATTTTCTAGCTGTTATGGTCACCTAGTCCATCCTCTGACTCCTCAGTGAAACAGATTTGCTGGTTTGGTTTTTTTTTGTTTTTTTTTTTCCTTCAGACTTTCAACTATGCAGTGGCACCAGCTCATAGAGGACAGGAAGCTCAGTCAGTGCCCCTCGCTTTTTCCAAGTGTTTTTTAATCTCTCCAGTTTCTGCTTGCTTCTGGTCACTCTCCAGTTTTTTTCACATGCTTATTTCTTTCTATTTTGTTCAGAGTTTACGATTGTTATCCATCAGG
Source organism: Canis lupus baileyi (assembly GCF_048164855.1). NCBI lineage: Eukaryota > Metazoa > Chordata > Mammalia > Carnivora > Canidae > Canis > Canis lupus. The sequence goes on from NC_132874.1 coordinate 9,990,948, forward strand.
TCATTGGTCAGATAACCAACTCGTCTACCATTAGCCAGAGTCAGGACTCTTGTTGCCCTCAACCTAGACTAAGACTTGGGGTAAAAAACCAGGCATTTCACCAAACTCATCAGTACTGATGTCTATTATATGCTTATTTTATACGCCAAACCCATATATAACTTTGTTTTATATTAATATACAGCTAGTGTATTTTCTCATTTTCAGCCCTTAGTAAATTGGTACTGAGGGCAGTTAGGTTCACAAAGCCACCGTGTCTGGTGGCACAGCTGGCATTCAGATCTTGGCTGAGTTCTTTTGATTTTGGAGCCCACATTGTTAACACTGTGTGGTGCTAACTTCTCCCTATTCTCAGTTTATGTGTTACTATATCAGTTCTTGAAAATAAGTAGGGATAGAAGAATGACATGAAACATGTTGCGTTTTAGGAAATGGAAGTACCAGTATTGCCGAAAATCTCTCTACCCATCACCAGTTCTTCACTGCCTACCTTCAATTTTAGTTCCTCTGTGATCACAACTTCCTCTCCAGCAACCATTAGTCCTTCGCAATCATTAACAAACAAGGTACAAAACCATTGTAGATATAGAGGTGATTTTTGTTGTCTTAAGAAAAATCTAATATTCTGTTGAAAGCAATGATAAGTTCCCACTATGGAAATAACTCAAAATAAGAGAAAAATGGAAATGGTGTTTTGCTTTTTAAAATTTGTTATAAAGGAGTGCTCTTTAATTCTGATGCTGTGCCTTAGTGACTGATCATTGTAATAAGTTTGTTTCCAAACATTTTTTCCGATTAAGATGCTTTTTGGGGGTAAGAATGGACTTTTGTTTTTATTTCTCAAGTAGGATTAACTGCTCCTGAAATGTTTTATGCTTTTGTCTTGGCTTTTACTATTTCTGAACATATTCTTATAGGTGGTATTTTTTTTCCTTTAGTCAGATACATAAACCTCTAAAATAGTGTATACTCCTCTCCCAAGGAGAAGCCAGATTTTATAACAGTTACAGTTTATTTTTCAGAAGTTTTAACAAGTGATTTTTATTTTTAGAAAAGATCTTATTTTGCAATCTCTATGTCCAGAGTGGGGGCTGGAACACAGAACCCCGAAATCAGGAGTCCTATGCTCCACTGACTGAGGCAGCCAGGGGCCCCTTAACAAATGATTTTTTAAATCTAAAAGGAAATTGTGTTTGGCTTCTTTGAAATAATTTGCTTAAGTTAAGGTCTATTTTACTGTCAGTTTCTTTTTTCTAAAAATCTTTTTGTATTATTTTAATAATATGGAAAACCAGGTACAAATGACCTCTCCAAATAGCACTGGCAGCCCCATGTTTCGATTTTCATCTCCAATTGTAAAATCTACTGAGGCAGATGTACTACCTCCATCATCGGTAAGTAGCAAGCAAGGAATGATTGATTTCAGAAGCATACTGTATTTTTATCAAACCCACGGTGCCATTGGTGCTAAGAAATACCATTATTTTTCTTCCAATTAAAAAACATTTCAGTGTACAGAAAACTTGAATGAGTGAACACCTGTATATTTTCCACTATCTCTTATACATATAAGCATATATATTTTCTCATGACCATTTGAAAGTTAAGATATAAACACAGCTTTTCTATATGTCCGCTAAGAAAAAGGACATTTCTTTGCATACCCACAGTACAGTTACCCTATCCATGAAATTTAACATAATATTAATGTAGGCCATATTCAGATTTTCTCATTGCCCTAGACTGTCCTTTAATTACTATTTTGTTTCTCTTGGGTCTAGATCCAATTAAGATTAAGACCTAATCAGCTGAATTGCATGGCATCTGGTTAACATGTTTCTTGAATTGCCTTTAATCTGGAGAAGTTTTGGGTTTTTAAGCCTCATAGTATGTATTCGTTTCTTCATAATTAAAGAAATATTTTGGGGAGAATAATAAGTTTAATGTTCAAATTGCCCCATGCATCTTTGGCATGCATATCGTTTTTACATGTTGCCTTCTCTTTTTCACTGTGCTCTTGTTTTCTGACACAGCTGGATATTCCAGAGCGTTTTGTAATTTCCCTACCGCATGCCTGAAACCTGTCCATTGTCTATCAAGTCTCATATTATTAGAAAATGGTATTTAGAAATCCAGAACTGAGCTTTAGGAGCATATATAATTATCTTATATACTGCTTTGAATGAAAAAGAAAAAAAACCCTAAGAAATGAAAAATGCTGTTTGATTTAACACACACACTATTCATTGTGAGAAGCATCTCAATTTTAGAGATTGTAAAATACAAAAAGCTGGAATACGGGAGATTTTTTTTAACTTGGAATAAGAAAAAGCTATTATTTGTTTAAAACTAGACAGACTTAAAAAGATACATTTTCTCTTTACAGATTGGATTTACATTCAGTGTGCCTGTTGCAAAAACCACAGAACTTTCTAGCTCTAGTAGTATTTCAGAACCAATTACAAGTAGTAGTTCAGGTAAGTAAAAATTTCTCACACGTTTTTACATAAAAATAGTTGCATTATATTAGGTTAGTATTTCAAGTTCTTAAGTCTTTGGCAGTTCTTCTAAATTCTTTCATTTGAATGAAATTAGCTCTAGAAAGCAAATAGGAGCTAGTATCAACCCTTGACAATATTTTTTGTCTCTATTCACAGAAACACTTAGCTTACTAAATGGAAATGCTATAGTTTGGTTATGATAGGGATAGTCATGGCAGCAGATGTGTCCATTGTCTTAGTTTAATTAAGGTGGCAGTTTATTGTAAATGAAATCTCTAAGAAATTCACGGGTTATCTACATTCTTATTGAGGTAAAGTTGTAATTGCAGTTGACTCCATCTCTAGGCTTAGTGTTCGCTTCACAACCTTTATGTACAAGGATTATGCTGGCCTTGCAAATAGTGACTCATAATTTCTGGACTCAAGGAATGGGTGTAATTGAGGGAAATAAATGAGTCATTAGATAATTAAATCCTAGGATTTTGTTGTGATAGTGTTCTTTCAAGTGTTTGCTATTTAGGAAGTGGAGAATCATCTGGGTTAAGTTATTTACTCAGGTCAAGAATTTTTGAGCAAGGACATTTTATTCAGATAAATAGCAAATGCAAGGGTGCAGGAATTAGAGAAAATAAGGATGTTTCAGGTGTACTTTTTACAAGATTTTTTTCTTCAATGTGACTGAATTCATAGAGGAATAAACTTCTACAAATTACCATTTTCATGCCTGGTTATGAGGAAAGGCATGAAAATCCTTCCTGGTTTTTGCTAATGCGTTACTAATGGTAACTGGATAAGCAGCAGTTTGTTAAGACAACTTTTGTGTTTCATCACATCTGGGGAAATTATCCAGATTTTTTTTTTTTTTAATTATCCAGATTTTTAAGTCATTTTTTAGGAGTGACATATATAGAATTATGGGAATGATTTTCACCACTTTTGTCATTAAGAAATTGATTGAAAATGTGTAAGTTGTCATTACTTTGTGGCAGGAGCTAATTTTTCCATAATCTTCTTTTTCCGTTAGAGAATACTGCAAGGTATCCTTAAAATTTACCTTAAGTTACTAAAAGCAATTCAGTTTTGATTCTAAAGAAGGATAGACAAAAAGTGCTACAAGCATATGCTTTTTTTTTTTTTTTTTAAGATTTTATTTATTCATGAGAGAACACAGAAAGAGAGGCAGAGACACAGGCAGAGGGAGAAGCTGGCTCCCTACAGGGAGCCCAATGCAGGACTCGATCCTAGGACCCTGGGATCATGACCTGAGCTGAAGGCAAACACTCAACCACTGAGCCACCCATGTGTCCCATATGGTTTGTTTTGACACAGCACAGTGTTTTGTGTCTTGTGTATTTTTGTTACTGGGGTGAAATTAATGTAAGATGAAATAAATCATGGTGTTTAGTACGTTCATGATGCTGTGCAACTACCACAGTCTGTCTAGTTCCAAAATACCCATTTCCCCGAAAGGAGGCCTGTACCTATTAAACAGTAGTTCTGTATCTCTTCTCTCCCCACTTCCTGGCAACCGTCAGTGGTGTTTAGTTTTTATGTATGTACCTGTTCTGGAATATACAATGTGATTTTTTTTTTTTGCACCTAGCTTCTTTTACTTAACTGTTTTCAAGGTTTACACGTTATAGTATGTATCAGTATTTCACTCCTTTTTTTTTTTTTAATTTATTATTTGTTTTTTATTTTAAGTAGGCTCCATGCCCAACATGGGACTTAAACTCACAACCTTGAGTTTAAGAGTCACATGCTCTACTGACTGAGCCAACTAGGTGCACCAGTACTTCACTCCTTTTATGGCTGAATGACATTCCATTGTATGGATATACCATAATTTTTCTGTTCATCCATTGATGGATATATGGGCTGTTTCCAATTTTTGGCTGTTGTGCACAGTGCTGGTATGAATATTCATGTACATGTATTTGTTTGAATACTAGTTTCAGTGTTTTGAGGTATATATCTAGAACTGGAGTTGCTGGTCAAATGGTAGTTCTAAGTGTAACTTTTAACCACAAAGTTGTTTTTCTCAACCTCTGACTCCTTTCACATTCCCACTAGCAGTGTATGAGGATTCTAATTTCTCCACATTCTCACCATGCTTAGTTTTCATTTTTTGTTTATAGCTATCCTAGTGTGTATGACGTGATGCTTCGTTGTGGTTTCTCTAATGACAAATGGTGCTGCAAGTGCTTCTTGGTCCTTTAATCTTGGGAGAAATGTCTGTTAAGTCCTTTGCCCATTTTTAAGTTGTTAATTTTTCTGTTGCTGAGATATAAGCCTTTTTATATAGTTTGGAGACTACATCCTTATCAGATATATGATTTATAAATAATTTCTCTCATTCAGTAAATTGTCTTTTCACCTTTAGATTCACAAAGGTTTCTGATGTGATAGTATAATTTTTTTCTTTGCTTTTGTTTTTGAAGTCGTATCTAAGAATCCATTGCCAAATCCATGGTCATGAAGATAATACCTCCTTAGTTTTCTTCTAAAACTCTTACGGTTTTAGTTCTCATGTTTAGATCATTGATCTATTTTGGGTTAATTTTTGTTTATGGCATGAGGTATAGGGGTAGGTAGGATTTTTTGAAACTACTTCACCCACTCCTTTAAATTGGCAAGCACTTAAAAAACTTGGTTATTTGTATTTTATTATGGAAAAAAATCAAACATTTCCAGATCTAGCAGACTGAATTCCAGTGTACTCTTTACCCAGCTTCAACACTTAGGTTTTTGTGACTAATATTGTTTCTCTTCCTCTCATTCCCCCTTCCCTTCTCATGCACAACAATACACCAATATGAGGTTGTATTGAAACAATACCACACATACTTTCATCTGTAAACAAACTTTCTCCCTTAAAAATATAACTACAAAGCTATTTTCATACTGAAAATATAGATTTCCTATTTAACGTAAGTATATGTTCATTTTGGAAAGTTTAGGAAACCTAAAAAGAAGCAGCAGTAAAAAGCCATTCATCACTAGCAGCCACCATTACTTTTTAGATGTCTCATTCAAAATGTTCTGGACTTTCTAACTTGCCTTTATCTGGAACTATGCATTTAAGGATGGTTTCTGTGGCTGCCTAGCACTACACCATGCCGGTGTTTTGATTGGTATACTCAGTCCCATAGTGAGCATTTATCATCCATGTTTTCAGTATGATAACTGAAGGATACTTTGAATCATAGGATGGATTTCTAGAAATGAAATAACTGGCTCAGTTTGAGTACTCCTTGTTAAGGGTTTTTTTGCTCAATATTATAAGTTGTATAAGCAGAAACACATTTTGTGCAGTTTATGAGCTTGCTCTTGGTCATATCCTCTCCAGTGTTTCAGTTTGATTTTCTTGATTACCAGTTAATTCACTGGGTAACAATTATAGTTTATACTATTTGCCTTTTTGGAGGGGAAGAATGTACAGTGTACAGTATGGGAAATAGTATCTCTACTTTCTTATAAGGTAAACTAACCCTGTACTGTTAAGTAAATTTGTTTATTATCTTTGAATTACAGTGACTTTTTCATGATGTTTTTGAAGTTGGTCCAAATTGGCTTTGAAAGATCTTTTAATACATTTAACTTGATCCAGTGCATTTTCTTAGCATGATGTCTTTTACAATTAAAAAAATTGCAGCTCAAGATATCAGTGCAGTGAATAGTACAAGCTGTAAGAAGAAGCCAGATGAAGATTTTGAGGGCCCTTTTACACCTGCAAAAACCCTGAAAGAAGGAAGTGTCCTAGATGTTCTCAAAAGTCCTGGTAAGATAACAGCTATCTTTGAAATACTCTAATATCTTAATTACAAATTCGTGATACTATTTTAATGTCATTTGTGGTATACTTTAGGTTTTTAAAAAATTATTGACTTGAAAGTAGATGTAGTCAGATGTAATTCTTTTGGTGTAAATACCTTAGGAATTCTCCTTTAGAATTCAAGGATTGTCTTAATACGAAATTTCTTAAGAGGCAAGTATAACAGGAGAAAAGAAGTGAAGTATAGAAGGAAAAAATGAATTGCCTTTTAGAAGAGTTGGACTAATATGGAAAATAATAGTAAACAAACCTGATGATATGCCTGGACATACCTTTCTCTGAGAATGTTGAACCGCCTTGTTCTTGGATCATTGCTCAGTTGTGGTCTATTAAAACAAGGCCATGCAGAAAGAAAACATTTGCTGAATCTAGCATAGGTATATGTAAGGGACAGGGCTGGCTTGAAACAGGATTTGTTAGCTTATAGAAATAACTTGAAGGCAGTGACTAGAAGTCCTCAAGTAGGAATAAGTTTTCAGTTTGAAAATCAGGACGGCTACAACTCCATTTGTGATGTCTGCTGTAGGAATGTAAAAGTGTTTATAAGGTGATCTAGTTGCTCAGAGAGAATTTAGATTTACTGAACAGATAAGATGTGTTTGTGTCTAATTGAATAAGAATTTTCAGGTAAGATTGGCTTCTACAACAAGATTTAGGAGGATTAGGTTTCTTTGGTGTGGCTTTCTCATTTTAGAGATGAGTATTCTGGCTACGAGAGTCCCAGTAACGATTTGGCATAGTTGAGGCAGCACTCCAGAGTGCCTGGGCTAGACTTAACTGAGTAGTAGAGAGGCCTTGCATTCCTACGGTTGATCTCTGTATAAGTCATACTCTGCATTCATGGTGCCCTTCCCCCTTTCAGTTTTCCTTAAATAGCAAGAATTTGGAGGAGTCCTGTCTTTTGAGGGAAATTAGGAAAACCTGAGAAAGGTGAAGGAAAGGATAGTTACTTGAGATAGTTACTGTTACAATTGTGCTAACCTTAGTGATGCAGATCAATCATTAACAAGATAGTACATTTTAGACCACTGGGAGTATTGAAGTATGTGCGTGTTTTGCCTTTTGGCTAAAACTAGCTCAAGATTGAGTTAATTGTAGCACTAGAAAATCTCTTTATAGTCTTCTGTTCTATCTTACCCTCCAGTTTTTTTTCCTTTGGTGTTAAAAGCTGGACAAACAGGTCACTGAGTTTGTTGGTATATATAATTGGTCCAAAGTAAAGAATTGGAAGGAAGGTCATTCTCAAGAATAAAGTTGGAGTGAATCAACCCAATTCAATGACAGCAGTTTCGGTAGCATGAAGACGTTTTTTCAACTCCTGTTGTTCCATGGTTCTGTGTGAATAACCTTAATTGTCTAAGTACATAGTGGTTACAAAAATGTATACTTACAATGTTAAAGGAGAACTGTTTGAGACAGTTTGTTTGAAGTAGGGTTTGGTTAACATTCCATGGGCATGTTTCTGAGTAGCATGAATTCATGCTCTACCTGAGTAGACTGCGTCTTCATCATTTCTGTATTTCTAGGGCTTGCCAGATGGTTTGGTTCATCTCTGTTGGAATTTGTCATTATAATTCTCATTGAACCATTACCATTTTAAAGTTCTATATAAGCTTAGTATAATTAAAACCAATCCCTACCATTGCATTGTACTTTGGAGGGACATCTGTCTAATATGTGTACCTATGCAACTCTGCTGATTTTTACTGAAAGTAGAGGATACCACAATTGTGGATTATAACTGGACAAAATTCAAATACTATAGATGTTGAAGACATTTGGCATAGCCAGGAACACCTGAAAGAAAAAAATAGATGAGGGAGGAAGGCTATGAATGTACTGTATATTCGTGTAGCGAGGCAGAGTGTTGCAAAACATGGATGACAGTGGTACGTGTCAGTAAAATACTACAAATTAAAGCCTCAAATTAGATATTGGTTAAATTATAGTAAGTAGAAATTCCTAAAGGAAGAAGGTGATAAACTGTAAACAAAACATCTTTTAAAGAATTTTAATGAGGCCTAAGTGTCACTTATTAATTACATGATTATTAAATATTGCTTAGGTAAAAACTCTATTTTTACGTAGTCCATGTTGAATTTTAGTAACTGTATAAATGTGTATAAATATATGTTCTCCCAATAATAACATTTCAGATCATGTTCTGATTAGGAAGCTTCCTTAACTTTTTTTTTCCTTACACTCTCCTCTTTCCCTCCTTATAGGTTTCATATCACCAAAGGCAGATTCTCTTGCTGCTCAGCCTACTACCACAAGCCCAGTTGTTTATACAAGACCAGCAATAAGTAGCTTTTCTTCTAGTGGCATCGGGTTTGGGGAAAGTTTAAAAGCTGGATCATCGTGGCAGTGCGATACTTGTCTACTCCAGAACAAAGTTACAGACAGCAAGTGCGTAGCCTGCCAAGCAACAAAATTGCCGCCAAAAGATAATGCTAATAAACAAACTGGAATTGGAACACCAAGTAAAAGTGACAAATCAACTCTTTCTGCATCAGGGACAGGTTTTGGAGACAAATTTAAACCAGCAGTAGGCACTTGGGATTGTGATACGTGCTTAGTGCAGAATAAACCCGAAGCGATAAAATGCGTGGCCTGTGAAACACCGAAGCCTGGGACTGGTGTTAAGCGAGTCCTTACGTTGCCTGCAGCCTCAGAGAGCGCCGTGACTGCGGCTGCTTCATCGGCCACCTGCACTGTGACCACTGCTGCCTTAGGGTTTGCAGATCAGTTTAAAAGGCCTGTGGGATCTTGGGAGTGTCCAGTATGCTGTGTTTTTAATAATGGAGAAGACAGTAAATGTGTGTCCTGTGTGTCTGAGAAACCAGGTACGTGTATGGCTCTTTGGGAAAAGTTTGCTCATTATTTTGGTAGGACATTTAAATGTATTGTCTGCTAAGAACCACCTTAATGTTTGTAATGTGTAAGGATGAGCATTTCCTCATACATCTTCATTTGCCTCAGCTATCTTGAGGTCAAGTGACTTGCCTGAGGCTGGATCTGTGTGTTATCTTAGGTGGTGCATTAGCCAACCCAATATATACTTGTACCTCTTTTTTTACATACATTTTTGTCAGAAACTACTTGTTCTTCGTTATCATTTTCAAAGTTGACTAATACAGAAGCTGAAAGATCTTAAAAGGAACAGTTGTTCCCAAAACAAACACCACTTTATCTCTGTTTTGAAGTGAGGACGGCAAGTGGTCATTCCAGAGAAGGTTTCACCAGGGAGTAGACAATACTGCTTTGTGAAAAGACTGTTGTTGAATGTTAATGGTGATACCTATACCTGTGTGGTCTCTGCCAAGATGTTGCAATGATAGTAAATTACTGAATCTAACTTGGCAGTAAAAAACATGGAGTTAGATTTGAGTTTTTTGTTTCTCTGTTCTAATTTGAAAAAGTTATTGGAAATTCACAACTGGAAAGGACTCTGCTGTTTTTATAATATATAATTATTTGGTATAGATATATGGTAACATGGGTACTAAGTAAAAAGTGTTAAGAATATCATCGGAATTATACTTATTTTTTTATTGCATTATTCATGGATATGTAGTTTTTATGTCTGCAATGGAAAGTTGATTTGTTAACCTGTATACCCTATGTGTGAACACAAGAGGTGAGCCTTATTTCTAATTCTTACTGGACATGTCCACAAGAATAAGATTTCAGAATCTTCATTCTGAAATAACTTTCTTTTTCTATGTGGCATTCCTCCTCCTCACCTAAAAAAATAAGTAAATAAAAAAGCAAGCCTTTGCTTGTGGAAGAAACCAAAATTAATTCTGAGTTGATTGGGAGAATAAAACTGAGTTAGAAAGTAAATTCCTTCCACAAATAAAGGAAGCTCAAAAATTTATTCAAGCAGTCAAGCTTCAGTCTTGTAAATGATGAACCATCATTATAAGCAGAGGAGTGATCCAGTTAAATTTGTATGTTTGACAAATTGCTTCGTGGGTTTTTGGAGGATAGATTTGAAGGCAACAAAATTTGGAGACCAGAGGGCAGATGAGGATGTATCAGGAGTACATGTGGGCAAAGATCATGGCAATGGAGATACTAAGGGAGTCAAATCAGGATGTAGAATAATACATGGTTGATTTGAAGGTGTGAAGTTGGCACATAAATGCAAAGCCTTTAGATACATTACACATGCATGTTCGGGGCTGGAAATACAAATTTGGGAGTCATTAGGCTCTAGTTTTCAAATAAGAGATGGGAGCAGAGATGGATGTGAAGTGAGGGACTGGCCTAAAACTGAACTCTGTTAGCTTACGGGAAGTGGCAGGAACGAAACCATTCTGTTAGCTTATGGGGAGTGGCAGGAACAAAACTTTGGAACAGTTAATATTGTATTTTATTTTATATTATTTTATTTTATTTTTTATTATTTTTTATTTTATTTTTTTATTTTTATTTTTATTTCATTTACTTTTTACTTTACTTTTTAAAGATTTTATTTATTCATGGGAGAGAGGCAGACACACAGGCAGAGGGAGAAGCAGGCTCCATGCAGGCAGCCCGACATGGGACTCAATCCCGGGACTCCAGGATCATATGCCCTGGGCCGATGGTGGCACTAAACCACTGAGCCACCCGGGCTGCTTAATCTTTTAAAGGAGGGACTGGGGAGGAAAACCCAAAACTACATGGCACTCACTGATTTTGCTTCTTAGAAGAATGGACTTCAGGGAATGAGAATGGAGGCCTCAACAAGTTATGCAAGCAAGAGCTGAGGGCCACTTGACATAGGGCAGTGCTAGTAGGTTCAGAAGGGGAATGGAATGGATGGGAGAAACATGCAGAAGGCAGAGCCATCCAGCCTCGCTGACCAGCTGGCCAGGGGCACTGCAGCTAAGAGGGAGACCACAGAGCTGAAGCTCAGGTGCGCTGGCCACAGGTACAGGGTAGGAAGTGGTTTTGTTGGTGATGAGACTTGTGAGGACAGTGGACCGAAGATGGAACCTCAGGAAGCAGTTTTCTTGGCAAGAGAGAGAGCATGACAGTGGAAGAGACACCAGGTAGTTGGGAGAGGTGACATGGAGAACATGTAGAGATGGCCAGAATGGATGGCTCCATTTGTAGTAACGCACTTGCTTCATGATGGCTTTGTGGAGCCGTCCTTCCCATGCCACCTCCACTCCCTACAAACCCGCTAGTTCTGCATAAAGATTTAAATGTCACCTCTGTAAATTGGTTCTTCTCTTGCCCCTTAGTCATCTCTTCCTTCTTTTCTCATTTATCACTTTGCATTTTGGTGATGGTGCTACTATACATTTGTTTTGCTTTCCCCCTTTTTAGACCGTTAGCACTTTCAGAAGTTAAGCAGCATTTCATTCATCTTTATATCCTTAGTACTGTGGTATATTATGGTACTTTTAGTGTCTGTTAAATGACTGGGTTCTAACCAATGGCAGGAACTTCTGTGCCAAAATGATATTTCGAAGGCAGAGACCTGGCCTTTGAAATTAATGTGGTCTGTGGCTATGTATTTTATGTGTTAGGATATTGCCTATAATTTATATGTTAAAATGCTGTGCTGTTTGAAGAGATTTGACAAAAATTCTTAAGGACAAAAAAAAAGATTCTTAAGGACCTTTTAGTCTCAGATTTCTCAGCATGTTTTTTTTATTTTTTTAAACCACAATTATTCACATTTTGGGTTAAGAGGGAGCTCGTCACTAGACATGGTGAATGTGAGCTGCTTATTTGTAAGATTAAAAGAAATCTGAGCTATCTATACTGTTTTTAACAGTGTAAAGTTTGTATTTCTGGCACTTTGTCTTAATAGGAAACACTAATTGAACATATAGACTTAATGGTGCCTTAAGATAGTGACATAACATGAATTAGAATTTTTATGTGTTTCCTCACTATTTTTTTAGGAAGTTTGGTACCTGCTTCAAGTAGCAGCACTGTCCCTGCCTCTCTGTCATCTGGAAGCTGCCTGGGGTTAGACAAGTTCAAGAAACCCGAGGGCAGTTGGGACTGTGAAATCTGCCTGGTGCAGAATAAAGCAGATGCTACCAAATGTGTGGCATGTGAGAGTGCAAAGCCCGGAACAAAATCTGAGTTTAAAGGTAAGGCATTGGTGCAGTACCTCCTTGTACTGCCATTTTAAAGTGAAATATTTGCAAACACGTTCAATTTTAAAATTGCTCATTCTCTATTGAAAATTCATGTAAAATGAGATAATGTTCTGGATACCTTTAGCTCAGTTCTCAGAGTTACTGTAAAGATAAGTGATTTCAGTGTCAGCAGTGAGGTATCTTTTCTGCAGCTGGTAAGGGGTTATTCTGTCTTGCATTGACTCGGAGAGAGTTGCAGATAATTTGTTTTTAACTGTTAACAAACCTTTGGCTTCCTGACTCTTATCTGACTAGGAATTTATGCCCCGAGAACTTTGTTGTAAGTAATCTAGACTTGGGCTTTGGTTTCCCAGAGAATGTCCCAGAAAAAGAATTCTCTTCATATTTTGTTCCATAAAGGAAGAACCTCTAAAAACAATTCATTCTAAACTGCCTCTGGAGGCCAAGTTTTTCAAGTCTTCATAGTCCTCTGTGACTTACTGAGTATTTCATATGAGGTACAATTCACTCAAAAATTTGATACAAGCCAGGAAAGAGATTTTAGATCTGAAGGAACAGTCAGAGAGAGAGATGAGAAACATTATAATCTGTAAGGGAGGAGGCCTCTAAGGTGGAGACCATGAGGTCATTAGAAAAAGAATGCCAAGCTTCATCAGCTTGTAACCATGTCCTGGATAGCGGCTTTCAAACATGGAGTGGAAACCAGTCAGTAAACTTTTACATTGTGACCTACCACATGCACATGGTATTTGTCTATATGATTGAAAGAAAAGTATCACAAACCAGTATTTACCCTTTAGTATGTTTAAGTCACCCTGTTTAGATTCTTTTTCATTTTAGAAGAAAAATGCTGGTTGGAACCCACTAAATTAATCACATGGCTAAAGAGACACACAGCTGGTTTGAAAATCACTGCATTTGTGGGGAGGGGGCACCTGAGTGTCTGACTCTTGGTTTGTGTTGGGGCTCTGCACTGAGCATGCAATCGACTTGAAGAGATTCTCTCTCTCCATCTGCCCCTCCCCTGCACCCATTTGTGCCCTCTCTAATTCTCTCTCCTAGAAAGTAAAAAAAAAAAAAACCAAAACACTGCATTTGGGTGTTTTAGAAGATCACTACTTTCCAGTCCTCTTGAGGTCATTATGTAGCCGTTTTTCTTTCTTCTTTACCTGTTGTACTGTAATCACCATAACTTCAAATCTGTCTCTCTGAGGCAGATGTGATAACAAGTTAATTACCGTCTCTGGCCCCTTCATTTTCAGCTTTCTGTCTAATATGACTGAAGATATTTAAAGACCGTGTGGAATACTGCTTGCTTCTCAAATTCTGATAATTTTTCAGTTAAGTTTCTTAGGGAAAGAAAGGAATGGGTCGTCTCTAAAGGGGCAGAGTTTGAAGATGATAAGAGGGCTTTTAAAGCTTGGCTGTCATTTGTCTCTATACTTGGGTAGGCAAAGTAATGGATAAATATCTTGACCCTTGAATGATTCCTGTTTTGAGCCAATCAGTTACTTCATTTCTAGTTTACTCAGCTACATTGAAGTACTAGGAAACTAAGACTTTAATCTTGTCAACATGTTATTTGTCTTTTTAAGTACTGGTTCTGTTCACGCAGTTCTTTTGGTTCTTTGATGGTAAAGTTTTCTTTTTTAATGTTTGATAACAAATTTATTCACAAGATTTCAAACTCTAATTATGACAGGATTCACAGTGAAAAGTCTACCTCTTGTTCCCATTGGTTCATTTTCCATCTTTCCTCCCCCACCAGAGGTAATAACTGGTTAGTTTCTTAAAACTCTTCCAAAGTTTCTTTATGCATATGACAAGCAAATATTTTCTTATTCTGTGTATTCTTCTTTCCCTCTGTTTTGTTAGAAAATGTTGTATATCATACTGCCTTTCTGCTCCCTTGATTTTTATTGTAGATTAGCTTGGACACATCTTTGTTCTTCATTCACAGCTGCCTGGGATTGCATGTGGCATTTTGCATGTTTGTGAGTTTATCTTCAAAATAAAGACTTAGGGGGAAAAAAAGTTAAGTAAAGACTTAGGATGTAAGGACAATCTTCTGGCTGGCTAGGCGGTGTCCCCTCCTCCCCTCACATCTCCACATACAACCCTTCCCAAGCTGTGTGCTCAAGGGTATACGAGTAGTTGTGCTTCCCTGCTAGGACCTCCAGACAAGCTATCAAGGTCCGTTTGTAGGAAAATATAGGACAGTAAAGCTTCCAAGGCTCCAGACACATCCAGATGAGGCCCTGCATGTGGCAGTCCGCCTTTCTTTTAAATAAATAAATACGTATGTACATACTTAGCTGTAAAATTGCTGGGTCAAAGGATACGTGTGTTTGTAATTTTTAGTAAATACTGACAGTTGCTTTCCTTGAATTTTGTACTAATTTACGCATCTACCTGTAATGTATAAAGTGTCTGTTAGTTCTAGACTCCTCACCAACACTGTTTTATCAAATTTGTTTGATCTTGGCCAGTGTCAGGATGAAAAGTGGTATGTCAGTATGTATAGTTGTGAGGACTAAGATGTGATTCTCCTGCTGAATTTTGGGCAGCTGGTTCATGTTTTATGGCCATTGCTGATAACTCTTCAAAGGCCTTTCCAGAGTTGTTATTCTTTTGTCTCTTTGTTTTTCAGGGGTACATTTTGTTTGAGAGGATAACATTAATTCGATGTCTTTTATATTTTGAAGGCTTTGGCACATCTTCCTCATCTTCAAACCCAGCAGCTTCATCCTTCAAATTTGGTATCCCATCATCCTCTTCTGGGCCTTCTCAGACTTTAACAAGCACTGGAAATTTTAAGTTTGGAGATCAGGGAGGCTTCAAAATAGGAGTGTCTTCAGATTCTGAGGCTCCAAACTCCATGAGTGAAGGCTTTAAATTTTCTAAACCAATAGGAGATTTTAAATTTGGAGTTTCGTCTGAGTCTAAACCTGAAGAAGCTAAAAAAGACAATAAGAATGATAATGATTTTAAATTTGGACTTTCTTCTGGTTTAAGTAATACAACTTCGTTAGCTCCATTTCAGTTTGGGGTGTCTAATCTTGGACAGCCAGAAAAGAAAGAGGAAACACCTAAATCTTCATCTGTAGGCTTCAGCTTTGGTACAGGTGTTATTAACTCCACACCTGCTGCTACTAACACCACAGTGACCTCCGAGAATAAGAGCAGCTTCAGCTTTGGAACCATAGAAACCAAGAGTGTTTCAGTGGCTCCTTTCACATGTAAGACGACAGAAGCAAAAAAAGAAGAAATGCCTGCCGCCAAAGGAGGGTTCACTTTCGGTGGTATAGAACCTGCCCCTCTGCCATCTGCCTCATTGTTTGTTTTGGGAAGGACAGAAGAGAAACAGCAGGAGCCAGTCACTTCTACTTCTCTGGTGTTTGGGAAGAAAGCTGACAGTGAAGAGCCAAAGTGTCAACCAGTGTTTTCCTTTGGGAATTCAGAGCAAACCAAAGATGAGAGTTCTTCAAAGTCCACCTTTAGTTTCAGTATGGCGAAACCATCTGAGAAGGAATCGGAGCAGCCAACAAAGGCCACTTTCACATTTGGAACTCCAACCAATACTACAGCTGGTAAGTGTTACAATTTTATTTTTGTTTTATTTTTATTTTACAAGGTGTCTCCAATATTTAGACAAATGGAGCAGGTGAGAGAATGGTTTACACTGAACATAGTTGAGAGAAACTGGTAACTTTTTGGAAAGGAGCATAGTGTTTTCAGTTTAACAGTCCCAAACCCCCACAGTGTGATGATGGTATCTACACACCTGATTTTGAGAAATACAGCTCTAGTGGAAAACCCACAGTGTTGCCCATTTGTCCATGTTTCTCTCTCCTGTGTGAGCTTTTACATTCGGAATTGGCATACTATTCAGGAAAATAGGCCTTCTTTCATGAGCTCCTGAAATATTTTCTAACTAAATCTTTACATACAGGCCTTCATTCCCAAATAGAGCTAACCAGTCATCATCAGGCGCATAGACATCAAATATATTAGTCCCTGAAACAGAGAGGTGATTACAAAAAGCAATATCCTGAAGGAAAAATGAAATCGCATTTTTAAAACTTAAAAAAATGGTTGGTGAAATAAAATCATTCTGTGGACTGAGCAGCTGAAAAAACATAGATGATAGTCGGATTAGTGAACTGAGATCTCCCAGTGTCAGTGCAGAAGTGCAGAGACTTGAATCAAGCTAGCTCACAAGTGCCATTGTAGGAGCAGTAGCTTAGAAGATGAGAACAGCATGGAAGAAATATCAAAGGAGTGACAGAAGAACATTTCCTACGTGCAGAGAAAGACTCTGGCCTTAAAATGGAAATTTTAAGGGGCCCACTCACTGGCAAATACCAGTGAGATTGTAGGACATCAAAGCCAAAATCCTGAATGCTTTCAGAGAGAGGAAAGCTGTTTGCCACAAATAAACAGGTGTTCTGATTAGCATCCGACTTTGAATTTGTAACATCACGTGCTTAAAATAGTAGAGCAGTGTCCTCAAAGTGAAAATGGTCTTAATTTTATATTCAGCCGAATTTGGTCAAATATAAGAGCAAGATATTTTCAGATAGGCCAAAAAAAAAAAAAAAAAATAGAACACCCACAAACACTTCTGAATAATATATTGGAAACAGGAAACAAAGAATTAACCTGGAAAAAAAAAAAAAAAAGAATGGAATTCAGTGGGTGGGAGGTCTTTCTGTTGTCTGTCTGGACATTCAAAATACACTTCAAAACCTAAGTAATGGATACAATTTGGAAGGTAATAAAAATAAGATCAGGTCTACTCACATATAATGGTGGTGTCACTATACTCTTTCCATTGAAACACACTCTTAACCTCCCATTAACTAACTTGAAAGTGAGCCAACATACTCCACTTTCTGTAAATCACGCTAACGCCGCCCATACCATATTATGAACAGCCCTGTCTAGAGACAGTATTATGGAACTGAAACATGATTGGGATGGTTAAAAAGATGTCTTCAGGTAGGTGAGTGGTTTCGGGCTCACTATATAAAAACCCGTAGCTTTCCTCTAAATCAGCAATAAATAGTTGGACAAATGTCATTTGTATCTTCTAACATTTCTGATTTGTATTTTATTGAAATACAAATTGAAAGAACATAAAAGACCTATTTAATACCTGTTCCTGAGGGAGAGCATTCTTCCCAACACCCCAGCATAATCTTGGTTTTTTTGTGTAGTTGAAGTGTGGTTGACATACATGTTGCATTAGTTTCAGGTGCACTGTAGTGATCACACAGCTGTGTGTTGTGTTGTGCTGTGCTCACTGCAAGAGTAGCTCCCATCTGTCACCGTAGGATGCTAGTGCAGGACCATAGACTCGTTCCCTGTGCCCTCTTTGATCCTTGTGACCTAGTCCTTCCATAGCTGGAAGCCTTAATTTGTGGAGTGTGACAAGCTATAAGCTCGTTTTAAAATTTATATGGAAGGGAAAATGCACAAATTTTGGAGAGAAGGGCAGGAACACAAACAGGTTTGTTCTAATATCAAACCATACTATGAAGCTACAATAATTAAACCAGTCTAGTAACAGTAACTGTAGAGAAAACAAATGCACACATATTTTGGAGATTTAGTATGTCCTAAAGGTGGAGTTACCAATTAGTGAGTTGAAGGATGCACTGTCAGTAAATAATGCAGAGAAAAGTGGCTGTCAGTTGGATAAATTATGATTTTGCTAACATAAATGGCAAAATGAAGAGTACAGCTGTCTCCCACTATCTGAACAGTTATCCGGACATATCCTCCAGTTAGATGTGTTGGACTTAAGTGATATTTTTTATTCTCATTAATCTGAATGCTGAAAGTGTGCCTGGTCTAAGATACAGTCCAAAAGCCATCAAAGAAAAGATGGGTATGTTTGCTTTATATCAAAATTTAATATAACATGTCCATTTGATGAATACATTTATATAAAAAAAGCCTAATGATTCTGTTTTCTAATGAATTACTGGGCTGGAGAGTGGGAAGAAATGCTTTCTGTGACTCCTTTTCTTACAGATTTTTGTTTCCCCCTTCGTTTCTGTCTCTCAGATCCAGGTGCAGTGAAGTCCGTGTTCAGCTTCTTGAACAGCAGTGCTTCCACTTCGAGCGCACCAGCAACATCAGCCCCCGGGGGCATATTTGGTAGCTCCACCTCCTCCTCCAGCGCGCCTGTGGCTGCCTTCGTGTTTGGACAGGCCAGCAATCCTGTGAGCAGCTCTGCCTTTGGGAACTCTGCCGAATCCAGCGCATCTCAGCCTTTGCTGTTCTCTCAAGAGAGCAAACCAGCAACCACGTCCAGCACAGGCCCAGCTGTCACACCATTTGTCTTTGGTCCTGGAGCCAGCAGTAATAGCACCGCCACCTCTGGCTTCAGTTTTGGAGCTACAACCACCTCCAGCTCTGCAGGTACTTTGACAGAAGAACAACATACGTGTTGTAGTTGGACTGGCTTGAATTATATCCTCTCTTAGCAAATAGCGTAGCAGGTTTTCACAGAATGGCCTGGGTGCCGTTAGGTCCTCTTTACTCAGGATGTTGTAACTGTTCACTGCATGGAATCCTGTATAGTTTGTATTCGGTTTAATAGAATTAAGTCTTGGGAAGAATTTTTCTAGTCTCAATAAGAATGTCATGTTGGTTTTTTCCACTGTTCTTTTTGAAATGTTATGTTGTTAAGTAACCAGAAACTGGGGGACCGTTCCGTTAGACAAAAGTCCTCATTCTGTAGTATATACAGGATGACAACGTTAGTTGGTTTCTGCTCTTTATTAGATATCTGATGAGTTATCGCCTGTTGTCTTAGATGGGCCCTCTACCTAAAAAAAAGTTTGGCTGTGGAGGTGGGTTTGTTAATAGGTAGATGATTTTGTGTATGTGCATTCTGTCTGTATGGTTTCACTAAATAATGGCAAGAACTGTATTCTTAATTATTTATTGAAAACTTGCCTTGATGGGATTTGTACAGGTAGGTAAGTGTATGAAAAGAAGCTTGAAGTTTGCTGCTGAAGGTATAGATGTTTCTTGAGAATTATCTCCTAGTAGCTATTAAGGTGACATCAGTGTTTCTCTGGGCCTCTAGGATCCTCCTTTGTATTTGGCACTGGACCTTCAGCACCATCTGCCAGTCCAGCATTTGGTGTTAACCAAACCCCGACATTTGGACAAAGTCAAGGTGCCAGCCAGCCTAATCCCCCAGGCTTTGGAGCTCTGTCCTCTTCAGCAGCGTTGTTTTCTGCTGGTTCTCAGCCTGCACCACCTACTTTTGGGACCGTGTCCAGCAGCAGCCAGCCTTCTGTGTTTGGACAACAGCCCGGTCAGTCTGCATTTGGCTCTGCAACAGCTCCGAGTTCCGGTGAGTGTGTGCTGGTCACATGGCTTGTGTCTGTACTTAGGATCTGTGTGTCTTAAATAGGATGGTTTTTGAATTTTGAAACCAGGCTTATGTCTTTTTTCTTTAAATGTCTCTTGTACTTGGCGAAATAGAAAAATATATGTTTGGACATTGCTGTAAACAACATTCTCAACTTTTATATAATGAAGCACACTATAAGGTATTAAAGCATGTGATTTGGCATGCCTGGGGGCTCAGTTGATTGTATTCTTTAGGCTCAGGTCATGATCCCAGAGTGTTGGGATCAAGCCTCACACTGGGCTCCCTGCTCAGCTGGGAGCCTGTTTCTCCTTCTCCCGCTCTCCCTGCTTGTGCTCTCTTTCTGTCAAATAAATTAAAAAAATACATTCTTTAAAAATGTAGTTATTTCTTACTCTTTGATTTCTTACTCTTTGTAGTTATTTCTTACTCTTTGATTTACATTCTTTAAAAATGTAGTTATTTCTTACTCTTTGAAATTTTTATTATTCAAGTATTGATGACACACCATGTTGTATTAGTTTCAACAGCATTGATCAGTCCTGTTTCTCCCCATCTGATTTTTGGAGCATTCCAGCCTAGTTTTAGCCATATTTTCTAATCCGTATTGTGATTGGATTTACTTCAGAAGGTTATACCTCCACTCCAGTTTTCTCCTGGGACAGAATAGCCCAAGCACCCAGGATGCTTTCTGTTTGATGATACTTGCATATTTAAACAAACATTCCTCTGTGGTTTTTTTTGTTTTGTTGTTTTTTGTTTTTAATATGGCTGCTCACATTGTACTATGATGATATAGTTCCTCAGAATTGCACGATGTTAATTTTTCTAACTGAAATATGACTTCATGTAGAAAAGCATGAAACATAAAGGAACAGTGTGGTGTTGAAGCAGATGCTTGGATGGCCAGCAGCCCCTCCTGGGTCCCTGTGTGATCACACACCTCTCTCTCCTTGCTCTCATGTGTCCTGGCTTTTATAGTGATCACTTTCCTGGGGTTTTAATTTAAAATTAACTGCTGATACATGAATCTCTACAAAATACCATATTGTCTTATTTTTAATTCTATATAAATGGAATCTCACTGTATTAAGTCTCTTGATTTCTTGCATCTTTCACTCTTAACTTGTAAAGTTGATCCATGTTATTACATATAGTTTGTTCTCCTTCACTGTGTTAGAGTCAGTCTGTTTATGAACATATCACAATTTATCCATATACTGTTCACGAATGTGTTTGAGTTGTTTTTACCTTTTAGGAAATGTACCTCTGCTCATTCTTGGGTATGTGTCTTGGGGCATATTTTTCTAGGGTATATACCCAAGAGAGGGACTGCCAGATTAAAAGGTGTGCATGCATATCCAATACTGCAGAAAATAACGCAAGCTTGTCCTGACGGATTGTACCCATTTACATCCTACTGCGTTGTATGAGGATTCTCAGATTTGGATTCTGCTGGATTTCATTTTTTGTGAATTGTTTCTATAAGGATTTTTTGAGCCATTTTTTTGGGTTCAGTTTTGCTTTTGCTCACTGATGTGCAGGAATGTTTTATGTATTCTGGGTATTGGTACTTTCTCTTGAGGTATATGTTCACCATTTTAATCAGGATTTATTGCTCCTCAGCATGTGGAATTGGGGAATGTAGCTTTCTTTCACACAGATGACAGCTCACTCCTCCTAGGTTGATCACTGTGTGCTTAGATTAGTATTTTGAGTATGCAGACACTGTATGGTACAGTGTGCTTTTCTTTTCTATACAAAATTTTGTTTTCTCTGGCGCCAGTGATTCCTCTCTGTTTTAATTTCTTTGTACTTTCATTAGTTCTAACTTTATAGTTCTTCCCTCATTCAGGTAGTTTGTTTCTTTTTATTTTCAAATACATTGGCTGCTTGTTATTTAGTATTTGAAGGACATTTTTCACAGAATCTTTTTTTTTTTTTTTTAAGATTCTATTTGAGAGTGAGCAAGAGAGCAAGTGAGAGAAAAAGGGCACACACACACACAGGGAGAGGGAGAATCAGACTCCCCACTGAGCAGGGAGCCTGACTGGGGGGCTCGATTCTAGACCCTGAGATCATGACCTGAGCTGAAGATGGATGCTTAACCCAGGTGCCGTTCACAGACTCTTCTAACCTCTTCCTTCCAGCAGGCTTTCTAGGCCTGCTACTTAACTGTGGTCTTGGTATCTCTTCTTAACCATTCTCTTGGAGATTGCCCTTAGCTGCTCCTCTTTCCTGGGTGATGTCAGTGTCTTGTTCTTATCCCTTTGTTTTGATAGAGCAGATCTTCCAGTGATTTCTTAAGCCCTCAGGGAGAAAATTTTGAGACCATGTATTTCTGGAAGTATCTTTATTCCATCCCTGTGTTTGGTAAGATTTTGGTTGAATACAGATTTAGATTAGAAATAATTTTCATAGTTTTGAAAGCATTTCTCCATGGTGGATTTTCTGGCTCTCTTATTAGAGTTGCTCTGGAAGTCTTTCTTGATCTTTGCTTTGGGACCCATTTCTTCTTTCTAGAATCTCATTAGAATCTTTTCTTTTGCCTCCAGTGTTCTGAGGCAAGGAGGATGTTCCTTGGTTGGGATCCATTTTTATCCATTGATTGTGTAAGGAATTTAGTCTGTCCTTTTGTGAACATTCTTGAATTACTTCTTTGAAGATTTTTGTGCCTCTTTAACTTTCGTTCTTCTTTTCCTTTTTTGTCCTATCTGGGAAGATTTCCTCCACTTTTACTCCCCATTTGATCAAGATATTCCTTTTGCTAGTATTACTTTTTAATTTCAGATGGTCTTTTTTGTTCTGTGGATGTGTCCCTTTTATATCTTTCTGTTCTTGTTTCAGAATTGTTAACCTGTTGATCTCTTGAGGATATAAATGATGAAGTATGGGAGTTTTTTCCTATTGTTCAGTCCGTTTTCTCCAAATTGCTTTTATTATTGTTTGGGTCTTGATTTTCTTGTGAAATACTTTCCTCGAATGTCTGGTGCTTCATGGCTCTCTAATCATAGTTGTTAATTATTTTTACTACAATTTAAAAACAAAACAAAACATGAGATCCATCCTTTCAGCAAATTAAGCGTGCAGTAGTGTTACCTGTAGGCACCCTGCTGTATGCTGATGGCTTGTGTAACTGAAACTTCACACCCATTGAAGAGCATCTCTCTGTTGCTCGGCATGCACGCATACACACACACCAGCAGCCAGCCCCTCTTTTCTCTGCTTTTGTGGTTTGGCTATTTTAGATTCCTCATGGAAGAGAAATCATGTAGTACTTGTCCGTCTGTGACTGGCTTATTTCACTTAGCCTGATGTCCTCCAGATTCATTTATGTTTTTTCATATTGTAAGCTTTTCTTTTTTAAAAAAGCTGAATGGTATTCCATTGTATGTACTTTGTATTGTTTTCATCTCTTCATCTGTCAGTAGAGATTTAGGTTGTGTCTGTTGTAAATAATGCTGCAGTGAACACAAGAGTCCAGATATCTCTTTGAGATCCTGATTTCAAATCTTTTGGATAAATACCCAGAATGAGGATTGCTGGGTCATAGAGTAGCTCTATTTTTAATTTTTTTGAGGCACCTCCATACTGTTTCCATAGTGGCTGCACCGGTTCACATTCCCACCAGCAGTACATGACAGTTCCTTTTTTTCACCTACAACTGTTGCCTCTTATCTTTTTGATGATAGCCCTTCTAACACGTGTGAGGTGGTGTCTCAGTGTGGTTCTGATTTGCATGTCTCTGATGATGAGTGATGTTGAGCATCTTTTTATGTATCTGTTGGTGTCGTTTAATTTTTTTTTTTTTAAGATTTTAATTAATTTATTTATGAGAGAGACAGAAAGAGGCGGAGACCTAGGCAGAGGGAGAAGCAGGCTCCTTGCAGGGAGCCTGATGTGGGACTGGATCCCAGGACCGGGATCACATCCTGAGCCAAAGGCAGACACTCAACCGCTGAGCCACCCAGGCATCCCAGTTGTTTGTGTCATCTTTGGAGAAATGTCTGTTCAAGTCCTTTGTCTATTTTTAAATCAGGGTTTTTGGTTTCTTTGACTATCAAGTTGTAGAACTTTTTTATATTTGGGTATCAGCTCTTATGATTTGCAAATACCTTTTCCCATCCAGCTCATACTTTTATGAATGTAGGACACCTAAATACAACATGATGTTCTTTGTGCACGGATATGCTCATAGGTGTTGAATCTCGCTGTAAGTTTATGTGACGGGCCTGCTTACTTGGGAAGACCTGGGTGTTAGTGTCCCTGGGTTTTCCCTTCTAGATGTGCAGATTCTCCAGAGGTTATTGCCAGCCTCCTGCTTGGAGGGTATGTATGTTCCTGATTGTCCGGATTCTAGGACCTAAGTCAGAGAGGAAGGGTGCAGCTCTCTGTTCCCAGTACAGCAACTTATTTTTAATCCTTCTATTTTTGATAGGCTGTCTCTGCCTTCATATGTCCTCCCCTAGTCCAGAGACCTCTCTGGAGACTGATGTTCTATTCTGTGGGGGTAGAGGAGAATTATCATCTTGTTTGGATTGGGAGAGGGATTGATCTGCGTACCTGCCTCGTACACAGATATCCAATTCTTTTTCTTTTTTCTTTTTTTTCTTTTTTTCTTTTTTTGTAGTCACACTTTCATTCTCACTTCCAGTGGCCCCTGGCACCCAAACCTTTGGAGATGTTTAGTGTCAATGATTCCATCTGTGCCACTAGCTTAGTACTTGGATCTGGCCAGCCTTCCAGTGTCTACGTTTTGTTGGTGTTGTCTTCTCTCTCCTCCATCTTTGTAAACATCCCTTTACTATTATTTTAATGTAATTTTTGAAGAAGTTAGCACCAAGTGTGTGTGTTGATTCTGTATCTTGACCCAGAAGTCCATCCTACTCTTTTCTCCTTGGTCATGGTTAAGTTGGATCACTTGCTCAGGGCTGTTTAAGTATGTTCTGTGTGTCAGTGGAGAAAACACTTCATTTTAATTTTCTTTATATTAAATGATTCTTTAAAAAAAAATTTTTTTAAAGACTTTATTTATTCATGAGAGACAGAGAGAGAGAGAGAGAGAGAGGCAGAGACACAGGCAGAGGGAGAAGCAGGCTCCATGCAGGGAGCCTGATGTGGGATTTGATCCCAGGTCTCCAGGATCAGGCCCTGGGCTGAAGGCGGTGGTAAACCGCTAAGCCACCCAGGTGTCCCATATTAAATGATTCTAAGAAAGCTTAATCTTTCCCATGTTTTTGTATGTAAAAGAGTCCTTTCTAGAAAAACTGTCATTTTGACCCTAATGAAGTTTTTCTGCTTTAATTATCCTAGGTTCAGTTTTCCAGTTTGGCAGCAGCACCACTAACTTCAACTTCACGAACAACAATCCATCAGGAGTGTTCACATTTGGTGCAAATCCCAGCACACCTGCGGCCTCGGCGCAGCCTTCTGGCTCTGGAGGCTTCCCGTTCAGCCAGTCCTCGCCAGCATTCACAATGGGGTAAGACAATCATATGATGTGGAGAACTTAACACGGTGGGGTGTGTGCACGTACCTGCGTGTGTGTGTTTTGTTTCTAAAATCACCAAGGAGTATGGTATAGTTGAGGTAAAACCCCATGGATGTTCTCCAGTATGATCACTTGGCCGTATTACAGTCATGGAGGGTCGTAGCTGTGGTGCAGCAGCAGGTGTGTATGTGAGAGAGAGAGAGTGTGTGTGTGTGTGTGTGTGTGCGCGCACACGCACAGTGACAGAAAATGTGTTTCCTTTACCAGTGCTTCCCCTCCCTGTGCACCCCTGGCCCCGGCCGCATGTAGGATGGTGATGGTTCTCAAGTCTCCCCTGAGCACCTTGTCACATAATACACTCTATTTTTCACAGGTCAAATGGGAAAAATATGTTCTCCTCTTCTGGAACTTCAGTTTCTGGTCGCAAGATAAAGACTGCTGTTAGGCGCAGGAAATAAAGGTCGCGGTGTGTCACACACCACACTTCCACAACGGCTGGTGCCCTGCTTCTCAGATCCTGGCCCGTACTGTGCGCAGGGTTATCTGAAGTCAGATCTGCCTGAGGACTTCTTTATGTTGGGGACTTTCCTCCTTTTTCTTTACAGAAGCGCTGCCCTTACCTCTCCCATTCCCCTTAAAAAAAAAAATAATAGCTAGATGGGTGACTGATTCTTCAGCAAAAATAGAATCCAGCACATTCTTCCCTGATTGGCATAGGCTGGCTGAACCCAGGGACCGAGCCCGCTCCGCGGATGGCTGTGTATAGATAGAACCTCTGTGTCTGCACCACTCTGTGCGTTGATGTGCGTTTGTGGAACGCACCACAATTGTAATTATATCGGAGGAATTCTGTATAGATTAGAGAATGTGGAAGTGAATGATTTCTATGCTGAGTTTGTGCTGGTGTATGTGTGAAGTGAGTGAGTTGGGTGTATTGTGCACTAAAATTTTCTGATAGAGGAAGCCTGATTAAAGAATGGTCCATGCTAAGGACTTATTAGATCTAGTGCGTTCTCCATTTAATAATTATATGCTATTTCTATATTTTCATTCTCCTATCACCTGTCTTGCCTTTTTCATTATTTTATTATGAAACTTGTGTAAATACAATTTTGTTTCTGTACTTTTTTGGCATAACATAAATCTGTGAACTTGAAATTTTAATTTTGTGTTAGAAAATTTGTTTGTTCTTTGTTTAGTCTTGTCTCAGATTTTATTATGTAAATCCCATTATTCAAAGTTGCCTAAATCCATTTGGAAATCTTTAAAAAAAAATTGGGGATTCTTAAAGTGAATTTATTGGCTTTTCTGATCCAGTTTTGTTTGGACCAAAAACCAGTATTGTACAAAGTATTAAGCATATATTTTTATATTTACTGAAATGGACTGTGGTGACTTTGGATAATAAGGAAAAGTTTAATATTAAAGCCATGTTTATTACAGTATAATTAACATGTTAAACCATGGGATAAATGCCATCAATAAAAAATTATGAAATATTTTTTGTTCTAGTGTTAACTTATAATGAAGGTACCAGTGTTAATGGAAGGGAACCTTTTTTGTAAAGGTTCGCCATGGTCAGAAATTCCAAAGAATACATTTAACTGATTTGGACAACTCCTAAGTGAAGGGGGAAGTGTCTGAACGTAAAACATATAGAAGGTACCCTGCTTTTTGTCTGGTGCTAGGAATCACGCCTACTTTGCATATAAATTGACATACCTTTTTAAAAATTGAAAATAAACACACGTAACCATTTCTCTTTGTATCGTATCTTCCTTGAGAGGTGACTAGATAGTGTTTATTGATCGAGTCTACAGGCCCAAAGCAGCCTACAAAAACTTCATGGTCCTTTTGTGTGGCTTTTGGATTATTTCACCAAAAAAAATTTTTTTTTTAACTATTTCGTCTGTTGTCCAAAAAAAAAGACCTGTTGGGATGGCATTTGCTAATTTTATACTCAGTTTGAGCACACAGATTATTTTGTGCAGTCTTTTTATTTTGCTGAACTTCTGGTGAAGTCCAAATTCGGAACTTTAAAATGTTTACAAAATGTTTTTGCGTTTCCAATTTTGAAAAGATATTTTTCTGTATTGAAAACACCTTAGGCTGCTGGCGCCTGGTTGGGGGGCGCTCAGTCGGTGAAGTGTCTGCCTTGGGCTTAAGTCATGATCCCAGGGTCCTGGGATGGAGCCCCACGTCTTTGGGCTCCCTGCTCATTGGGGAGTCTGCTTCTTCCCCTCCCCGCTGCTCGTGCGCTCTCAAGTGAAATCTTTAAAATAAAAAATCTTAGGCCATCAGCAGATGCTAGTTTGGGGGGACATTCTATATTCCTCAGTTTAGTAAATAATACACATTTGACATGGGCCTGTTTGAGGGCAAATGAATACCAGAAATCTGGTCTTAATGCTGAGATGTTAATACCTAACAGGTTCATTATTCGCCATTCTCTGGGCCCACATGAATGGGAATGGTAGGCTTTCTGGCTACACTGGCTAAGATTTTCATAAGAAATGTGCTAGAGAAAAAAAAATGTGCTAGAACTACTTATTCTTTAAAACAAGTGACTGACTATCCTGCTTAAGGTCGCTTAAAGTCTTCTGGCTCCCAAGCTGCAATCATCTCTGGGACTGGGGACTTGAATGTCCCATCCCCACTGCCGTCCTCCTCAGGCTGCACGTGTAGCTGTAGACATTCCCGGGAGCAGCTCCAGCTGCAAACCTGTCCCTCCCCGCTCAGGCCCAGCAGAGGGCTCTCCTCCCTGGACGGGCTCCGTGCTGTGAGCTGTGATCCGGTCTCGGGCAGGCCCAGGTCCTGCGCTCCACACACAAGGGAAAGTTGAGGGAGGTCCGGGGAAGACGGGGCAGTGTCCTGGAAGCAAGTAAGCCCACTTCCCAGGCCGCAAGACTGAATGCTTGAGGTCCAGGCATGCGACTTTAGGTGCTGGGTTGTTGCAAGTAATCTAGGATTTCTCTATTAAGAGGAAGTAGAATTTAAAGAATTCAAGAAATGTCTTCAAGCTAGCCTTTTATTAGTATAAATTCTCTCCTGAAACTGTTCATGTAATTAGGATTTTATTATTTGAAATTAAAGCGCTGGACTAATTTTAAGTTTGTAACCAGGCTGTATAGATTAGTCCAACGCTTTAATTTCGAGTAATATTGTAATTACATGGTTTTCTGAAATTTTTATTATTCAAGTATTGATGACACACCGTGTTGTATTAGTTTCAAGTGTACGGCGTGATTCAACAATTCTATACATTACCCGTGCTCCTCACCAGAAGTGTGGTCACCGACAGTCACTATATGTTACTAAGAATTCCTGTTTCCTATGCTGTGCCTTTCATCCCCATGACTTTGTTTCCTGGGCCTATTTATAAGTTTGAAAGTCCATGAAAATTTTACAAAGGTTAGCCTGTGCCTTCAATGGAAACTGATGTTTGGTACAGAATAGAGAAAATGGGGGTGTCGGGTGTAGTGACCCAGCCAGCTGAATTTACTAGTACTACGGGGCAGCGCTTCCCAGCTTACCTTGGAAGCCCACTGTAGTTCCAGAATGTGCGGGCTGTGCCTGGGCTCAGAACACCATACTGTCCACAGAACACAGGCCAGGCCGTTTGGCCACATTTAAATTTACTACCTGTGGTTTTCTTTTCTTTTTAAGATTTTATTTATTCATTCGTGAGCAACAATACAGAGAGAGGCGGAGACACAGGCAGAGGGAGATGCAGGTTCCTCGAGAGGAGCCTGATGCAAGACTTGATCCCAGATCAGGACCTGAGCCAAAGGCAACCACTGAGCCACCCAGGCGTCCCCTACCTGTGTTCTTGAGGAACCGGTTTTGTATTCTGTCGTCCTCCTCCTCTAGCTGTGTTACAACAGGAAATGCTCATAAGATCAGAACTAGGTTTAAATTGCCCAGCCCAGGCATTTGCCAGTGGAGACTTTGAACTTCTGGTTCCCCGTGTGTAACGTGGGTCCTTAGTATCTTGCATAATAGTTGGGATGGCTAACCACTACGAAAGGCAGGATTAGTTTATCATTAAGCATCGTCACCTACGAGTAACTTTCGAGTGACTGACTTGCTTAAAGAATATACCCCAAAAATGGTGCCTGGTGGCTCAGTGGTTGAGCGTCTGCCTTGGCTCAGGGGTCCTGGGATCAAGTCCCACATGGGGCTCCCTGCGGGGAGCCCTCTTCTCCCTCTGCCTGTGTCTCTCTACCTGTGTCTCTCATGAATAAATAAAATCTTTTGAAAAAAAACCCTATATATCCCAAAAGGTGGACTTTTTTTTTTTTTTTTTTGGTAGACCTCCATTTCTGAAAGCACTCTAGTTGACTGCCATTCTCCTGAAGGCAGGAAATCTTAGAAAATTGTATTTGGAACCAAGGGTTTCCTTAAGCAGGAGATTCTAGTGCAAATATCAAATTAACAGTCAAAAAACAAAAGCACTAGTGTTCAAGTATTTATTGAGACAAAGAATACAAACTGGTGGCATACAAATTATTAAAAATAGAATGCTGAATTTTATTTATAGGCAGGCCATCAGATACTTTTTGTGGGTCAAGCCCTATTATAATGAACTGCAAAGGAAATACAACATGGTTTGGAATGAAGAACTTCACCCAGGCAAGCACATACTGTAGATTTTGGCCTTTGGTAGAGGGGATGGGAAGTGGCAAGTAACAAATGATCCTTGTCAGATTTCTGGAATACTGCTGTTATTTGGGCATATTCTTCAAAAGAAACAAAAGCCTGTGAATAGGGCTAAGTGTGGAATGAAAGTACTTAATACCCCTATCTCTCTCAAAAAGCTTTCTACTCCCAAGTAGCAAATAGTTTCAACTCCTTTCTACCTTCCTTTTGCTGGAAATACTTATGCATAAGTAAAACACTCCCACAAGTCACTTAAAGCAGTTACAACAACTTTTACTTCTCATTTGAAACAACAAACACTAAAGACTTAGTTTTATAATTTAGGTAAAGGAGTCCTCAAATGTGTTTTTTTCCAAATCTAAGTATTTGGGTAAAACTGCAAGGTAAACATTTAGGTGGAAAGAAGTGACCTCTGAACCAGTGGACACAGTGTCAGTTGGGCAACATTTTAAAGGGTTATTATCCAAAAACATGCTGGCTTTGTTTGTGTAGTCCTGGACTGGTCTCAACAGCAAGGCTTGCCATCCTCGCCTACTTCCCTAAGCCCGGCAGGAACGTGAGCACGCAGACTTGCCGACTTTACTTTTCTCAAGGTGCACTAGCCGCTCTGGCTGGCTGTTTCTAGTAATGGGTACCGAGACTTTCTAGGCACCTGAGTTAACTGCCTGTTCTGTGGTTTTATTTAGGGCACGTTCCCTGAAACCATGTTCTTACTTGGCTTGACTTCTAATCTTTGTTCCCTTGTTTCTTAATTTGTAAAAGCGATGGATAATGTTTGTGCTATAAAAACAACTTGCTTTTTGCCTTTTTGGGCTAGAGCTTCAGCATGAGAATTACACTTTGACACAGAAATCAGCATTTCTATAAATGAAATATACTAAATGGAAAAGTGTTTTTGAAAAGAGGAGAGGCTCCACCCCACGACCCTAAGAGGAAAAAAGCGACTCTCCCTTCTTTCCCATTGTTTTTGTCATCACCCCCCACCCCCACAATGATTTGGGAATCAAAATCTCTTTTCCTAAGTGCTGGATTCAAAATACAAACACACTTGCATTTTTATGTAAAGGCAAAGTAGTAATATTTATTTTATAGGACTATATAACTTGAATCCTAAGATGGATCTAAATGAACCTACATATAAATATGATTCTGAGTAACTCCTATATAGCAAATGTGCAATATTTTAAGAAATTAAACTGGGCTACTTACTTGTTTTTGCTTGGCTATATAAATAAAAATGGCCTAGATGGTGAACCTTCCAATTACCTGGGAGGAAATTCTAAATTAAATATATATTTCAGAGCAATATGGCCGAAGGACATTTCAATTTGAACTCCCCCCATCAGTGGCAAAAATCATGTATCCACTAATACTAATGTACATGCTACTGGATGGTAAGTTTATGTAACATTTCCTAACCGGTCTGTCTACTGTGAAGGGCCATGTAAGTTTCATACGTCTTCCCAGGGGCTATAAGTGAATGATCTGTTAAGTACTTTGACACACTTAACTTTGTGATGTTGGATTTAATATAAAATTATTTTGAAAGACATGGTTTATGAAATTTTATAATAAGGGTATTAGGACACTGTTAAGGTTTCTATGGACATCAAATGTGATTATTTTCAGTTTTTAAAGTCAAAAAAAAACTATAAAAATTGATAGTGATCGACATGTCTCGCATTTGCTACAAAGACCAAAAATAAAGTCCAGGTTGATCTTTAAAGCAATCTAAAAAAAAATAAATAAAAAAATAAAGCAATCTAATTATGAAGTGTTCAAGACAGTTTAGTGGTTTTTTTTGTTTGTTTGTTTGTTTTTTGAAAACAGTGTCAGGGCTGGAAAAATTGCCTAAGGAAGAAAACTTTTTCAGGTACATCTCAATACCGCTAACTGGGCCACTTAACAAGAGCATGCACACACATTTAAAACAGTAAGCTTTGCTTCAGTAGAATAAATTAAAATGGCAATACACAGAGTGTTACTTAACATTTCCCTCAAAACATCATCTCTGGCAGGCCCTAAACAAGCTTTTTGGCCCAGAAAACTTAGAAAAATGTCTGGAAATGGTACTTGTCCTTGTTTTAGAGAGAACAGTTCATAATGGGAAAACTGCTAATATTTCAGAGGCTACTAATATTTTGTCATAAAATACTAAGATTATTTAACTCCTTGATGTTTTAAAAGTCATGGAACTATATAAAATATAAAAAGAAACTAACTAGTATGTGACTACCTGGTGTACAAATAGAAGGTACATTCAAGACACTGAACAGCACTAACACTTTCTTCATGCTGCACACGTACTGGGATTATTTTACAGTAAATATGCAACAATTTGATGAAGACCTTTCCCCCACATACTTATAGTTTGATTCAGGGGACTAAAAACACTTGCACATGAATTTCAACTTAAATTTACGGTGAAAATTTAGGTGCCCCTTCCCTCCCCAAGCAATCACTAACTTACCTTTTCTTTAAAAATATTCAGTAATAATATAGCAAATAGGACTTAATACTTTTTCATCATCATGCAAAACTTGCCCCCAAATACATGTTCAAACAGTAACAATACTTGTAGAATAGCGTCATTCCCACAGTACACTGCAGTAGGGATTTGAGAACTCCAGGGGGAGGGAACTGCCTGCTTCATCTGCCCCTTTCTCTTGCAGCTAACACTTCCTCCTAGGATGGGAGACAAGTGGATTACCAAATTTGTGTCCTCCCTCCCTCTCCCCAAAAGGAAAGACAATTTCCCCAAGAAGTGTTAACTATGAGTTAATGTGTTTACAAAACACAAGTGGACTTTCTCCATCATTTTGGGGTAAACCAAAATAAATTTTTCAAAGTTTCATCTGCAGATATAACAGCTGAAAATGCTTTCAGCAAATTCTAAAGCCTTAGATCTTAAGAAAGTATATATTGTCCATTGTTGATTATAAAACCACTTGCCTCCTTTTTGATCTAAAAATTTTTAACACTTGAATTTAACAGGCTTTTCTTCTGGAAAAGTTCTTTGGCATTCAAGTAAAATCAATACTTTCAGAGCAGTCACCTGCATCACACTGAAGCACCTGCTTTAATCTCTAAATCATCAGTTAGTGTAACCAGGGACACTGATGGCCTTGACACATAATGTAGTCTTGTTATTCCAGGCAGTATGGAATTCAGGGTTGTTTGGGGCATCATCTGACCCCGTTTCTCTTTACCACAATGGTTCCTGCTACAATGTCATAGGCTGTTCGATTATGCTGAAAAAACAGCAGTGTGATGAAAGCAGGGAAAAAAGAAGCAATAGAAAAATTCTTGATCAAAGCTCGTATAGTAGACCTAAAAAATTAAGGCAAAAAATATCAGGTAAATTATATACCAACCACTTAGAGATTAACTGTATCCTATTAAGTCCAAAGTAAGATATTTAAAACATACAAAGTACTGAGGGGGTTTTCACCTTCGATAGCGGAGTGATTTTCAAGTAGCATTATATTCTGATAAAACCACCTGGGCTGTTTTAAAGCCTTCATCATGAATATGTCTTAGAACGTGAACTAAAGGTTTACAGCATTTTCTCTGATATTTTGCTATAAGAATAACTCTTCCCTTCATTTACCTTTTGTATAGTCACTTGTGTGTTTGGTACCTTCTACATTGATGTGCTTTACTGCAGTTCCCTTTTTCTACCTTCTGTGAAGCTCTAACAATTCAAATTACTGTGTATTCTTTCTTTGTGGGATGCTATGATTAAAGAAAGCTTTAAAAAACTTCCAGCCATGGCTCAGAAGGGAGAATCATCCTGCCAGTGTTAGATTTCTGCCTCTCCGTACACTAAAAGGCTATAAGGAAAGCCCTGTGGCTCATAATGCAGGCTAGTTGGTTTCATATCCATTTTCTACCATTCACTTGTGCTCTACATCTGTAAAAAAGGGATAATGGCACCTATCTTATTAGTTAACACATATTCAGCGTTTTAAACAATGCCTGTTACATAAGAGGTGCTCAATAAACAGCCATTATTGACTCTCATTAAAAGTAGCAACCGGGATTATAATAATCACAAAACTGTAAGAAGTTTTGAGGATATCCACAAAATCAAGGCTTCCAGAGTCTCTCATATTTCTTTATATAACAACCCAGCTCTGAATCATTCTGGCAGCAATTCCAGCCAGTATCTTGTTTTGCTCAACTGACTGCCGCCTACTTGAGTCTCTACAACTCCCATTATCACTATTTGTACCTCCCCACAGAGCCAGACAGCAACAGCTAGCCATGAGTACTGCCAGTATTACAAGCTCTATCGTATCACTTAAGACCAAGAGCTGGGTGGATGCATATGTATCTGTCCAAACTCTTCCTGCCCATTCAGGATGGGATAATGACCAGTATTATTACCAAATGGAGGCTGGAGGCTCAAGGCAGATTAGTAACTGGCCCTATAACCACAGATTTAGAGAATAATCAAACTAGGTATGGAGACTGATATAGACAGCATCACCACCCAAACCTTCTTACTGTGACTTTTATTCCATAAAATGATTATCTTGACATGGTATACTGAAGAGGGGTCTACAATTCTATAAAACAACTGGAAAACTCCAATTTTTCAGTTTTGAACGTAACAAAGGTAAGTCTATCTATTACATGCCACGAAGAAAAATACCAGCATCCTAAAAATACTGTTTCAAATGACGTAACTTATAATATTGAATTCTACAGTTAAAATTTATTATTTTCATAAGTACACAGTAAAGCTACGAAAAAAAACTTACGTTGTAATGCTAACATTTGAGGAAGGAATCACTAAAACCCGACTTGGTGCAATAAGCACTGATGTATCACACGTCACAACTCGAAGCCCTAGCAGGAACTTCCCTGGGGTAGCTCCACCTGCTCCCCAAATGCAAATTATCTAAGGAAAAAAAGGATAATTTAAAAATAATTTACTAGCTCAACTCTACCAACTTTAAAGGTTAGTTTTTTGCCATATTCACGTTTTAACATTTTCAAGTTGAAAGAATCTCATAGAGTACTTGGAGATTAATGCTGTAACGCATTTCTGCAGGTCTCTTACACCCTCAAGACCACAAGACATCTATTGTAATATTTCTCTGTGACCCACTTTTTTTTTTAGCAAGCTGTTTCTGTGGAAAAATACATTTCAAGTTCCACAACCAACTTAGAAGTGTGTTTTTGGACCACAAGACTGAAATATGTTACAAAGAAATTGTAAAATGTCTACACTCAGAAAAGTTTATTTTTTACCTTGAAGAATACTATGTTAAAAAACATTTGGGAAAAAAATTTAAAAATAGACATTTGACAAAAACATGAATAATCATAAATTCCCATTATTTTTTGTGTTGGGCTGATAATCTAAAAGTAGACTGTTAAATGTGAATATTTGCTGAGTCCGTAGCTTACCTCATAGAAACAAACTAACAATCTGTATATAAGAGCCACAATCATCATTTTCTGCAAATCTTCCATTGATGTGTCTTCATCTATTTCTTCTATTATATAATGCATAGCAAACTTAGAGATATCCCTACACAAAACAATAGTTTTGAGTTATAAAGAATTATTTTCTTTACCAGAGCAATTGCATTGACATTTTTTCCACTAGTGTAAGTCACAAACTTTAATTAATTCTAAACTGATCTTTAGGTTTCCACCCATTTAGTTTCACAAAACATTCATTTACTAGCCCTGGAGACTCCATCTGATTTCTGCTTTCATGGAGACTCTTACCTACTAGACAAAGCACAACAAATAAGTAATAATAAAGTGGGATGAGGGTGATGATAGAGAACCACCTGATAGTGGGGAAACACATACCAGGTACATGTGACTTAGTGAATGAAGGCTTCCCATAAATGACATCTGAGCTGAGATGTGGAGGATGAAGAGAAGGTAGCCAGACTAAGAAGGGGGAAGTTTCAGGGGAAGAGACTCTCTAGCAAGAGAGGAAGCCTTGGGACGAGGCTGTGATGGAAGCTGTAAGCCATGTGGCATGGCCCAAATATTAAGTATAGAAGGTCAAAGTGATTAAGAAATAAGAGCATCTGTTAAACGATAGGAAGACAAGACTTTATCCTGATGGCACTAAGAAATTACCGAAGAGTTTTAAGGTGGGAGAGGGGCAGAATCAGAATTTATGATCTCTTTGATTTTTTATATCAGACTGGACTGAGATAGAACAGGAGACAGGAGACTGAGATGCCAGTAAGAAGACTTTTGCTATGATCCTGAGAAGAGATGACAATCACTGGACCAGGGAGAA
Source organism: Canis lupus baileyi (assembly GCF_048164855.1). Taxonomy (NCBI): domain Eukaryota; kingdom Metazoa; phylum Chordata; class Mammalia; order Carnivora; family Canidae; genus Canis; species Canis lupus. Next base: position 10,027,214 of record NC_132874.1, read on the forward strand.
GCAGTGATGATGAAACAGTAAAGGGTAAACAATCACTGGACCAGGGAGAAGCAGTGATGATGAAACAGTAAAGGGTAAACAGTCTGAGTTAAAGGCTATTCAGGAGCCTGAAAGAAAGGAGCTGGTACCTGGTTGGCTGCGCAGGGGGTGGGACAGAAAGGGAGAGGGAGGGAGGAATCACAGTAACACTCGGGTTGCTGGCAAGGGTCCTGAAATTTCACAAGGGTTTGTATCTTGAAACTGACACTACCTTTGTGATTATAAATTCTGGGCTCAACTTCTTATAAACCCAAACTTCAATCTATAAAAAGGAGGTATTAACCTCTACATCTCATACTGGTGGTAAGATTAAAGAATCCATATGAAGTGAGCTCAGTACTTAACATATAGATAATGCTTAGCAAGTGATAATTGCTATCTAATTATTAATATTAAAAGGATTACTTAAATAAATGGCTCACTTTGCAGTTCACTTGGGACTTGCTTGATAGTATAATCAATCCCATTTGGGAATGCCGTCTGATTATCATCAGTTCATCTACCCAAAGCTCTTTATTTTTTTTGTCTTTACTCTGAATAGGACAGTAAGCAGGAAATTAATGCCTGGCCTAATAGTTGAATCAAAAAAACACATTTACCTACTTTTGACAGGTGAGATTTCCACAGATCTTTCAGAATTTATTAAAGTGCTTTTCTCTTTTTTGTAGTTATTTCTTAACACCAAGAAAAAAATATGATAGTTCCTTACAGGAGCTCCCTATAGGAGAAATCATGACACTGGCACCCTGATTATCCATACAGTCATTTGCAGAAATGAACAGAACTTCAGAAAATAAGATCTCTATACTGTAGACATTAAAACCTTTCTGCAAAAAGCCTTAACTTACTTTATTCCACTGAGGTGCATAATGCTTAAGACAATGGTTGCTTTTATAAAGAAGAGAATAAAGAAATCCACCATCTCTGCCATAAATCTGTGGGCCAAGGAAGGAATAATGTACTCTCTGCCTGTAAATTAAAAAAAAAAAAAAAAAAAAAAAAGTTAGGAAAAATTACTCATTTCACATAGACCTTGGAACCCAAGTTAGGTAATAAATGGAAAACACAAAGTCAAGGTGTAACTTGCTAGTAAAAAGAAAGTTAAAATCTTGCAACAATTATTGGTATTGACTCCATCGATAGTACATGTCATTTAAATACAGCAACACTGCTCCACTCTTTACTGAATAAAGTTTGCTTTCAGCCCCTTAAGAGTAAAAAAAATGATTTCAAAGATATTACATTACTTAAGGCACTCAAAGCATTTCACGAGTGACTCAAAAGAGAATCCTGGTGACCACAGCCTATGATACAAAATTAAACTTTTTTTTTTTAAGGAAAAACCAAGGTTAAGTATAGACAGTTACTAGGACAAAGTAAATACCTGTGTTCTTCATCATACCTTCATTCATTGTCTTACTTTTTTTTTAAGATTTTATTTATTTATTCATGAGACACACACACACACACACACACACACACAGAGGCAGAGACACAGGCAGAGGGAGAAGCAGGCTCCCTGCAGGGAGCCCAAGGCGGACCGGATCCCTGGTCTCCAGGGTCATGCCCTGGGCTGCAGGCGGCGCTAAACCACTGAGCCATCCAGGGATCCCTTGTCTTACTTTTGTATGTAATAAATTCAATGATTACCAATCTGACATCTTAAGTTCTGAATGGGACCAAATTCAGGAGCACTAATTTTTAAAAAAAAAATTTTAAAGATTTACTTATTCACTTATTCATGAGAGACACAGAGAGACAGAGAGAGAGAGAGAGGCAGAGGGAGAAGCAGGCTCCCTGCAAGGAGCTCGACACGGGACCCGATCCCTGGTCTCCAGGGTCATACCCTGGGTTGCAGGCGGTGCTAAATCGCTGAGCCATCCAGGGATCCCTTGTCTTACTTTTGTATGTAATAAATTCAACGATTATCCATCTGACATCTTAAGTTCTGAATGGACCAAATTCAGGAGCACTAATTTAAAAAAAAATTAAAGATTTATTTATTCACTTATTCATGAGAGACAGAGAGAGAGAAGCCGAGGGAGAAGCAGGCTCCACGCAGGGAGCCCGACTCGATCCCGGGTCTCCAGGATCCCGCCCCGGGCTGCAGGCGGCGCTAACCGCTGAGCCACCCGGGGCCGCCCAGGAGAGCCGATTCTTGTCTCCTGTATCTGTGGCTGAATAAAGTAAACAAACAAACAAGTCTAAACAATAAACCAAAAAAGTGTGACTCCTACAAAATACTCTTAATTCCCTACAGAAGTCAACAGGCAAATACACAAAGAACATTCAGTTAGGGAACATAACTCCATTTGTGGTCCTGAAAATCTCCTTTTAAATGCGTCGTTTCATCGTCCCTGGTGTCGAGCTAGCGTGTCCCCATCCTCTTGAATTCTCTACTGTAGACACTACCACACCTCACCGTGCATCCTATCCCGTATGACAAAGCTGCGTCTGGACGATTCCCAGCACTACCGGCGCCCCCTCCGCCCCCTCCGCCCCCTCCGCCCCCGGCGCCCCCTCCGCCCCCGCCAGCTGTCAAGGTGGCTTTGCCACTGGACAGTCAAGCTGCGCATCTCCCCCTCTCCCTCTCTCTCTGCAGCAGGGGGATCAAGAGGGCAGTTCCGCGAGCAAAGGTCTCCTCTACACGTGGAAACGACTCGCCCCAGGACTAAGGGGGTCGGTCCGGGGACCAGGTCTAGAGGACAAAGCAGCCGCGCCGCCCGGCTGCACCCTCGGAATTTAAGGCCTGGGCGGCGAGCGCAGGGCAGCGCCCACCTGGGGGGCGGCGGCGGCGGCGGCAGGTACGGCCCCCCTCCGCCCCGCCCCGCCCCCTCCCCCGCGTCGGGCTCCTTCCTCACCTGCCTGCCGCCCGGTGTCGCTCGGGCTTCGCGAGGCGGCGCCGGAGCCCACCCTGGTCGCTGGCGCTGCCCGGACCGCCCCCTGCCCGTGCGCAGCCCGAGCGCCCAGGCCCGCGGCGGCGGCGGCGGCGGCGGCGGCGGCGGCGGCGGCGGGGAGGCCGGGGGCCGCCCCCGGGTCGGGCCCGGCGGCCGCGGCGCCCAGGAAGTAGAAGGGGCTGTAGTAGGCCGGGGCGTGTCCGGCCGGGGGCGGCTGGGGGCTGCAGTAGGCGGGGAAGGCGGCGAGGCCGCTGTGCCAGGTGAGGTAGCCGCAGTACGACTGCCACAGCCACTCGTGCACCTGCCGGGAGTACTCGCGGGCGCTCAGCCGCGCCGGCCTCTCCCGCGGCGCCTCGCGGCCCGCCGGCTCCTGCAGCCCCGCCCCGGGCTTCCCCGGCGGCCGCGGCGGCTCCGACTCCTCAGCGGCGGCCGCGGCGGGCGCGAGGCCCGGGGCCTGGGGTTCGGCCTGCGGCCCGGCCCGGGGGCGTGGGGCGGCGGCGGCGGCGGCGGCGGGAGGGCCTCCCGGGGAGCGGGCGGGCTCGGGGTCCCCGGCGCCGTCGTCCTGCCCGGGAGGGCGGCCTCGGGCTTCCTCCGGCCCGTCTGCCATCGTCGCCTCAGCGGCACCCTCGGCGGCCCTGTCACTGCGCGGCCTCCCTCCCCCGCTAGCTCCTCCCCAACGGCCGGGTCGCCACCGCAGCAGCCGCGGGCGTCAACAATCCGCCACCGGAAGCGGAAACCCCGCCTCTCCCCGGCGTCGCCGGCCGGGGGCGGGGCGGGGCGCGGGAGGAAGCGGCGGGGGCGGGGCGGGGGCGGGGGCGGGGCGGGGGCGGGGTCCGGGTCCTCGCCGCCTGCAGCGCCGCCTGCCACGGTCGTGCTGGAGCGTGAGGCCCCGCCTGCCCCCGCCTCGCCCCCTGGCAGGTGCACGCAGGCTGCCGCCGGGGAGGCCGCGGAGGGGGAAGACGAGGTCCGCGAGCTGCCGGGTCCCGGGTTTCTGTGGCCGAGCCGCGACGGGCTGGGCCTCCAGGCACAGGGCTTGTGGCTTTTCAGCAAGCTTTGTCCGCCTGCATTCGTCCCGGCTAATTAGTCCTCGGCCCTAGGTACTCAACACCTGTCCCCTTTAAAAGGACAAGCAATGCACGGCCAAAGGACGCTGAGCCACACAGACATCAAGAGAGCGTGGCTCGGCTGCAGGGATTTTCAGGGTCAAAAGCAGGGAAGAGGGATTATAGGGGATGGAATGGAAGCTAGGCTGTGTCCTCGCCCTGGAGCTGTCGACGTCCCACTGCTGTAGACTCCGGCACAACCGCGCTCCCGCAGGCCCTCGTCCCAACCTTGGGTGCCGGCTCCTCAAATTTCCTGTTAAGGCGAAACCTGTTCGCGTCCCAGGGCTTTGGAGCTTTCTTTGAATCCTCCGGCCCAGACATGATTTCCGCTTCCTCCGAACTATATAGGGCACCTTTTATGTTTATATCTTAATAGACGTCCCTATCTCATAAAGCTGATTCAGTGATAGGAGTATGTTTTTGTATCCCGGTGCCATCCTACTGAAGACCTCCAGGGGCCACTTACTGTGGTTGCCCATGTTATTATTGATGTCAGTCTTTTTTTCTTTTTTAAGATTTTCTGTATTTATTCATGAAGGACTCACACAGAGAGAGGCGGAGACACAGGCAGAGGGAGGAGCAGGCTCCCTGCAGGGAGCTGGATGCGGGACTCGAACCCAGGACCCCGGGATGACAACCTGAGCCGAAGGCAGATGCTCAACCACTGAGTCACCCAGGTGCCCCCAAGAGTCATTCTTGACTTTGGGAAATAGAATAGTAAAAGGTGTGACTTTTGCCCTTAGGTTCAGTAGCTCATATGATTAAAGGGGAAGGACGTTTCATGAAGCACTTGAAGACGAATTTAAGACAGTATAGTAAGAATCTAAAATAGGGAAGGATCGTGGTGATGTCTAGCTAGCAAGGTTACCCTTAACAAATTTGGTTTTAAAAACGGTGAGGAAGTTGTAACATTTAAGCAAATAAGCATTCCAAGTTTTGGGGGATGGGAGTGGCGGGGGGGGGGGGAGCAGGAGAAGCAGGAAGAAAGGAAGATGATAGGGAATGAGTGTGAAATATCGTATAAGTATTAGAGGCATAGACTTTGTTTTGAATAACATCCATTAGGTAGCACCTGGCGCAGGGCCACCCACATATTTATACATTTATAGTAATTAGGACTCTTGGGTGCTATTGTTGGAAAAACAATTCTAACTGATTTTTTTTAAAGATTTTATTTATTTATTCATGAGACACAGAGAGAGAGAGAGAGAGAGACAGAGAGAGAAAGAGAAAAGCAGAGACACAGGCAGAGGGAGAAGCAGGCTCCCTGCAGGGAGCCAGATGCGGGACTCCAGGATCAGGCCCTGGGCCGAAGGCAGAGGCTCAACCACTGAGCCACCCAGGTGTCCCACTGAGCCACCCAGGTGTCCCTCTAACTGATTTAAGAGAGATAAAAGTAAGTGAATTTATTGACTTGCATAACTAAAAAGTTCAGGAATAGTTTAGGTTTCAAGAATATCTAGTTACAGATGATTGCTTAAGAAATCACCTCTTAAAAAAAAAAAAAAAGAAATCACCTCTTTTTTGGTTTCTTTTTGTTTTCTTTCTTTCTTTTTTTTTTTTTTTTTTTTTTTAAGATTTTGTTTGTTTATTAGTGAGAGACACAGAGGGGCAGAGACAGAAGCAGGTTCCACTCACCATCCTGGGTCTCCAGGATCACACCCTGGGCTGAAGGTGGCGCTAAACCACTGAGCCACCTGGGCTGCCCTCCTTTTTGGTTTATTTTCTGACTTGGCCTTTGAGGAAAGTAAGAATGTTTCTGTTTCAGTGATTTAAAACAACAACAACAACAACAAAATTCTAACTGGCTTGAACAAAAACATTTTTTTGCCTTTGTATATCAAGTTCCGGGGTTGTACATAATATAAGAACATTCAGTGGGTCATATAATAGGCATCCCAAAAGAGAGAAGAGAGATCAAATTCAACAGAATGATGGCCCCAAATTTTCTAGAATTGAAGAAAGACTATGCTTTAGATTGAAAGAACATCGAGTCTTGAGAAAATAACATATACGTGATGATGAATTTAAGCAAAGAGAAAAGTTTAACGATCTTAATAGTAATCAAAACATAAACTACTGACAAAGAAATGACATTTACACTGGAAGCTAAGTTTTTGAAAGTAAAAAGTAGGTGCTGAAGAGTGTAGAATGAATATATGTAGTACTGAGGCGAAATTACCGACAACCCAGAATGTTAAAACCAGGTAAATAATCACTCAAGAATGAAGATGTGTGGGTAGCCCCGGTGGCCCAGCGGTTTGGCAACGCCTTCAGCCCGGGGTGTGATCCTGGAGACCCAGGATCAAGTCCCATGTCAGGCTCCCTGCGTGGAGCCTGCTTCTCCCTCTGCCTGTGTCTCTGCCTCTCTCTCTCTCTCTGTGTCTGTCATGAATAAATAATAAAATCTTAAAAAGAAAAGAATGAAGATGTGATGTAATGCACTACTGCCAATCCAAATAACATACTGATCAACCCTAGCCCCTTTCCATCACACTCAGCTAAGAATAGAAGCCTCAGGGATGTAGAAAGAGAAGTATTTATGACTCAAGAATATAAATGGATTCTGGAAAGATGGTAGTATATGAGTTTTGAATCTCCATGGATCCCTACATAGAAACAGACTAGATGATGAAACCAAGAATGCAAGAAACAGCGGAAGTAATGACACATATCACCACAAACCCCAAAATATAAGAGGATGAGGTCAAACAAATGCAAAACATGTGCAGTGTCAATGCCAAAAAAATGAGATCAAAATTGTAAAGATGTTAAGAAAATGATGTAAGAAATGAAAGACAAGGGATCCCTGGGTGGCGCAGTGGTTTGGCGCCTGCCTTTGGCCCAGGGCGCGATCCTGGAGACCCGGGATCGAATCCCACGTCGGGCTCCCTGCATGGAGCCTGCTTCTCCCTCTGCCTGTGTCTCTGCCTCTCTCTCTCTCTCTCTCTCTCTCTCTATCATGAATAAATAAATAAAATCTTTAAAAAAAAAAGGAAATGAAAGAGCAAAATAAGAGCTCAGAAATGAAGTGATAGAATTTGGGAAAGAGTTAGAAATTTTTTTAGAAATGGTATCTGAGGGATCCCTGGGTGGCGCAGCGGTTTGGCGCCTGCCTTTGGCCCAGGGCGCGATCCTGGAGACCCAGGATCGAATCCCACGTCAGGCTCCCAGTGCATGGAGCCTGCTTCTCCCTCTGCCTGTGTCTCTGCCTCTCTCTCTCTCTGTGACTATCATAAATAAAAAAAAAAAAAAAAAAAAAAAGAAATGGTATCTGAAAAGAATACTAAATTAGAAGGAACACAGGAGTAAACAAACACAACAGTGTCTGAAGAGAACTAGAATTTGAAAATGAAGTTTTAAAAATCAAAATAGTTTAGAGAAAGAAATCACTTTACAGAAATGGTAGGCTTTGAAGATTGGCAAAGAAGATCCAAGGTATGGGTACAGAAGCCCAGATAAAGAACACCAAAGCCAGTTAACAGAACAAATACAACACATGATAATTTAAACTTTTCCTGAAATACAAATATGTTTTTATATTTATATATATTCACATGTTACCGTAATATATATTCATATGTATATTCCCATATATTTTTAAAACCTCATATTGAAAGCGCATACTGTGAAAACAATGAATAACAAGTTGTATTTTAGTAAAAACTACTAGACTTTACATTTTGATCATTTAGACCTACATTTATGAGAGAAAACTGGATTGTCATAGGACTTCAGCCTTAACACTTCACTTGAGAAGAAAATGGTGAAGCATTTAAAATATTCAAAGAAAGAAAATGAGAACCAACAATTTTGTATCCAGCAAAACTGACTTTTAAGTATAGAAACAGGCTAATTTGTTATCAAGATGGAAGACCTCAGAGAACGTTACTCACTTGAGTTCTTCCTGAGGAATCTAGAGAGTGAAGCTCAGCAACCAAAATGACTAACAGGCAATGACAGAAGGACAGTGGTTAGCATGAAATCTTTAATTATGTCTAGCACCAAGACGAAATGAGGATGTATTTCCATCAGGGTACAGTCAAGTGACAAACCACTGAGTAATTTGAAGGGAGAAAGTTTGCTATAAAGCATTATTAATGGAATTGGAGTGAAGTTGGTGAGTAAGAAGCAAAGAGAACTACCATGTAGGGGCAGTAGATCTGGGGAGCAGCCACAGCTCCCAGCACTGAAATTGAGTGGCCAAGGAAGAGCTCCTCACCCCCACCCCTACCCCCACCCTGGGGCTGGACCTTGCTGGAGAGGACACAACTGTCACTCATTGCTGGACACTGAAGCTTACCTAAGTGTGGCCACAGTTGGACTTGTTAGAAATCCTCTCTCTGGAGTGTTTGAGGAAGCTAACCACAGGATAGCTTTTCTCAGGTGCCCTATCTCAGAATTCACCTCAGAGTATCCAGAGAAATCACTTACAGGAAGGTGCTTTGCCAGCAGCCCACCACTCTGAAGCCATCCAAGGGAGGGTGTGGTGGGGAAAGCGGTCTGGGAAGTTGCTGTGTGTTGTTGGCCACTGGGCAGTACTAAAATGAACCATGCACCCTGCAGGAACCCAATGAGGTGAGCACATGAAAACCAGAAACGGAAGCCTCTTCATCCCCCAGTGGCCCTCCAGTGCCCTCTACTAACAAGGCCTAACATTTGACCAACTGGCATGGAAGAAGTATTTATAGAGTTCAGCCCCATTATTGCAGAGCAAGCAAAGATTTGGAGCTGAGAGTCCATAAACAGACATCTAATACAGGGTTAAAAGAGTATAATTTGAGATGGATTTATATTCTGTAATACTGATACAAAATTACTATAAAACTGGGAGTATGGGGAGAATGTAGGCAAAACATTTTAAAGTATAATGATGGTAAATTTTAGTATCTTGAGGATGTGTGTATAATGTTATAAAATGAGTAATTATCATTAGTATGAACTTTTATCTGTCTGGTTTTCTGGTTCTTTTCAGTAGCGGTCATCATCCTTATTACCTGGACTGTGGTCGTGAAATACGATGTCCCACTAAAAGAAACAAGGGCTTCTTGGAAGGATGGATGATTCTAGATCTGGGGTGGGAGATGCATAAAATGAGCATGGTATATCTTGTTAAAACTAGAGAGCAGAGGAATTTTAAAGCCTTCTAGAGTTATGTCCAGTGGACCCAGAAGCCAACTTCAGAGGCTCCCATTGGCCAAAGATCAGATAATTTGAGTTTCGGTAAGGGTAATAATTAGAATGAACTGTAACACATTACACATAAATTCATAATAATGTATAATCTTATCTAAAGGATTGAACTAGAGTCTCATCAGGTGTCTGGGATCTAACTATCAATTTGTATGAAATAAAAGACAAAAAAGCACGTTGAAATACACCACTACTGTGCAGTTTGCAAAATCCAGACTGAGGAATTGTACAAATCAAACTACTGAGTTCTTCAAAAGACATTGTAAGGAAAAGAAAGGAATAGGGAGAACCATTAGATTAATGGAGATTTAAAAGGCACCAAATTAAAGAAAAGAGCAAGACTAAATTATACTGTCTAGGGATACACTTAAGGAAATACAAGAAAAGTGATCAAAGTCAAGATAGTGATTACTTTTGGGGGAGGGAGGGGCTCATGTTTGGGATAGAGCTCACAGGCTTCTGGGGTGGCTGACAAAATTCTGTTTTTTGATTTGGAAAGTGATTACAAGGATGCTCACCTTCTAATATACCATCAAACTGTTAAAGAAATTGACAAATGGAATTTTTTTCATTCACACCCAAACTCTGAAGGATATACTTCAGCAGAAAGGAAATGGAACTCAGAAAAAAGGAGTGCAATGTGAAAATGAAATGGCTTAAGAAAATTAATTCTCAAGTTAAATGAGATTGAGAAGAATTGTCTTGAGAAGCACAGTGATTGACCCTGTGTACTCATCTCTTTTCCAGAACACCTATTGAAAGGAAATAAATGAATAAAGTTATAACCTACAGGTGGATGTAGTTTTGCAAGATAGAAGGTCCTGACCTAAGGAGGAGAGGCTTGGGACGGATGTTTTGGAAAGTGGAAGTGAAGTACAGTGCTGACAGGAAGAAGATTAAATAAAAGTCTTTTTTTTTTAATTTTTTTAAAATTTTTATTTATTTATGATAGTCACAGAGAGAGAAAGAGAGAGAGGCAGAGACACAGGCAGAGGGAGAAGCAGGCTCCATACACCGGGAGCCCGATGTGGGATTCGATCCTGGGTCTCCGGGATCGCGCCCTGGCCAAAGGCAGGTGCCAAACTGCTGCGCCACCCAGGGATCCCCTAATAAAAGTCTTTATCAGTGACTCTTCGTACCCAATTCTCCCCGCCAGACCTGTTCTTGAAATTCCCAAGTGAGATACGGGAGTAGTCTTCTTTTAAGAAATTAGTTAGTCCCAGAGAAAGCCTATGTGTTGCCATTGGTGGGTCCAAGAACAAAAAGTTTGGTTTGCCAGCTTATCACTCTGCCCCAAACCTACCAATAGATCAAAATAAGAGTACAAGATTAGGAAAAGAGCTTTCCAAGATAGAAGTGAAATCTATTAATATATTAGAGTTGTAGAGAATAATATTGATGAACATTTGACAATTTTTTGAAAAAACTTAGGTATAAAATCAAACATTTTAAAGATTTTTATTTATTCATGAGTGACACAGAGAAAGAGGCTGAGACATGGGCAGAGGGACTCGATCTCAGGACCCTGGGATCACAATCTGAGCTGAAGGCAGATGCTCAACTGCTGAGCCACCCAGGCTTCCCAAAACCAAACATTTTAAAAAGAAAGGCCATCCTCAGTACCAGGAAAAGTAAGCCTTTCCTTGCTACCCAGAAAGGTCCATATGGTGTTGTTTTGAGTTGCTGTCTTAACTTAAAGAGAAACTTTTGCAATGTCTGGAGCCCTTACTGTCCTACAAAAGGAGGAGATATCCTCAGATTCCTTGTGGCAGTACAATTTAGATGGCCTCAATCTTGATTTCCAAAGGAACTGTACATCTACAGAAGGAAAAATGATATCTACATCATAAATCTGAAGAGAACCTACGAGAAGCTTCTGCTGGCAGCTCATGCTATTATTTCCATGGAAAACCCGGCTGATGTCATGTCGCACGCATCCTCTAGGAATCCTGGCCAGCGAGCTGGGCTGAAGTGTGCTGCTGCCCCTAGAGCCACTTGTTGCTGGCCACTTCACTCCTGGGATCCTCACCAACTAGTTCTGGGAGCCATTCCTAATGGATACTGACCCCAGAGCTGACTACCAGCCTCTCAAAGAAACATCTTCTGATAACCTGTCTACATTGCTGCATGAAACACAGACTCTCCTCTGCTCCGTGTGGATATCACCATCCCTTGCAACAATGAACTTCCTCGGCGGGTCTGATGCGGTGGATGTTGGCCCTAGAGGTTCTGGCATACATGGCAACATCTCCTGTGGACTCCCATGGGAGATCATGTCCAATCTCTCCTTCAACAGAGATCCTAAAGAGATTGAGAAGAGCCTGAAAATCACACTGCTGTTGAAAAGGCTGTGGCCAGGGAGGAACTCCAGCCTAAATGGATTGTTGCAAGTCCCAAGTGTACTGCCACTGTGCCTAAGGTCAGAGGCTGGTCTGCAGGTGAGCAGGGGCCCTCTGTGCCTCCCAGCTGTTCCCTACCATAGCCTGGAGCACTCAGCTTGCCAGGCAAGACTGGTTTGTGGCTCCTTCTGCCCATACTACCAAATGGGGAGGAATAACGGCTGAGTAGTCTCAGACTGTTCCACAGACTTTTAAGCAGGAAATGGACATGAGGTGATGGAAAATAAACAGTTTTTAAAAATACCAGGGGAAAAAAACAAACAAACAAACAAACAAAAAACAAACCCAAGAAAGGAAAGGAAACACAGTCATAATTGCAACTTGGCTCATTACTGAATAGTATTTCTAAGATTCGTAATAATATCAATACTATTGTTTCAGCCAAAATTGTAATGTGTTACTTTGAGAGGATGGGAAATAAAAGAGGTAGGAGAAGGCATAAGGTAGCGAAACACTGATCTCCTTTATGAAGAGTCAACAGACACCTAAATGACATGACATCTAAAGGTGAGATATAAAGAAATTGAAGTTAGCATATTATTTAGAAATATGGAGGCAAATGTCAGATGAAACAGCTGAAAGAATTTAAAATACTCAGGGTCACCTTCATGGAAATTAAATGGAGGCTTCCCTTTTTCAAGACACGTACACCTGTCAGGAAGATAATGTAATATTCTGATTTTGTAAAAGCAAAAACAAAAAACATGTCACCAGCAAGAAAATAGATAATATTCATGCTGTGAATACAGTTGCTAGGGTTATGCAGTGCACACCCTGCACACGACACCAGTGAGCTTGCTTCCAGGGAACAGGATGGGGTGTCCAATGTGGGGCAGAGTATGCCGTTTTTCTTCTACTCTTTGAGTGTTCTTTTTTAAGATTATTTATTTATTTATTTATTTATTTATTCATGAGAGACAGAGAGGCAGAGACACAGGTAGAGGAAGAAGCAGGCTTCTCACGGGGACCCCAATGCGGGACTTGATCCAAGGACCCCAGGATCATGACCTGAGCCAAAGGTAGACACTCAACCACTGAGCCACCCAGGTGCCCCTACTATTATTTGAGTTTTTAAAGAAACTATTACTTTGGTGGCAAGGAAGTAAGGAAAGATGAAAAAGGAAATAAAAAAGAAAGTGGGGGGGGCTGATTTCATGGCTGAATAGAGAGGGTTCAAATAATGTCACCAGGATCTGGCTTCTGTGCCAGCAATGCAAACTCTGCTGTTAGGATAAAAAAAAATGGTTTTAACCTTCACATTCCATATTCCTGGTCTTGAGCAGGTGCACACTTTGAAAAGTTGTGTGCATATCAGTTAAGGGACAGAGAATCAGTGAAAGAAGATAACAATAGAGGAAAAGAACTTTTACAGAATCAAATAGTAGTAGAATGTTAAAAAAATGTTTAAAATATAGCAGGAAAATCAAGGAAAACAGAGATGGAGAAAAGAGCACAGAATGATAGAGGACTTTGCTGACTTTGAGAGAACAGTACCTCGGAACAGGGGAAGCCACATCAGTCTATTGCAGTGGTTTACAAAATCTGGTTCCTGGACCAGAAATAGCATCTCCTGGGAATGTGCTAAAAATGCAAATTCTTGGGTCTCACGTTAGACCTTCTGAATCAGAGACTCTGGACCTGAGGGTCTGCCAATCTGTATTTTAAGGAGACTTCCAATTGATTCTGAAGCACGCTAAAGTTTGTTGGCAGTGTACAACCCTTAGGGGATCGATACTGGAAAAGACTACTCCCTTTCCCCATACAGAACATGCCTTTGGAAAGCTCAGTAAAATCTGCAGTAGCTGGCAGCATAGAATTGTGTACATAAAGCGTCAAGGGGGTCATTTTATTTATTTTTTATTTTATTTTTTTTTAAGGGGGCCATTTTAATTCCTCCTCTGTAGTTGTTAGGAAATGTTTTGGATTTCACATCCAGACTAGAAAATTTTACTTTAAACACATTTGAGACTTTTAGTTGACATGAATAACAAGATTGCAGAAAGGTGACTTTATCTGATTCTTACTCTGGCCTCCAAGGTTTGGGTCGGTGTGGCAAGAACACTTGACATGAGATCTATTCTTTTAACAGATTTTTAAGTATACAATATTGTTAACTGTAGATGCTATATTGTACAGCAGATATCTAAAGCTATACATCTTGCATAACAAACTTTATATCCATTAGCTTTTGGGTTTTATTACCAGGGATCCTTTTCCCCTTTGAGCAACAGCATCCTGCCCCATCCCCATTCTTTCTATTCTCATGGGAATGGGACTGTCAACTACCATTCTACCAACCTGCCCTCTCCTCCTCACAGTTGGGTGAATTGGGTTTTTGTCTAAGTAGAGCTTGAATCTTGAATGGTGACTGCAGGTGGTTGGATACCTATCAGTCTAAACAGACCGTCTGTGAGCTTCTGTTACTGGATCCTCGGATTGTCCATGGTTCTCGATCACTTTAGAGTCGTGCTCACCTTTCCCTTTGATTCTGTGAGTCACCCATTATTCTAGTAATATCCCCGCCCCCCGCCATTAGCCAGTGTCAGATTCTTTGGATTACAATCCCAAAATAATAACCATCACAGAATAATATTCACAAAACTCAGTACCAGTTGAGCCACACATAAAATAGACTCATTTTTCATTATTCAGCATCTCACTGGAGAACTAAGCCTCCTCCCATTCTTAATCTGTTGTTCTGATGAGAACTGACTGTGGCCCTCTGGCCTTGCCAATAAGCACATCCACTAGCCACAGGTTCAGGGATAGAGTCATCTCTGGGATTTTGCCATCTGAAAGGAGGTACCCATCATTCACTAGACTGCCAGCCACATGCAAGGATAGTATGATCCTATAGCTGCTGATGGCCATTTTTGATGCCACATGAATGATTTTTTGCCTGAAACTGAGACCAACGTAGAGAAGGGTGGAACCAAGAGATGGAGAAACAGGGACACCTGGGTGGCTCAGTGATTGAACGTCTGCTTTTGGTTCAGAGCGTGATCCGGAGTTCTGGGATTGAGTCTCGCATCAGGCTCCCCGCAGGGAGCCTATTTCTCCCTCTGCCTATGCCTTTGCCTCTCTCTCTGTGTGTGTGTATCTCATGAATAAATAATTAAAATCTTTAAAAAAAATGATGGAGAAACAAAATACTCTTGTGACATGTTTCTCTCTTGGATTCAGTAATGTCTGAAACCATCTCCTTGAAATTTTTTAGAGTTGCTGGAGCTAGTAAGTCCCTTTTCCCTTTGTTTCTGTTACAACCAGAAGAATCCTACTTTGGGTAGGGATTCCAAAGTTCTTCACATTGTTTTTTTGTCAGTGAACTAAATAGCTTACTAGTTTTCCATGAGAAGGAAAGTTGATCACTGTTTATAGCTTTCTGCAATTATTCACTTTCAACAAACTTCCTTAGAGCTGGGCCATAAAATATTTAAGTGGTTCTATCTGATGTTGCTCTTGAAAGTTTTTCTTCTCATTTATTTCAAAGCACTGCCCCCTAGTCACAGACCAGTGATGTTGATGTTTTTTCCTTGGTGGGTAGCCCTTGGTCACCTAGGCATTCTGCTCCTCATAATCCTGTAGTCTGGCTATAGTCATTTCAGGAGTACCGTGCACCAGTGGGTCTCAATTCTGGCTGCACACTATAATCTCTGAGGAGCCTTTAAAAACCACCCATGTCTGGGCCCCACCCCTAAAGATTCTAATATAACTGGTCTTTTTTTTTTTTCTTCCAGTTCTAAGATTGCTTTTTTATTACCTCCATGTTTTTGAAGCAGTTCATGACCAGCACAGTGCTTTGGGAACATTTTTGTTTTTAACAATAAATGAAAACATTTCTCTGACAAAAAGACATATGTTCCTTCAATAGGTAAGAAAAGCTTCCCGCCCCTCCCCACTTTGCCCTCCCCTCTGGCTGGAGCAGTCTCCACGGGGACCCAGACTACTACCCTAGAAACATTCAGCAAAGTGACCCTTAGCCTTCCTGACCCCCTTCCCCAGCAGTGGGGATGAGGGCAACATATTCCTCATGGGCCATTTGATCTTGAGGTTCTTCAAGGCTGATTCCAAGCTCTTCACATCCCAGATGCTCATGCTCATCCATTCCTGTGGTGCAGAACTGTGAGCACTCAGCCTTGCCCCCGCTGAGCCCGAGATCTGGCTCACGCTGTTCTTATGCACTGAGTCCAGGCCGGAGCCAGGAGCCACGCTGCCCTCTGAGCTCGCCTTCTTGTCCAGATTCTGGAAGCACTTTCGGGCGGTCAGGCCACGCTGCGAGCTTTGCTTGGGCACGTCCAGCCGCCCACCAGAACTCAGTGTCCCTGTGGTGCTGTCATAGGTAAACAGCGCCGGAAAACAGTCGTGGCCTGCTGCCACCAGACTGTTTTCTGTGATGAAGGTCAGGGCCAGCAGTGGCAGCGTTTCAGAGGCCAGAGTGGCAACAGCTATTTTCTTGTCGGCATCGGCTAGGCACACGGTGCTGTCGTGGCTGACCCAGGCCACGTGGCTGCCACTGGCTGGAAAGAGGTGCCGTGCACCCAGCCACAGCTACTGCTAGACTCAAACATCAGCTCCCCAAAGGGCATCTTGGAGCCCCACGGGGTGGGTACTGGCCGCTCCTCCACCTCCTTGATGTAGGCCGAGAAGATCCTGCACTTGAAGTCACGGGAGCCCCTGCCAAGAGCACATTGTTGGGGTGCCAGTCCAGGCTGAGGACCGTGGAGCAAATGGGCTTCTTGATGCACTTGCACACCCACCAGTCATTTTCCTGCTCAAAATAGCAGATGGAGATGACACGGGAGCCACTACCCACAGCAAACTTGTTCTCATGGGGGGCCCAGCGCACACAGCGGGCAGCCCGGTTGATCCGCAGGATGACTAGTGTGGGCTTCCATGTGCAGCCCTTCAGCGTCCATACGTAGGCATTGCGACCTGTATTCGGTTACTCTCAGGGGCCCAGTCAATGCCTGTCCACCTGCCCATTGTGCTCCTTGAGCTCGTGGACCTTGACCCACTTGGCCCCGCTCTTCTCATAGATGTGCACCTGATGGTTGTTGGGACAGATGGCAATCTGGGTGCGGTCCTTGTTCCAGGCGTGGCAGCTGATGGGCTCCACCAGGAAGCTGTGGTAGGCCATGGCCGCTTAGCTCCTGGGGCGCCCCGGCCGCGGACTCTGGGCAGTCGACACCCCAAACCGGCTCTGGGCCCTGCGCGGTGCCGCAGCCACTTCCTCCTATAACTGGTCTTGATGAGGGTCTGGCCATCCGTGTTTTCTAAAAACTCCCAAGGCAATTCTATTGCTAGATTTAAAAGAAGACACACATTACATCTCTAGATTGGCCTAGCTGGTTCTAACTAAAAAATGTTGGTGATTCTTTTCTCCAGGGTTCCTCAAGCGACTAGGTAAATTTTCTTTACCTCCTCTAGCCAGAAGTTCATATCTGTACCCATCTTCCTCAACTTACAATGGGGTTAAGTCCCAAGAAACCCAGCAAAATGGTGAAAAAAACTAATACACATGATTTGCAGAACATCATATACAGCCTAGCCTACCTTTAACATGCTCAAAATTACACTACGGTTGGGCAAAATCATCTAGCAAAAAGCCTATTTGATAATAACATGTTGAAGATCTCATGTTATTTATTGAACACTGTTCTGAAAGTGAAAGCAGATGGTTATAGGGGACAGAGTGGTTGGCTGTCAGTGTATTGGTTGTTCACCCTTGGGATCGCGGGGCTGGCAAGGAGCTGCCACTGCACTGCATCATAGGAGAGGATCACACCACATACCACCAGCCCTGGAAAGATCCAAATTCAAAGTTCAAAGTATAGTTTCTATTGAGTGCCTATCACTTTTGCACCATCACAAAGTCAAAGTCAGGGATTGTTTATAGTCATTTCCTGAGCATTTTAAGTTACAAATACTATGCCAAGTATTAGGAGTACAAAGGTGAATTAAGTCCCAGTCTTTGTAGTTGAGGAGCTATAGCATAGATGGGAGAGATTGTTAGGTAATTAAGTTTGAGGCAAAAATGTGACCTTAAAGAAGGAGTGGTCAGTTTTATTTGCCAAGAGGCAGGTTTGACTCAGGAAAGACTTTATATAGGAGGTGACTTTGAGGTGAGCTAAGTCTTAAAAGTATTTATTACAAGAACCAATAATGAAGCCTATTCCAGGGAGAGGGTGCAACATGAACAAAGTTCATGGAAATAGCTAAGCTGTTATTTATGGTCTGCGATGGACTGAGTAGAGACAAATCTGGAAAAGTAGGGAGGGGCTGGATTAGGAAGGGCTTTTGTCCCTTATAAGAGAGTTTGGGACTTTATCTGGTGGACAGCAGAAGCTATTGGTGGGAAATAAACTCAGGGAGACAAACTCAGTCATATTTATTTTATTTTATTTTTTAAGAAACCTCTCTGCAGTAGCCATGTGGGAGGTAGGTTAGAATGGTGTGAGATTGAAGGCAGGAACTCCGGGTAGGAGACTGTCATTTAGATAAGATAGCGCCTCTGCCAGGACAACAGCAAGGGGAGGTAAAGGAAAGGAGGCATCTGAGTGACATTAAGGAAGCCCAGCTTGCAGAATTTGGTGAATGGATTTGGGGAGAGCAAGAGAAAGAGCACGGTCTCTGGTTTGGATGCCTGAGTGAAGACAGCAGGAAGCACAAGAAAGTTAAAGGGAGAACCCATGAGATGTCCAAGGGGTACTGGCTGTTGACTATATTGTGTCTGTAAAGATACAGATTGTGGTGTCAAAAGGATGCAGGTGGTCCTTCAAGTAGTGAGTAGATAGAAAATACCCTGAAATAACAAGAAAAGAAAGCCAAGAACAGAGGCTAGGGTAATATTGAAGAAAGAAAGGAAAGAAAAAAGACTGCGAAAAAAAAAAGTGAGGTGGGAAGGTTCCATGAGAAGGGAGCTATACCTGGTGTTGAAGCTATAAATAAATCAAAAGAGAATGGAAATGATGGTGGGCCACTCTGCCTCTTTCTCCCTCTTTTTGTAATAGCACCCCAGTCTCCTCTTACTGATGACCCACCCCCTCCCACTGTGTGCAGCTGGAGGGGGGCTGTCAGCCCATTCTGCTAGTGGGGAGGCCACGCCCACCTGGGACTTGGAAACTAGAGCCAAGTGACCAGAGGTGGCATACATTTTATATCAACATCAGTCTCTGATAAGACTATTGATTATTTGTTGCTATCTACATTTCTTCCTTTAATTTTAGAGGCTGTAATAGCCTTCCATTATTTTTTTAAGACTTTATTTTAAAATAATTTCTATACCCAACATGGGGCTTGAAACTACAACTCTGAGATCAAGAATTGCACGCTCTACTGACTGAGCCAGCCAGGCGCCTTCCCAATAAATTATTCTTAAATGTAGGTTCACAAGTGCCAGTTTATGATATTTCTAACTAAAGAGTCTTAACTGGATTTGGCCCTAAGTAGGTCACTGAGGGTTTGCTGAGTAGTTTCATGGGATGAAAGGTGAAAAGTTGATTGAAGAGAGAAGGGAAGGTAAGAAGAGATAAGTGAATTTTTGAAGGAGTTTGTTTTAGAAGAGAAGGTATTAAGATAGTAGCTAATTACTTTTGCTATGTCTGAATCCATGTTTTTCTAGGACAATGGAAATGAGAGTTCCTGAAAACTGAACAGCCATGAATTTGCTCTTTTAGGATGGATTGTATATGACAGTCACCCCATGATAGGCAAATTGCTCTTTAAAATGTCTACTTCAGAATAAAGCTTTGTTTGATGTGATAAAGGGATAGAAAGCAATTAGAAAAAATAACAATACCTCCACCACTGGTTTCTTCCAGAAAAATGTGCAGTGCACCAAATAAAAGATTAGGTTGAAAAATAACTGGATTTTGAGAGCACTTGGGTGGCTCAGTCAGTTAAGTGTCTGACTTGATTTTGGCTCAGGTGATCTCAGGGTGGTGAGATTGAGCCCTGGGTTGGGTTCTGTGCTAGACTAGGTGTGGAGCCTGCTTAGGATTTTCTCTCTGTCTGCCCCCCCCAAAATAATAATAATAATAATAATAATAATAATAATAATAATAAATATTTGATTTTGGTACTAAATTTTAGAAATACATGTAAAATAAGGCATCATTTTTCTTTAGTCAAACTTGGAGTGAATTGCTATATGATGCTTTTCTGCCCTCCAGTGGTTGTTAAAAGGCATTGAGAAATGTATCCTCTGCTTTTAAATGTTCTAGAAGGGTATATGTTTTTTATAACAGAATTTTTGATTTTAGGAATTCAAAGTGATTTATAAATGCATCAGCATTCACGAGATGCACATATTCTTAAAAACAGGCAGCACTCATCAAGCAACCCAAGCCTCATATAGTAAACTGACTTTCGGCAACCAGTAGGTGGAGGAATTTCCAAAGCTAAGAACTCCACCACACTGTCGAAACCCAGCTCCAGAACCTAAGGATCTTAAAAATAATCCCTTCAGTCTTCATTTGATACTAACAGAAACCAAGGACTGTTGACTAGCTCCAAGTTATGTGTACGGATACATGTAGTGCCCACAAAAAGCCTGAAAGGAAGGACGATTTTAGGGTTAGAATTAGATTGTTGCTTTTGAAATCTAAGAATTGGGAGTGAAAATGAAAGCTTTTAAGGTATGGACAGCAATGAGAAAAGCTAAAAATAAGTCGATGTGTGAAGAAAGTGACATCAGGAGGAAAGAAACCAACAAAGAAGTGTTCCGGTCACATGTCAGAGAAGAGTATGGTGCCCAGAAAGTTCAAGGTGGGAGGCTGAGTGTGGCTCCCACCCCGTCAACATTGGAAAACTATTATGAAAGACAGAGGACAAATATTTATAAAGTGTTGGTACAAATAAATGTTGAAAACATCCATTTGCTTCTGCTTGCTGCGCCTTTATTAGCAGTGGAAGCAACCAATCCAGGGGAAAACCACAGAAGCTCTTGAGCAGCCAGCTTAGCTTAGCCCTTTTACACTCAACTCAGATTTTTCCCTTGCAGTTTCTTGGTCATGGTACCACTCCTTCCAGATTTCTCCCTGAGCTCTCTCCAGCACATAGCCAACTAGCTTAATGCCCCTCTCTCCCTCCTCATTATTATTTACTCTATTTACATGACACCCCCACATTGTGCTGTTGTCATAAAGTAGAGCTCCACTGCCAGACCGTGAAACTTCAACCCAACTTCATCCAGTTCCCACTCTCTTCTTGACCCACTCACTCTTGCAGTCAAAAGAATAAAAAAAGTTCACGTTTCTGGTTGCTTCTCCATTTTCTCTTTTGTCATAGAGTTTTGTTGACCTGTATACTCTGTTTTAAATTTAATACCCTGGCTCACTTTATTCTTACTAACCACGATAATTTACCATCTTTTTATACAGTAAGCTTTCCCTACTCCCTACCTCCAGTCAATTTTGTGTACTTGAGTAAGCCATGTCATGTTTTTGCCTATCAGAATTGAAAAATTGTGAAGATTGATGGTACCCAGTGCTTATGAATTATAGATGAATGGGTTCCCTTGTGCACAGTTGGAAGGAGTGTAAATTTGCACAACTTTTTGGAAGGATAATTTAGTTGCATACACCAACATTCAGAATGTCTGAGCTTTGACTCATTAACTCCAGTTTTAGGAAACTGCCTTTCAGCAATATGAGAACTAGGGTATAAAGATACAAGTCAAGTATATTTTTCTGTAGGATTATATGTGAAAGGAAAACAATGAAAATAAATGAGATAGCCTTAAAAATTCAAAGCTAGGAATCAGAACAGTAGTGTAGCTTGTCAATAAGTTCAATAACTAGTGTTTTTTTTTTTTTTTGAAGAAAAAACAATACAATAAAATTCTGGCAACATTAATTAAGAAAAAAAGAAACTACAACTATAGAACATTAAGAAAGAATATAGAGTTGAAAACACCAAAACAGTTAAAAAAAAAAAAAGACATTCAGTTTCATTCCAAATAATCCAAATGGATTTTTAAAATATTTTTCTTATGTATTTGAGAGGGGAGGAAAAGAAAGAGAGCATGGGGGGAGGCAGAGAGAGAGGGCAAAGAAGACTCCCCATTGAACAGGGAGCTGATCCCAGGACCTTGGGACCATGACCTGAGCCGAAGGCAGACACTTAACCAACTGAGCCACACAGGCATCCCTCAAATGGATTATTGTTTAGAAAAAAAAAAATTGCTTAAATTGACTCAACACAAAAACCTAAAGGCATTTTTAACTGAAGAAATTTAAAAATCAAAGAACTGACTGTCTAATGGCTAATCTTTTAGTTACTTTTAAATTCTAGTTTTCTAACCTCATTGTTTTGATCAAACAATGCCTGTGTATTTTTTTCATTGTGGAATTTGACACTAATTTTGAATTATTGAATCAATTTTTAAATGTTTCATAAGATATTGGAAAAATAGTCAATATTATTGGCACTTTCTAGCTAACCTGCAAAACCCAGAATATTCATTTTTTTAAAGCTTTTATTTATTTATTCACGAGAGACACACAGAGAGAGAGAGAGGCAGAGACACAGGCAGAGGGAAAAGCAGGCTCCCTGCAGGGAGTCGGACGTGGGACTCCATCCAGGAACCCTAGGATCACACCCTGGGCTGAAGGCAGTGCTAATATTTGCCTACCTCTCAATCATTTTTAGTTGCAAAAGTAAAATATGCTTGTTATAACTAATTGAAACCACAAATAAATATTTTGCACCCCAAAGGATTGTCACATTGTCTATATAGATCTTTCTACATTGTCTTCTACTTTTTTAAAAGTAAAAAATATTTTAATTGTTAAAGTTCTTTAATATTTGCTTCATTAGGGGCACCTGGTTGGCTGTCAGTTAAGTATCTGTCTTTGGTTCAAGTCATGATCCCAGAGTCCTGGGATGAAGCCCCACATCGGGCTCCCTGCTCAGCGAGGAGCCTGCTCCCACTCCCTCTGGCTGTCACTCCCCCTGCTTGTGCACTTGCTAGCTCTCTCTCTGTCAAAGAAAATCTTTTTAAAAATTTACTTTATTAATTTATTTCTCCATTATTCCTTTAATATGCTTTGTTTCCTAACTTTTGCCAGAATGCTAATCACTCTATAATCTTTCATATGCAGTGCTTTTGTTGCCACTAATTTGTTACTGCAGTTTTGCTTTCTTCTTTGATTCAGATAAATCTTTTTCAGTGGTTGGACTATCTTGCTAAATCTTTTCTTCTCTGCTTTACCTTTACTACCTTGCCCTCAAATACTGTGGCCATATGTTTACTTTTTATGCTCTTAAATTTTCATTTTACCCTAACAAAGCATTAAGTCCATAAAACACTGGAAAAACAAGTATTTTCTCCATTTTTAGAGTTCCCAGGATCTTTCAAACCAATCTCATTAGTAATATAATTTAGATTTTTTTATATTAGAGCCATAGTTATTTTGTCTGTTAAATCTGTCCAAGACAGAAATACATATTAGAGCCCACTACTTTTATATTTAAAAATTCATCCTTTTGCATTTTTAAGTTATCGCTGGACACCGTTTTATGAAAAACAGTTCCACACTGTGGCAGGGAGATTCCAAAATCCCTGCTCCCTGGCATACGTGCTGGGTATAATTTCTCCCCTTGAGTATGAGAGAGATCTGTGAATATGATGAGCCAATCCTCCCATGATTTGATAAAGAGAGAGAACACACACACTCTCTCAGAGGCAGGGGGGCAGCAGAGGGAGCTGCAGAGGGAGAGGGAGCTGCAGAGGGAGAGGGAGAAGAGGCTTCCCACTGAGCAGGGAGCCCCATGTGGGACTTGATCCTGGGACCCTGGGATCATGATCTGAGCCAAAAGCAGACGCTTAACCAACTGAGCCACCAGGCGCCCCTAAAAGAGAGTTTAAAGGTCAGAGATGGAAGTGGTCGAGAGATGTGGAGAGGGATTCTCATGTTGGCCTTGAAGAGGGAAACAGCCCTGTTGTGAAAGGCCTATGGAAGAGGCCCTGAGGCAAGGACCTGAGTGCAGCTTCTGGAAGCTAAGAGAGATTCCCCAGCCAGGATCCAGCCAGGGAACAGAGTCTTGAGTCCTACAACCTCAAGGAATGGAATTCTGCTAATAATCTGAATGAGTTTGCAAGAGGACCCCCAAACCTTGGACAAGCTCTAGAAGAGAATACAGTTCTACGGCATCTTGATCTGATTTCAGTTTTGTTAGACCCTGACCAGAGCCCTTACCACGTCAGGCTCAGACTTCCAACTTTAGAGACTGAGATAAGCAGGTGTTGTTTTAAATGGTTAAGTCTGAGGTCATGGGTTATGTAGCAATAGAAAACTAATACAACCACATAAAGACTTCTCTGAGAGTTTTCTTTTCTTTTCTTTTTAAAAAAGATTTATCTGTTTATTTGGTGGGGGAGGGGCAGAGGGGGAGGCAGAGAAAGAATCCACCAGCAGACTCCGCACTGAGTGGGGAGTCCCTCTTCGGGGCTTGATCTTGGGACTCTGAGATCGTGATCTGAGCTGAAATCAAGAGTCAGGAGTCGGGTGCTTAACCAACTGAGTCACCGGGGTGCCCCTGAGAGTTGTATTTTCTGTGTGAATTCTATCCATCATCATTATAAAGTAACCTTTAATTTTCTGCTTAATATATATACTTTGAATTGTATTATATAGTGATAGTATTGTGACTCCTGCTTTCTTGTTTACATTCGTTTAATTTCCATTTACCCATCCTTTTAGTTCTCACATCTTGAGATGCTTTGTTTTAGATGTGGCTTTTAAAAAACAATGTGTATATTTGTTGAATCGTGTTTCTGTATTCTCGTGCTATAATATATCATGTTTATACCTATTTCTGTAATATCTTTGGTCTTAGGTTTCATCTTGCTCTATTCCCATTCTTCCTTTTTTATTTTTATTTTTTATCTTTTTAAAGATTTTATTTACTTATTCATGAGAGACATGGAGAAAGAGGCAGAGACACAGGCAGAGGGAGAAGCAGGCTCCTTGCAGGGAGCTCAATGGGGGACTCGATCCCAGGACTCCGGGATCACGCCCTGAGCAGAAAGCAGACTCTCAACCACTGAGCCACCCAGGTGTCCTGCATTCTTCCTTTTATTTTCTGTACTTTGGCAAATGACTTTTTTGTTTTTTTCCTCATATTTTAGAAAGCATGAATTTATTTTTAAAGAAACTTTTATATATATTTTTTAGAAATTAGAAAGAAAATTTAAGTTTTTCTAAAGAATCTTCAACCTGTATTTTTCCTCAAGGTAGGGACTGTGACACTTGTCCCCTTGTATTCTCAGTACCAATCACATAGAAGTGTTTTAAAAAATGTTTAAGTTGCTGAATTGAAATCACTGGGTTCTAAGCAGTTGTTCTGATTAAATAGCTTTTACCTCTTTTTTCAAATAAGCACTTAAAGCTATTTGATTTTTCCCTTTGGATTATATTTTTTCATGTTGATTACAAAACATTTTCTTCATGTGTGTTTTTTTTTTTGAAACAGGAACCTATAATCAGTAGCAGGCAAAAAGAAATTGATAAAGCAAAAGGTAATTACTTTCTTTTGAATGTGTTTTAAAAATTATTGCGTATTGCTGGGTGTCCAGCTGACTCTGTCAGTCAAGCATGTGACTCTTCGTCTCAGGTTCGTGAGTTTGAGCCTCACATTGGCATAGAGATTACTTAAAAATAAAAGCTTAAAAATTATTGGGTCTTTAATAACAGAGTTATGGGAATTTTAATAGTCAAATGCAAATAATGCTTACTGTGACAAATTCAAACAATAAAGAATAGAAAGAGAAAACGTCTTTCTTTCCAATCCCATACTCCAAAGATAGCCATTATTGCCATTTTGTTATCTTTCCCTATTTTTCTCGATGCTATAATGATGATAATAATATTAATTAATAATACTTATATGAGCTTTACTGTGTGCTATATCAATATTAATTAGTTTAATCCTCAAAACAATCTGGTGAGTAAATACTATTATTGTCATCTCTATATTAAGGATGAACAAACTGAAGTATAGAGAAGTTAAGTGATTTTTTTTTCTCAAATCATATAGCCTGTGATAAAATTATGATTCATGCTCTCAACCACCATACTAAATGATTTCTTGTAAAATATATATTTATATACCTCTCTATAGAAACCAAACATTGTTATTTTAATTAACATACATTTTAATTTATTTTTTTTTGAATTTAAAAACTCATTTTACATTGTTTTAACTGGGCTGTGAAAAGATTTTTTGGGTAGACTTTGTTTTGTTATTTAATTCTATAATTGAAGTATAATTAACATATAGTATTATATTACTTTCAGTATAACATAATGATTCTGCAATTCTATACATTGCTTAATGCTCAGTGTAAACATTTGTCACCAAACAACCTTATTACAATAGTATCAACTATTTTCCCTGTGTGTGCTTTTCATCTCTGTGACTTATTTATAATATTTTAATAAAAATTTTCTTACAATCTGCTTTTATCTTATATGCTCACTTAATGTACACATCTTTCCAAATTATTTGAAGGTATTTCTGGTTACTGAACCAGTAAATCAAAGGGTTCACTAGGTGGCATCTTAGTTTTGGTAGGCAAACTTCTGTGATAAATAAATTCAAATATGTAATAGTTTAGGCACAATATAAACATTTCTTTTTTAAATGATTGGCAAGAATGCTTTTGTTCCTTAATTCATCATATATATATTTATATATATTAAAAATTTTAATTCCAGTGTAGTTAACATATAGTGTTATATTAGTTTCAGGTGTACATTAGAGTGATTCAACAATTCTATACATGACTCAGTGCTCATCATGATAAGTGTACTCTCTATCCCCATCACCTATTTCACCCATCCCTCCACCTACAAATATCAGTTTGTTCTCTCTAGTTAAGAATCTGTTTTTTGGTTTGTCTCTCTTTCTCAGTTTTGTTTCTTAAACTACACAATGTAAGTAAATTAATGAGTAAAATCTTGTGATACTTGTCTTTCTCTGACTGACTTATTTCACTTTTTATACCCTTTAGATCCATCCATGTTATTGCAAATGGCAAGAGTTCATTCTTTCTTATGACTAATACTCCATTGTGAATATATATACCACATCTTCTTTATCCATTTGTCTTTCGATGGACACTTGGGATAAAATTTATCTCTCATGTAACTACCTGAAACAGGTTCAGATCAGTAAGTGGCTGATTTCCATATTATGACTCAGGGACACACTTCCTAACTTGTTGTTTTTGCGTGTTCAGCATATATTGTCATCTGCATTATTGGGGCTGTTTGCTGTGTCCAGGATCTGACTGGAGTGGAAGGGAAAGGGAATGTGGAAAAAACATGCTATCCTAAAAGACTGCCTAAAGTGAGATTTATAGTTCTCACATTCCTTCAAGGAGAACTTGGTTACATGACCGGTGGACTGCAAAGGAGGCTGGGAAATGTAGTTCACTAATGAAAACAGATGACTGTCACAGGCAGTTTTGTTGTTTATTTGTTTAGTCATGTCAGAGAAAACATTAACACATTGATCTCATTTTAAAAGAATGACCTGTAATTAAAGATATCACCAGCGTTTGTCAAATGGACACACCTCTGGTTAGTAACAGATCCCAAATGGAAACCAGAGCTGACTCCCATGCCAAAGTTCCTTCTAATTAGTATGAGACCTACTTTACTATCTTGAAGAGTTAATGAAATAGGAGCTTTCTCTTCCTCGGATGATAAGCCCTATTGGAAATGTGCCTATCTGGTGAGATGTTGAAGAAAGACTTATTTCCGAAAACTAGAGAGTATGGAATTAATTTAATTTGATAAAATAGTTGTATAGCCATTTGGTGGAAGCAGCATGCAGAATGTAGACCATATTGCTGGTGTAGTTATTTTAGATGCTAACAAACGAGAGAACATTTTGATGACTCTCCAGAGAACTAGATTTTAGTTGTTAATGATGGGACATCACTCCCTGAATTCTACATTCACTGAATGGGCTTACTTTAAAATATTCCTTCTTTATTCTTCAGATATTGGCATATCAGCAGTGATTGAATATATATATATAGGGAGGTTTTGATCACTTATTTAGTGAATGTGGACAGATAGTTTGGATAACTTAGGTTTTCAAATACTATTCTTTTTCAATAGCCTTGTACAATTAATTGCATTTTGCTTCAGTTAGGTAAATCTCAAAATTTTTGTTTCAATTTACCATTGTAGTCAGAGCTAAGGAAGTAAGATCTGTAATAGTGGAGGAAAATTTTCATTCAACTTTTCTCTATCCTAGGATATGGAGAATACGTATAACTTACAATTCCTATAAATACCATATTGCCATAAATTTATATCCTTTTCCTGAAGATACATATCACACATTGGCTCTTGTAAAATATTTCTCTAGCTCAGTGTATGTCTTTCAGTAATGCTACAGGACTGTGTTTCTAAATATCCATAAAGGATCATAGATTTTTATCATGCTTGATTGCAGAAGGCAGTACTCCCCTGGAACTAGCAGTTTGCACCTACATAACTGGGATATTTTCTCCCTGGCTTTTAAACTGAAGAAGAATGCCTGAAGCAGGGGGTGTCATAATATCAGCAGCATGCAGGGCAGGCTGCTGGGGAACATGTGTCATTAGCGCCCTCCTGCTAGGAGATGTGTACCATTCATTATATGTAAACATGACTATGCCCCACAGGGACAATAAGCAGGAACAAAAAAAGTCTTCCCAAACATATCTCACTTTCCCAAACAAATCTGCAAAATGGTTACATTTATGGGAAGACTTTCCATGATAAATTTTTTGACCTATGAGGTGAGGAAATGAGCCCATACGGTTATTAAAAATAACAAAAAATACTTCTTAAATTAAGGACACCTTCTGATTACTTTCTAAGATGAATTAGTGATATCATGGGAAATTACTAGTTGAATTTGAAAAAAGCCTTTGTGATACTGGTAATGAATTTAAAAAATGTATATCATGGTTTAGTAAGTAATGATGCATTTCTTTTATCTGGATCATCATGTCAGTATCTGACACCATTTTTTGACCATCATGATCCTAAAAAGTAAGGTATTGAAATAAAGTGGACTTAGAACTCAAATATTGTACCTTTGGGCAGAAATCTTTTTAAAAAAAATATTTTATGTATTTGAGAGAGAAAGAGAGAGAGAGAGAGAGAGGAAGAAGGACAGAGAATCTGAAGCAGACTCTGCATTGAGCCCAGAGCCTGATGTGGGGCTCGATCCCACGACTGTGAGATCATGGCCTATGCCCAAACCAAGAGTCAGATGCTCAACCACTCAACCGAGCCACCCAAGCACCCCTGGGAAAAAATCATCTTTAAATATAAAGTGATAGATTGGGGATCCCTGGGTGGCTCAAAGGTTTAGCACCTGCCTTTGGCCCAGGGCACGATCCTGGGGTCCCGGGATTGAGTCCCGCGTCGGGCTCCTGGCATGGAGCCTGCCTCTCCCTCCTCCTGTGTCTCTGACTCTCTCTCTCTGTCTATCATAAATAAATAAATCTTTAAAAAAAATAAAGTGATAGATTGTACTAGAGGGAAACATGAAAAAAATTCTCTACTGATAGGCAAATGTTACCCTTTGTTAGTTGCATATTCCGTGCCAAGTCACTAAACAAACAGTAGAAGAACAAAAACCATTTGGAGAAATCTGGATGGATATATCACTAGTTAATTTGAGCTGGCTTACTTTTCACTTGTAACACAGATATAAGCTGCATCATATACAGAGACACTGAAATGGTTAAACTTGCCAAAGATGTCTGTGAATGCTATTAAATCAACTTGTCTCAGTTGAAGCAATTAAAGCCTTCAAGTTGTATCTGTATCTGAAGTGGTGCAGAAAGTGCCAATGGTTTAAAATAATTGTTTTGAAATGAGCATGTTTAATGAAAGTCATTTTTGGAATATGAGACTTAGAAATGCATCCTAAAGATTTCATGTCAGAGGCAATGGAAAAGACCCATATCCAACTGTGTACTCTTCATTTCCAATTAAATGTCACAAAGATATCCTGAAATAAACACGCTTAAGACTAAACCATGGTTCCTTCCAGATCTGGTTCTCTTTCAGCGTTTCCTATCAAGGGAAATGTCTGGTTGTAGATCTATGATGACAACTGAATGCATTTAGAAAGGCAGATGAGGAAAATACGGATATGTATGGCAAATGTTTATTAATTCTCACCATGTGGAATGCAGCTGGGACAGGCAGGTAGAAATACAGGCAATTGGGAGTTAAGATTCTGGGGAGATGAATTCAGGCTGTGGATATGGATTTGGCAGTCATCTACATGAGTGATAGATGAAGTTAAGGAAGACAAATGAGCATTTGACAGGGGGAGAAAAAGAAGGAAGAGAGGAGCCAGAGAAGTTTACTGTGCATCATAAAATCAAATGGAGTTTAACAGTGAAGTGACAGTGTCCAAAATCACAGTGGATGAGGAATGAGAGAAAGCCACTGGATTTATGTCCTTTGAGAGTTTCAGAAACATGGTGAGACTCGAAGCCAAATTACGGTAGTTATAAAAAGATGTATGTGTGTATGTGTGTGTGTTCTAGTCCTTGCTTTACCTCTAACTGGTTGCTTTATGCAAGCTGCTAATGTCACTAGACCTCAGCTTTGTCCTCTTTAAAATGAAGGCATTCTTGAAACTCATCTAGACTCTAAGAAGTCGAAGTAGACATTTTCAATGAACAAAAGAATAAATGAGTAGAACTGTATATATTTCCTACCAGTTCTAGAAGAAATTTCTATAGATAAGGAATGGTTAGTACCCATCCTTCACTTGAAGACCTCTTGTTGGGCAGCTCGGGTGGCTCAGCGGTTTGGCACCTTTAGTCCAGGGCCTGATCCTGGAGCCCGAGGATGGAGTCCCACATCAGGCTCTCTGCATGGAGCCTGCTTCTCCCTCTGCCTGTGTCTCTGCCTCTCTCTCTCCCTGTGTCTCTCATGAATAAATAAATAAAATCTTAAAAAAAATGTCTTGTTGTGAAAGGAAAACTATCAGTAATAGATTATTTGGTGGAAACTATATTATCAAGGAAAGGATTTTCAAAACAATAGATTCTGGATTATTTTATCATTTGAACCTACAAAATACTTTATAATGTTGCAAAGCAAAGAGATACAGGAGACTCTTGACACTTAATTTTCTGACATGTATTTTTGTTTTGATTTTTTGTGAATGCAATTCTGCTAATATGAATTTCTTACCCCTTTGGCAGTGTGTTTTAGGTCATAGCATTGGTAACATTGGAATTCCATAATGTGCAAGAAAGAAAGCCTATTGCAAGTGCTGCATTGTCTGAGTAATTATATTCCTATACACTGCCAAACTTGTTTTCCTCCTCCCTTCTCAACAAATTCAACTTACTCATAAAGCCAATAGGTGACTTAAGGCCCCAGGGCTGATAAAATAATTGAACCACAAGTCTAGATTTTCAGTATCTGCAGTGAATCATTTTGAAAGCCTGATGTAAGCCCAAGGCCAGTCAACAGAGCCTAATAATTTTTTAAAAAAAGATTTTATGTATTTATTCATGAGAGACACACACACAGAGAGAGGTAGAGACATAGGCAGAGGGAGAAGCAGGCTCCCTGTGGGGAGCCCCATGTGGGACTCAATCCCAGGACCCCAGGATCACGACCTTAGCCAAAGGCAGACGCTCGACTGCTGAGCCACCCAAGCATCCCAGAGTCTAAGAATTTTGAGTGAATTTTTTTTTATTGGAGTTAAATTTGCCAACATATAGCATAACACCCAGTGCTCATCCCATCAAGTGCCCCCCTCAGTGAGTCACCCAGTCACCCCCATCCCCCGCCCACCTCCCTTTCCACCACCCCTTGTTCGTTTCCAGAGTTAGGAGTCTCTCATGTTCTGTCTCCCTCTCTGATACTTCCCACTCATTTTTTCTCCTTTCCCCTTTATTCCCTTTCACCATTTTTTATATTCCCCATATGAATGAGACCATATAATGATTGTCCTTCTCCGATTGACTTATTTCACTCAGCATGGACCCTCCAGGTCCATCCATGTCGAAGCAAATGGTGGGTATTTGTCGTTTCTAATGGCTGAGGAATATTCCATTGTATACATAAACAAGCATCTTCTTTATCCATTCATCTTTTGATGGACACCGAGGCTCCTTCCACGGTTTGGCTATTGTGGACATTGCTGCTAGAAACATCGGGGTGCAGGTGTCCCTGCGTTTCACTGCATCTGTATCCTTGGGGTAAATCCCCAGTAGTGCAACTGCTGGGTCGTAGGGTGAGTGAATTTTTTCAATATAAAATAATTACTATTTAAAGTGTATGTAACATGTCCTCTTTAGAGTCTTTTCTTCCCACTTACAATTTTTCCTCCAGAAGTTTATTTACAAATTTATTGTAAAAGTTCTGTTTTTATTATAAATTAAAATACACAGTATATATATATAATTGTATCCTTATTAAAAACTATATTTTCTTGGATATTTACTTTAATGAAGATCTATGAAGGGGATTTTCTCAGTGAAGAGGACTTGCATTATGAAACTGGATTCTAGAATTTTCTGACTGTCATTCCAACTGCAAATGGCTTTATCTGGTATCTATCTTAAAGAAGTCATTCTTTGGAGAATGGCATGCTGGATGGCATGCTGGATACATTCTCCAAGCCAACCAGAAGGGCTCAGCTGTCTTTCCTGAATCTAACATATCTGACATATGAGCAAGGGGCGAATCAAAGCGGAAAAAAATATTTTAACAGCCAGAATTCATCACAGTATTTAAACAATTAGAATTTTACTTTATTTCAGAATAAGTTTACAATTGAAAAAAAGATATTTACTAAAGCCACATTATTCATATGAACAAAACTTGTATAGCAAAACCTTGGTACATGAGCATCAGTAATTTGAATACTATATGGATATAGAAGATATTTAAAAAACGGAAATAACGTATTCCAAAGGCTATAGTAGGCACAATATATATGCTTGTATTGGGTCTGCAAGCATTATACTAGAATTCATTACATGTGATCCAAGAAGTTGCAGATTTTTCAGCACTGTGTACTGAAAAGATAGAAAGGAATATCATAGTTTTTCTTATGTTGAAAAGCATATACTCTCAATACTACAAAATAGGAGCAGCACGTCAAACCAACAAACAATTCTTCAGGTTTTGGAAGAAGTATTACAGCTATGGCTTTTTAACGTTCATTTTTCCGAGACTGGTTAGAAGTCTGGCAAGTGAAAAAGAAAAGAGTTTATAAGAAAACATTAATGACATCATTCACAAGGCATCTGATATTCAACAGGTTCAAAACTGGGAAACAAAAAAATTGAGTTGATCTTCGAGCAAAATTGAGAGGTACTACATCTGCTTCCTCCCACCAATCTTTTGGCATACAAATCTTTTTGCAGAAAAGTAAAATGGCAGAAGAATATTTTAAGATGAATCATTAGGATCTATTTTTAGTAAAGAATACAAGTCTTCTACAGACCAAGAAACTGGATATGGTCCTTAGGATAGAATTTTCTTATGTTTTGTAAAAAACTGGGTTGAACTATGTATTCATGCCAACAATGTATCCGTGCTGATAAAGCGAACATTTGGCAAAAATGAGAAAAAAAATGTTAGATTTCTCAGAGCATACTACTACTACTTCCTATTAAAATTGCCTAAAAGGTAAAAATGTACATCTTAGATTCTCAAAGGTTTTATTTTCCAACTAGCAATTAAATGTAAGTGTCAAATTGAATCATGCAGTATTTTTTTTTTTACCTATCAGCTACCGTGTGATTAATATTAGGGGGAGAGAATTCTTTCCCCCCTTTAGATGTGTAATGCTCACAAGTCATCATGTGGAACTCAAATCACACACAAAGCCAAATCATGAAGAAACTTTAAATACTTCAAAATGCCCACGAAGGCATGCCAGAAATAATACAGAATGTTGGAAGCCAAAACTAAAGCAGTAGATGTTACTGCAACTTCTAGGTCTTTAATGCTGCCTTTTTTTTTTTTTTTTTTTTTTTTGGATAGATTCAGGTCGGGGGGTGGAGGGAGGGTGTCATCTCTCTGGCGGTTAGCCCATAATTTCTGCAGGTTCAGTGACCAACTTGGATCCATCCCAGACTGTCTTGAACTGTTCTGGAACAGGAAATTCTCTCTGGAAAAATGCAGAAGAACAAAGTTTCTTAAATCAGGGCTTCCCTTTGCAAACTGATTCGGGTCACATGGGGGACAATGGCATTTTATGGAAACCAAAACTGTGTTGTGGAGAGGTCTTCTGTGTCCCGTGAATACTTGCTTGCATAGTTGTGTGTAAGCTCTGTGACTGTCTGCTGGTGTCATCATTAAAGCTAGAACCTCCTCAGAACCAGGCACTCTTCTAAGTACTAGGTATATGTGGACTTAACCTACAGCCCCATGAGCTAGGTGTTACTGAGAGGCCATCTACTGGACACACATCTGGGAGGTCAAGCAGATGGCTGAAGATGGTATCGCCAAAAGCAGGGCAGCCAGACATCAAGCCAGACAGCCCCTCTGCCCACTCTCTGCCACACTCAAACCTGCACAGGATCAACTGGGGAGCCTGTTAAAATGCAGATTCTGATTAGATCTGGCAAAGAGAATGACAATCTGTATTTCTAACATGTTCCTCGAGGACAGTGAGGCAGCTGATCCCTAGTCATGCAGAGTAGAAGGCTTTGCCCTGGTGTTCTCTGGATACTTCTTGATCAACTATGAAGGTGAGCTTTGGGTTATATGTAACAAATATATATATTTGTCTTGTGTCCTGCCACCCTACTCCTCCCATTGGGAAATATAAGCATGTGTACCACATAAGGAGAGAGAGGGGGTGGGGTTGGTGGGAGGGGGCGGTGGTGGGAATGCAATAGAGCCAAAATAAAAGATTGAAATATCTCCTTTCCCCAGAAAGTGATTCTGCAGTCACTCCAGAAAAGGATGGACAAAGAAGGTGAGAAGCAGTACACTGGGTCCCGGCTTCTATGCCCTCCCAGGACTTGATGTACACACAGCACTGCTGAAACCCCGAGGGTCTGATGAGCTGATGCCTATGTTCACCCATCAATGAGATGTCATGTTTCAGTGGAACACACACACACATATACACACACGAGTACACATCTTCTTAGATGTAGGATCCAACTGCCTCTTTTGGAAGTAAACAAGGCTTGGTAGTTGCTCTCAAGTACCAGGCCAGGTAGGCAATGCCCCAGAGTGAAGGCATTTCTTTGATAGTTAACCCTACTACAGCCATTCCACATCTTTTTTGGGGGTGAACTGATAGTCATACGACAGTGTTCTTCTCTGGGCAACGGATTTCCTTCGGAATGAATCATCCCCACCATCCATTCCCAGATTACAATGCCCACAGCAGGACCCCTGGATTGCTCCCTACTATCTACAACTAGAACATCTAAGAGGAGGACCATGAAATGAGGGAGGACACAACATAATCTACCTGAGGATGATTCTACAAACGAAAGAGACTACTTTTTCAGCATAAAAGCTCAAGTTTTGATCCATACTCGTGCCTTAGGTCAGTGAATCTCAAGCTTGGCTTTACATCGGAATCACCTGAGAAGCCTTAACAACTACAGATGTCTGGTACCATGTCCAGGGATGCTAGCTTGATTAATCTGGAAAGCTGATCCAGACCATTGCTTTTCTTAGCAGATCCAGCTCCCATGCCTTCTGCTGAGCCTTCTGCCGAACAGCTGCAAAGGCCAGGGACCACCCTCGTTTTTGGCTCTCTCGTCCAACACTTCTCCGTATCAGCTTTAGCTCCTCAGTAGTTTTTAGGGAGAGAAAGTGAGAGGGTTCTCCTCAAGCTCAGAGTTAGGTTGGCCAAACACCTAGCAGTGAAGCACGGCCCAGGGCTGGTGGACTTTTGTTTTTCAGCCTTCCGTGATGAATTCTAGGCTGCATTACGTAGCCCGCGGCTGGGCAGTGCTGAAGAATCTACTGACGGGTGAGAAAAGGGGGACCTGGGAGCACAGGTGCTGTCTGCCTGGGGAGATGGCTGGTGACTGACCCACAGGCTGATGGGGTGCCTTCGAGGTTACTGTTTCTTCCATCCTTCCCTGGGTCACTGCCTCCCTGCACAGTTAGAATCAGAGGGAATCATCTCTGGATTCATCTGTACTTCCAAGAAGCAACAACAGGAAGGGAGCAATAACTTACTTCCAAAGAGCAGCAACTGGGCAGCTCGGGTCACTTAGCTGTTTAGGACCGCCTTCAGCGCAGGGCATGATCCTGGAGACCCAGGATCGAGTCCCACGTCGGGCTCCCAGCATGGAGCCTGCTTCTCCCTCTGCCTATGTCTCTGCCTCTCTCTCTCTCTCTCTCTCTCTCTCTCTCTGTGTGTGTCTCTCATGAATAAATAAATAAAATCTTAAAAAAACAAAAAAACAAAAAACAAAGAGCAGCAACTAGCAAGCCCACCATACTAGGTGATGCAGAAAATGTATTCATTTAGACTTCCTCTTCAGTGTGTGAGGATATCTGCCTGCTTCTAGAAGCTGCCTTGTTGGGGAGAGGAGGCATAAAAAACAAACGGTGGCAAAAACATCTAGGCAGTATTTCTCAGAAGGGCTGGATGGACTGATGGCATCAGAATCACCCGAGATGCCTATTAAAATACAGATTCCTCAGAGCCCTCCCGAAGCCTCCTGAATATAACCTCCAGGTGCAGACTTTGGGAGCTGGTATTTTCATGGAGCTTCTTGGCTGATCCTTACGCTGAATTTGAGAACCCCTGACATAAGGCTACCTACAGAAATAGGCCTACTTATCATCACCCCCCCTTCTTCCCGTGCTTCCCCCAAAGCATTTCTCCCTACTTTGTTGCCCTCCCGCATAGCAAAGGAAAACAATCCTAAATACCATGAACTCAGATGTGCCAGGTACTATTTGATGAAAGCTCAGCCATTAAGGTAATTATTACTGAAGGGCCTAGAGAATCACAAATCCAGAAATGAGCACAGTCAAGAAATGGTAGAAGAAATGCGAAAGGCAACTCTCCGAATTCCTCTCCTGCCTGTGAATTATTCTACAAATGAAGCTCATACGTTGGGAGTCAATCTCTAAGAATGTTAATAAGGAAGGCTCAAGAAAAATTCTTTACCATTTTGTAAAAGGTACTTACGTAATCCCCATCCTGAGGAATAAGGACATTCATTTCGGACGATTTGGCACTCACGATCTCACAGTCCAGCGCATCTTCACTGAGGTATATGTGGCAGCCTTCTGTTTTATTAATGGAGATTGTTGGCACTTTCCCCATTACCTGAAACAGACAAAAGAACAATCTGGCACCCAATATAAAGAAATAACAATTACAGTGTCCTCAAATAGGCACAATCCATGGGCTTCCCCAAGCTTTAGGAAGAGCTAGGTCAGGGCTGGAGGGGTGGGTGAGCGCCCCATCTCCAGGCCCACCTGGTGGGTGTCATTCGGGGACAGAATGAAAGGACCACACAAAGAGATTCTCAAGCCTCAGGGTCTCCATCCTGAGACAAAATAAAGGGATTAATGTGAAAAGAGCAGCTAAGTGTTCAGAAAAAGTCTCACAACCCTCTAGTGGATTTGAAACTTATATTTGATTTCACGATAAAAGTAACAAGACACATTTGCTTTTATTTGCTTAAAATTTTAGTTCTGACAAATCCACGAATCTTGGGTTAAAACAAATACTAATACGGTCACTTAAGAGTAAAGACATCATTCTGTAACTGAGTAGATTTTTCTTGAAGCTAAATAAGAAACACTGCAATTCTTTTCCCGTAAATCTTTGGCCAGATAAAAATCTCACTGGCTGAATGTGAAGCTTGAATGAGACAATGAGTGTCTAGGTATTTTGAAATGTATTAATTCCAGGAGCCAAAAGTGGGGACTTGGTTCAGGCCACTCATTGCCATCGATAAACCATACACAAGAGGAGGTGATTCTTTATATTGTTTACAAATATCTGAGTGCTATAAAAATCCGGCCCAGTTTCAAATTTCTCTTTGAACAGTTTTCAGACATGCCTCCAGCAAATCTCTATAGACTGCTCCCCCAATGACTATATTACCACTCTATAATTTTCCTCCTTGTAATGGTAATTGAAGTGATAAAGACATCTCCTCTTTCACCCTGAAGAAAAAGGCTGGATTGCAAACCCAAGGAGCAACTTCTGTTGATGGTGCAGATGATGTAAAGAATTCCTTAGGGGGAGTCTAGCCAGGTCACCACACTTCTCTGTTTTCTCTTCTCTCCAAAGAAACTGGACACTGGGTTAGAAAGAAGCCCCAGTGCCATAAAAAAAAAAAAAAAAAAAAAAAAAAAAAAAAAAAAAAGCAGAGGTAGTTCAAGGTCAGGTAAGCACAGGGCTTTGCCATAAATAAACTAAAATAGTAATAATGCATATATATTTCAAGAATGTGTCAGCAGTAATGTTTTGGTCATTTCTAGACTTGTTTATCTTACAGTGATGAAGACCATTTACACGCTGCCCAGAACGGTATGGGAAGCCAGGCAAGTGGAGAGAAAGGATAAACTGTCATGGGTCTTTGGTGATTTGTCCGTGAGGCAGAATGGGGTCATGTGATGCAGGCACATGACACTAATATGCTTTACTTATATTTATATATTGTTATATTATATTAAAAATGCTTAGATACCCCACATATCTGAAAGTCTGAAAAAGCAACAGCAGACCTTAAAACATCTCCCTGATATGGTAAGAACTGTCTTTCCCACAGTGTTTTGGTCAACAGTGCATTAGAGCAGATTGTACACATGCTCTTTTTCCCTGGTGGTCTGGGAACTGTTTGAAAACAGAGATTGTGTCTTATCAAGAGAACAGGGCCAAAGAGTATCTCCTCTGCTGAGTGTCAGGTGACGTGTGACCTTGCCTAGGCCAATTGCTCTAGCACTTTTTTTTTTTGGTTTTTGTTTTGTTTTGTTTTTGCTCTAGCACTTTAATACGTTTCTGTATTAGTTTGGTTTTTCATAAATTTATTTCTCTACAAAACATTTTTTAAAGACTTTATTTTTAAGTAATCTCTACACCCAACATGGGGCTGGAGCCCACAATCCTGAGATCAAGAGTCACATGCTTCACTGACTGAGCCAGCCAGGCACCCCTATATCTCTATAAATTTTTTTTTAAATGTCATGTTAGGGGGATCCCTGGAGGGCTCAGTGGTTTAGTGCCTGCCTTCGGCCTAGGGCATGGTCCTGGAGTCCTGGGATCGAGTCCTACGTCAGGCTTCCTGCATGGAGCCTGCTTCTCTCTCTGCCTGTGTCTCTGGCTCTCTCTCTCTTTCTCTCTGTGTCTCTTATGAATAAATAAATAAAATCTCAAAAAAATAAAAAAAATAAAATGTCATGTTATACTTAGTCTCTTCTCTCTCTCATAATTTGTGTTTTTTATTTTGAGGGTATAGTTTGCCAAAAACAGAATTACTGGACCAAATCATACGAACTTTGGTTGCATGCCCCTTTTTTTCTTTTCAATCTTTTTTTTTTTAATAAAGATTTTATTTATTCACGAGAGACACACAGAGAGGCAGAGACACAGGCAGAAGGAGAAGCAGGTTCCCGTGGAGAGCCTGATGCAGGGCTCCATCCCCAGACCCCGGACCTGAAGGCAGATGTCAACTGCTGAGCCACCTAGGCGTCCCTTCAATCATTTTTTAAAGTAATGAGGTAAAATCTGCAAACATAAAATTCACCTGTTTCAAGTACACAATTTAATGATATTTAGTAGGTTTATAGAACTCTGCAACTTATCACTTCAGTTCTAGAATATTTCCATCACTCCCCAAATACCCCTAATGCCTGTTTATAATCAATACCTGGCCTCACCCCGGGGCAACCACTGATCTCTAGTGTGCCCAGGCCCTTTTGAAACAATGTGTTAGATGTTTTAAATATGTAATGACATTCACTTGGTTTGAACATCCAAAGGCTTGAGAAGTATTCAATAAAGTGTCTCTCTCCTGTCAAGTTTTTAATCCCTCTTGGACAGATAACCATAGTTCATCCTTCCAGATTATTTTTAGAACACATGCCCGTATCTCCAAAAAATTAGGATATATTTCAACCAAAAAACCATAGAAAATATAACAAATGCACATATATGTGTGTGTATATATATATATATATGTCAAACATTTATCAGAGTTTAACATTTTGGCTTATATTTTTTAGGACTATAATCTTACCATATGGTTGAAATCCCCTCTGTACCGTGCACCACCTCCTTCACGCCACCCCCCCCCCCCCACCAGCTGCCTCCGATGAAAACAATCTTCTGAATTTTGTTCTAAGTGAGTGTTTTGCACCACTCACACCAGATCTCTCCCGGAGCAAGGTGACCTAGAGCTCTCATAAGCATAGTTTCTTTTTTTTTAAGTTTTTATTTAAACCCCAGTTAGTTACCATACAGTGTAGTATTAGTTTTAGGTCCTCACAAGTATATTTAACATGTGTGTTTTGTTTGCATGTTTTTAATCTTTATATAAAGGGACACATGGTACAGTGCCTGTCATTCTGTCATCGGTCTGTATTGCTCAGTTATTTTATTATTAATAAATTATTTTAGATAAATAAATTATTTATTTTACTTCTTTTTTAGAGAGAGTGGAGAGGCAAGAGGGGCAGAGGGAGAGGGAGAGAATCTTAAGCAGGTTCCATCTCATGACCTAAGCTGAAACCAAGGGTCGGATGCTTAACCAACTGAGCCACCCAGGTACCCATCTTTCTAGATCACTTTTAAAAATGGTTATATGGTAACTATTTTTGTTTAGAATTCAGAAGTTTAAAATTTTTAAATAGACATTTTTTTGATAATTTCTACTACTTCTCAATTTAGAATTATTTCCCCCTCCAAAAATGTGATGAATACTTAAAACTGTTTTCTTCTATTTTTCTATAGCTTCATGTTTTATATTTAATTCAATGGGTTTTTAATTTTGAACGTGATGTATTTTCAACAAAAAATGCTCTCCTGGCATGCCCCACATAACCCCAATATTTAGGGAGGAACAGCATTATTAAATAAATGGAAATATGCGGTTGTCAGAAATGGTAATTTGGGAGGTGGTATTATAGAATACAAGCTTCATGAGGGCAAAGATTTTTGTCTCGTTTGCTTACTGATATCTGTAGAGCTGAGAACAGTATGTTCAGTAAACATTTGGCAAATGAATGATCGAGTGATTCATTGCTAAGTTGCCCTGGGCATAGAACTCACAGTTTAGAACCCTCAAGTGTGACCCGAGGATGGTCAAGTTTTCCTGTTTACAGGGCAAAGGCAACAATACAG
This sequence comes from Canis lupus baileyi, assembly GCF_048164855.1. NCBI lineage: Eukaryota > Metazoa > Chordata > Mammalia > Carnivora > Canidae > Canis > Canis lupus. Next base: position 10,068,188 of record NC_132874.1, read on the forward strand.
TGAACGCCTGGGAGGAGTTTCTTGGTGGCTTTCTCCTGAGTGGTTCTCTATCCAGGAATGGAATTTATGAAGAAGCGGAAGCAGCATGGGTAGGGAGGGGCAGGGGATTTACACAGATGCACTGCAGACTATATGGAACTGGAATGTGGAAGAGACACATGTACCCACAGAGCCTATGTGGCAACAGTATTTGGAATTGGGGTGTAGAGGACTTAGAATCTCTCAGCTACCCTTGTGTTTCAGGGCAGAGGTGAAGCCAACTTGCCCAAGTGCATGCAACAGGTGAGGGCTGAACTGGGGCTCACGTTCAGGGCTTGGGGTGCCCAGAGCTGGGCTCTTTCCATTAAATGGACACACATAAAACCAACATCTTAAATAGCGGTGAGTTAAATGTAAAATGTCCATTTGAATGTACTCTTATTGAAAGTGACAGCAGTAAAAAGCCCAGTAAAACAAGAGCGAAGGACCTATAAAACCAGAATCCAACTTTAACAAATGTTATCAGGAAACATCAGATCATAAGGGGCTAATTAACAATATGAAGAGAGCAGTGCCTGGCTAACTCAGTGGGTACAGCACGTGACTCTGGATCTCGGGGTTGTGAGTTTGAGCCCCAAGTTCGGTGTAGAGATTACTTAAAAATAATATCTTAAAAAAAACATTATGAGGAGAGTGTAATCAAAGGTGGGAGTTGTAGCTGGCTAAAGGCAAGAGGTCCTTTAACTTGTGGCGTATCGTAAAATCCCATTGGGTTAAATCAAAATTTACAGAAGGAGGGCATGTTTTCTTTTAGTCTGCAAATTCAATTTCAATCTTACTTTCCAGGTTGTTCATCTGATTATCTCACGGACTCTTCAGAAAAATTCTTCCTCCTACTCAGAACCAGTGCTTCCTGAGCAAAGAAAATTCTCTTTGGGATGGTGCTATTAGGCTGGAAGAATCTTTTAGTATTTGTGTTCATTCATTAGTGGTTTCCTCCCAATCACTACCTCACCAAACATTATTAGACACCGACTCCGTGCAGGTGCTGTGCCAGTTTCTGCTGCTGTAAAGATCAATTATGTGCCCCTGAATCAGGCAGGGTAAACAGCTGATTGCAGGGCAAGATGGGACAGGCTGTGTTGTAAGAGATTGAAAAAGAGGAATTAACACTGTCCAAGAGAGGAGGTGATGACAGAGCTGTGTCTGAAGGAAAGGGAATAGAATAGGAGTGCTCTGGGTGGACATGGCCAGCCCCAAGCAGGCAGCTGTATATGGTTGAGCGCAGCTGCAGAGGGGGCCAAGGGCCTGGCTCAAAAGGCCACTTATGTGGGGCGTGCCTGGGTGGCTCAACTGGTTGAGTGTCAGACTCTTGGTTCTGGCTCAGGTCATGATCTCAGGGTCCTGAGATTGAGCCCCCGTTTCAGGCTCCTGTTCAGTGTGGTGTCTGCTTCAGATTCTCTCTCTCTCTGCCCTTCCCCCCACTTGCTCACTTTCTCTCTAAATACACAAAATCTTGAAAAAGAAAGAAAAGGCCAACTTACCTGCATTTGAATATCCTTGGAATTGATCACTTCCACAATGCCTACCACGTTGTCAAACACAAGGCCAAACTTCTTACAGTTGTCTAGGAAAACCAAACCAAAGCAAAGCTTTATTAAACACACAGCATGTGGATGTCAAGCAACTGACCATGTAACTACAGGGCCACGGCGCTGCCCTACCAATTGTAATGGAATTTATTTTTCCTTTCATCTGTAGAGTAGACTTGTTGCATTTGAAAATGTAAGCCACTTGTTTCAGTTCCGTCTCTGCAATCACAAGGTCATTCCTGCCCTCTTGGTACTCCTAAAATGAAAACAAATACAAATATTGAATCTAAAGGCATACAAATGAATGGGGAATCCCATTGCATACTGAAATTACTATGGGGTTCAACATTAATTACGGCTTTTCAATATGTTCTTTCAAAACCACTTTTTTTTTTTTTTTTTTTTTTTACAGACCAACCAAATCACAGGTCTTGCTCCTATTGTAATGATGGGAATGGATGAAACGACTGCCTGGAAGGGGGTCAGTCAGTGTCCATTTGTGAACCACCAGATATCAAGTACCCAGAGTTGGTGAGTTGGGGCTGGAGCAGGGATGTGGGAGCTTCCTGTTGAGTCGGTACCCTGAATCTGGCCTTAATACTGCAGCAAAATCTGCTGCATCAGATAGGAGTGGGGGAAACAGGCTGGTGATAGTGGCCATGTGAGCCCCAGTGTATTTTCAGCCCCAGACAACCTTCCTGGGGTCTGTGGTCCTTCACCTTTGGGAGAGCTCCCCAGATTGGCATGAGGTACCCTACTTTCATGCACACTCCCTTGTCCACAACGGTTGCCAGCACTGGGTGGAGTGCTGGTGACATTAGTGCCTCTGTCAGTGGGATAGAATATCCTACAGACAACCAGAATGGGGCACAGATCAAAAGTCTGCGTAAAAAGTCATCAAATAGAGATAGAAAGGAGAAAGGTGGTTGCTGGAGCTGAGGTGAGGGGGGAACCAGGCACACGGTTGCAGTTTTACAAGCAGGATAGAGTTCTGCAGATGGATGGGCTGACGGCTGCTTAGCAGCATGAATGCACTCAATGTCTGAGTCGCTACATCCACATCAATGGTAAGACGGTAAATTTTATATCATGTGATTTTACCATAATTAAAAAAAGTTTTAAAAACGTTAAAAAAATGATGCAGGAAAAATAGTGAAAAACAAACAAACGTTAAGTGTTCAGAAATGCCCTGGTTTCTACTCTAGCCAGTGGCTTTGTGCCTTTGTCCCTTCACTCAGAAACCGTCCAGACCTTGGTACATGGTTTAGTGGTTGGTCATTTCAAGGGAGCGGGGTGGGGATCAAGGTTAAAGGGCTTCACTTACTACTCTCCACTTCTTTCCTTCCAACTCCAACACAGGAGCATGTTTCTGAGGAGGATGAGACTGGGGAGCTCTGGAGCCTGGAGTGTGGCTTTTGGTAGGAGATGGTGTTTGTCCTCCTGGAGCCCGTAGGCTGGGATTCTTGTGTGTCTTCTGGTCATCTGTGACATGCCGGAGCCCTGGGAAGGTAGCACACAGCTACGTGTCTTTGTACTTTGTGCGAAGGGAAATGTCCCTAACTTCTTAGCTCAACATGATGTAAATAGCACAAAAAATTTTGATAATGTTACTTTCATAACAGTTTGGTGTTCTCTCAAGGTTAATAACGGGCAGGGTCTGAGATGTTATAAAAGTAAAGTTCATTAGAAGCACAGTAAACATTTCTTAAATTGGAGGAACCTTAATACTGGCCTTAATACTGCAGGAAAGGAGATAAGATGATAGATAAGAATTCTACAAAAAGCAAACCACCTGCCCAAAAAGGACCCCATGATTTACTTCTTTTCTCATGGCTAAATCATTCATCAGGCATAGCCTAAAAGGACAAAGGACAGGGCTTTCCAGCAAGTGTATGTCAGAGTACAGAATCGACTTTAGGGTCATGAGTCTATTCCTTTCTTATGCAGATGGAGGGGACAGCCCAGCAGTTGGAGCCAGAGAAAAATTTTGAATTTGGGGCTCTTAGCTCCTAGCCCAGTGCACAGGGACAAGTAGACCATAACTCGTTTCACCTGTGTAAAGCACAGATGTATTTGCACAAACCTTATTGTTTAGAATCCATGTACATCCTGATATATTTTAACTGTTTAAAAAAAAGCCGTTTATGGTGAGGACAAAAATACTTCAATGATATAATTATTTAGCAGGCCTGTACACTGCTTGAAGACAGAGGTATGATATTTCACTCATTCTTAATGCCTTGGTTGTAGATGGTGCTGAAGCATCAGAGGCTTGGAATGATGTCCATCCATCACTGTGGGCTCTGGGGGATCTGTGTGCCAGCAGTCAGAGGGAGATGGCATCAAGGTCTGGTTTTCTCACCTTTCGTAATTTCTTCTCCTTGGTTAAGCTGGGCAAATAGAGCTGAGCGTGAAGGGGAGGACTCCTCTCTTCTGCCTTCATTCTCAAAGAATGGAGGTGGTCCTGGAGGAGGTGGAGGAGGAGGGGGTGGAGGAAGGCCGGGCCCAGGGGAGAGGACAGACAATGCTGATGCAGTTGATGCTACTGGACCCTGTGGGAGAGAAAAGATGGAAAGCATTGCCTTCAGGCTGATGCCCTCACTGAGGCTGAGGATTTTGCCAATGTCTCTCTGAACCTGTTGCCAATGAGGAAGTGGGGTTTGAGACTCACAGCAGGCAGTGAGAGGGCATATGTGTGTATCACAGGTCTGGGAGCCCTGGGACTGAGGCAGGGACCCACCTTGGGAATGGAGCATGACCCATCTCTACAGCCCTGCTGGTAGAAACTGCACACCCAGTGTTCATGCTGCTAACTCAGAGGCAAACAAAGCCGTATTCACAGGGTCATGTCCAAAGCTCAGAGCTTGAATTGAACCAGCCTTGGCCAGTTGAGAATCATAAGAAAAATGTAGTCCAACTGATAAGAGGATTCGACTTTTTTTTGGCCACTGGGAATTGAACCACCAATGAGAAAGAGAGAGAGAGAGAAACATGGAAAATACTTAGTGGTTATTAGGTGGTTTTTGAACCTTTTTGAGCAGCTCGAGAAAGAGATACTGAAACTCTTTCTCTGGAACTCACTTTTTAAGTATGCAGTCTAATTAAGACTAGGTCTTTAATCTGACCTCCAAGCAAGGGCCTTGTATGACCTGGATGCCCATCACATCTGCAAGCGATGGGGGTCCAGGACCCATCGGATGGTTTCATTCATCTAATGCTGATAGTGAACTGACAAAAAACTGAATCCTTTCTAAGCAAGATATGCTTACTTTTATTTTTGCTGCTATGTGAAATTCAAGTGTTTTTAAAATATTTTTTTAATTTATTTGAGAGAGAGAGAAGGTGAGCACCAGCAGGGTGAGAGCCAGAGGGAGAGAATCTCCAGCAGAATCTGCACTGAGTAGGACTTGATCCTACCACCCTGAGATCACGACCTGAGCCAAAACCAAGAACCAGACGTTCAACCAACTGAGCCACCCAGGTGCTCCGTGAAATTCAAATACTGCTTTCACTATGAAGTTCTAGCAAATCCACATGACAGTAAAAGATGCTGGCAGTAGAGGAATTTGTTTCAAATGTTTTGAGAGGACCACCTCCCACCCCCCTCAACAGATGGTGTTCTCACAGAACTTAAAACTAGCAGGATAGAAATACACATATGCCACAAACTTGGGTGATACGCTATTTTACTTTTAAACTTGAAGTAGAAATGTATACCTATGATAAGGAATTATAAGTTAGATCAATGAAAAAAAACAGTCAAGAAAATTAGGAGTGCTTGAGTGTCTCAGTGGGTCAAATGTCTTCTTTTTTTTAATTTTTAAAAGATTTATTTATTTATTTGAGAGAACGAGAGAGAGAGAGAGAGAGAGAGAGAGAGAAAGAGAAAGATTGCACAAGAGTGAGGGGAGGGGCAGAGGGAGAGGGAAAATCTCAAGCAGACTCCCCGCTGAGTGTGGAGCCTGACACAGGGCTCGATCCCATGACCTCAGGATCACTCAATTCTTGAGACTGGCCAATTTTTTTTTTTTTTTTTTTTTTTAGTATCTTAAATGTTTACTGTTCTGTTGCTGGGGTGAAATTTGAGAATTTGCTCTGAATCATAAGTAGCATATCATATAAGCCTTGGGCATGCAACAATATTTCAGTGCTCAGTTCCAGATGCTGAGAGCCCTCAAGTATTAGTTTTACTCATAAGCACATAATAACTCATACAGGGAGTGAAGGGCCAGACCTTTCCTCACCTCCCAGATACTGTAGCTTTCTAGTTTTGTGGAAAGGAGAGAGGATCCTGGCTTCCATATCTTAGAATGATTTAGGTGGTGCCCAGCTCTCAGAATTCACTCTCTCTCCAAGAGCCATTAGAGGACACTGAAACCAACTTTTTGGAATTTTGATACCTTCAGACGGCTGACCCAGGGACACCACACAAAGGATTTACAACAATGGTTGAATATAGAAGCCAAAAACGAAGAGAACTCAGGACCAGCTGAAACCCTCCACTTATTCTTCGTAGCTTCTGGCTCATTGCTGTATCAGCCCCACTGAAAGCACAAAACTAGGCTCTGGTTTCCAAGGGGACTTGACAGTGAGCACTCGGGCACTTTCCTGCAGACAACATACTCAAAAGCAAACGTGTTAGACATTCCCTTGGCAGGACTCTGGGGGCTGTCCCTTGTAGCACAACCTGTCTTTGTCTCTTCCTCCTCTTCTCCTCTGGGATATCACAGCGCATGGTACCAGAGCATTCTGCATTCTCACATCCCACTGGATTCACAGCCCAGCACTAATCTTCAGACATCCCAGTAGAAAGAGGGGGAGCCAAGAATTCTGGAAAATCTAGCGTGTGCCAGATACTGATTGTCTCTATTCATTTAACAGACATTTAATGTTCAGCATAGGACAGGCTTGATGCCGGGCGTTCCCAAACATGTGTGAACATTAGCATTATTTGGGGATCTGTTAGAAATTTGAAAGCCCAGCCCTCACAGAAACGTGGTCTAGGGAGGGGAGACATGGGCATCTGTATTTTTTGAAGCTTCCTAGGTGATTCCAATATGCAGACAAGTTTGGGAAGAATCATTCCATGCTATTCCGTGCTGAGATTAATCTTAGTACTCATAATATTATTACTAGGACCATCTTGAAATCCCTCCTTACAGAAAACAAAGCAGGAAATGAGAAAGACTGACCCAATAGTAAATAGCAGAGACGTAATTAGAGCACATATCTGCTTGATTCCAAAGTCTTCTTCAGTGAAATCCTGTATATTATATTCAGGCTTAGAAAAAATAGTCACGAGTATAATTGTAGAACCAGAGATACAGGCTACCTCAACACATATGTACATAGTGTTGTTCTTGGGCCTTTGGCTCAAATATACACGGTGGAAGTATGGGGAGATGGTGTCATAACTGGCTTAATTTTTATCTCCACTCTGCCTTGGTCTACTCCTCTAATGCCCCATTCAACTCTGGAAACACGACCCCTATATCCTACAGAGACATAGGAAGTCTTGGGTGTTGAAACCCGCACCTCAGCATCAAGTCACCCTTGGTGCTGGTTTGTTGACTCTAGGCCCTTCGTTTGAGACACTGGCCTCTTATTCCTGAGTCTTTACTGGTACCAGTAATGGGAATTTGCACCTAATCTTGGTTCTTTGCCTAGTGTTTAAGTTTTTCTGGGATGGGGACCTGACTCCCCTCTGGGGATCAGATATTCAAGGGCCTTGCCCCTTGGTGTGATTTCCTTTTAGAGATAACACATCAGATTGTCTAGACTGAGTGAGAAGCAGTGGATCAGATCAGGGCCTATAGCCTCCACTGCCTGTTGAGTGATGTCCAACATCCTATACTGTCCTTGGGATGGAGGCCATGTGGGAAGCAGAGCACAGAGGAGAAAAGAGTACAGGAAGAGGACATAGGTCATACTATGAGCCGGGTCACTGCAGGGATAGAGAAGGATGACTCCCAACTGGGGAAGCTTGCCTGGAGATGCCAAACAAGGCTGAGAAGAGCCTCTGGACCAAACGTGCCTGCTCCAGGACCCTGCAAGGGTCACAGGGGATGGAATTTAATGCCTGCAGATAGCATTCATTTCTCAGGACAGGGGGTATGGGGTCAGATGTGCCCATGCAGATTGAAATAAAGACATCTGGGGTGTCTGGGTGGCTCAGTGGTTAAGTGTCTGCCTTCAGCTCAGTTCATGATCTCAGGGTTGTGAGAGCATGGAACCTACTTAACATGAGTAAGTAAGTAAATAAATAAATAAATAAAATAAAGACATTTAATAAAAGATGTCATTTACTTGCAAATTATCTGAATATTCCTAGTCCTTCTTTTTTTTAATTTTTTTTATTTTTTTTAATTCCTAGTCCTTCTAAAAGAACCTTTTCCTTTATTAAAAAAAAATCTTTTCAGTGCGTTTTACCCTAATAAGTATTTTAATTTTGTCTCTCTAGTGAAGAATCACACATCTAAATGCTCAGGACCTATAGGATTCTGAGATCACGTGACTTGCACAAGCTCACACAGACTGGAAGGTAAAGGTGAGGACAGAAACAGACCTGCAGGGACAAAGGTTGACCTCAGTAAGCAGCAGTGACCCCACCACACACAAATGTGTTTCAAAAATACTACTTTGATGGAGTGCCTGGGCGACTCAGTTGGTTGAGCATCCGACTCTTGATTTCAGCTCAGGTTGTGACCTCAAGGTGGTGAGCTGGAGCCCTGAGTCAGGCTCAGTGCTCAGCGGGAAGTCTGCTTGAAATTCTCTCTCTCCTTCTGTCCCTCTCTCCACTCGTGACATGTGCTTGCTCTCTCTCACTGTCTCTCTCTCAAATAAGTAAAATCTTTTAAAAAGAAAAAGTAGTACTTTTATATGTTGATGAAACAAGTCTCAAATATACTTAGAGCCTCAGACTGGAAACAACTGAAAAACACGTTTTACTCAAGTCATTGTTAACAATGGCTTGCAACTTTAAAAAAAAGTAAAGCAGCATATTTATGACTTTAAATGGCCACATTCAAGGTGAAAAAATTCACCTATGTTGCAGCAAGAGCACAGCAGAAAATCTAGAAATGCTGCATTTGGGAGCTATTAAGATTAATTTTGAGCAGATGTTTGATTATATGCTTTTGTGGGGGATGGACTTTTAAAAACATCTGCATATCTCTTCCTCCTCATTAATTTCAACTGTCCTGGGAACAGCTGTCTCCTCTGATTTTAAATATATGAACTATAAAATAATGAAATCATTTTATGTGGCATGTGAAATGCTTATAATATTGCAGTTATATATGCTATATATATATATAATTATATAACTATGTTACATGTAATATAGCTATGTCCTAATAGGCACATAATTTTTTCATTAAATGTTACTTGAATTAATTACTAATCATTTTATTACTTTAGAATTTAGATTTTATTCTGAAGAAGGAACTACTTCCGGTTCATAAACGAAACCTCATTGTTTTGCTGGTGCAATTGTGGATGTCATTAAGAACATGCTTCTTCCCCAAAGACAACCACCATTGCCGTGGTTATCCAGTTAGGGTATATATAGTCTAGCTTTGGATCTAAAGAATTTACAAGAAAGACTCCGATTATCCAGTTTGTTGAACTTGTAGAAAGTGAGTCAATGGGGGTACTTTTAGATAAAGATTTTGTATTTTTGTGACAAATTAAGCAAAGTGAAACACAGCTCCTTAAATAAAAATATCTATCATCTCTCTCTCTGTCTCTATTTCCATCTAAGATTTTTCTGCTCAGTAATTGATTTGTTTAGGGGCGCCTGGGTGGCTCAGTCAGTTAAGTGTCTGCCTTCAGCTCAGGCCATGATCCCAGAGTCTTGGGATTGAGCCCTACACTGGGCTCCTTGCTCAGCGGGAGCCTGCTTCTCCCTCTCTCCGTACCCCTCCACCCTGCTCATGATCGCTCTCTCAAATAAATAAATAAAATCTTAAAAAATAAACAAATAAATGAAAATAATAAATTTGTTTGTAAATGTTCAACTTTTACATGTTAAATTCTAAAATTTTTCAAAGCCAACATTAAGGGTAGCAGATGATTTGGTCTCAACAGAACCTAACTCTTAAACAGATAGATTGAAAAGGAATTAGGATTGAGTACGCTCATTTGTCAGTCCATTCAGCAAACATTTACTGAGTACCTCCTTGCAAGGAACTGGGTATTCGGTAAAGAAGTCAGCATGCATCCTGTTTGTTAAAAAGCTTGTAATCTAGGAGGAGTATCACGTGCACAGATATGTAATCCCATATGCAGTTTGATCATGTGCCATGTGTAACACGTGGGCAGGCACAAAGGAGGGCATGACCAGCTCTCCTCAGGAGGAGTGGGGTTAGTGGAACCAGAGAAGGGCGGTTGGGGTCTATGCCTGGGCTGTAAAACTGAATGCTTGGTAGAGGACAGAGGTCCCATAAAGGGAGCCACTGAGGGAGAAATGTACACACAGATAACATTAAGGTGGATAACACCCACCTTTTTTAATATAAATTTTTATTTATTTATGATAGTCACACACACAGAGAGAGAGAGAGAGAGAGAGAGAGAGAGAGAGAGGCAGAGACAAAGGCAGAGGGAGAAGCAGGCTCCATGCACCGGGAGCCCGACGTGGGACTGGATCCCGGGTCTCCAGGATCGCGCCCTGGGCCAAAGGCAGGCGCCAAACCGCTGCACCACCCAGGTATCCCAACACCCACCTTTAAGAATAGGTCAGCCAACCTACATCTTAGCCTGTGTTTTTACCAATTTTTAAAAAAGCAGAGACCTGGAAAATAAAAATAGCATGCACACAGCTTCTTGGAACTGGTGGATTGTGTCCCATACAGCACAGCTTTTGTTACAATATTTCCCCTATGACACTAGCTTAGAGATAGTTATCATTTGAGCCACCTGTTTGGCCAAGTATTTGTGAAGATCACAGATGAAGCTACAAAATGAAACATCGGACATACAGTAGTACTACTTAATGGGTCCCCCATCAGCCATCCTCCCTTATGGCCACCACCCTAGCTCCCCTTCACACACACACACACACACACACACACACACAGATGGCTGCCTTCTGATTCTTAGTCTCATTCTCCCTCTAGTTTGCCCACCTCAGAGCCAAGCTGACCCATCCATCCCCGGCTTACAGTTAATGACCTCCTGGTCCAATGGCAACTTGCATGTGCCTAATTACACACTTCAGAAGAAGCTTAAAAATCGCAAAGCCATTTTAATCACAAATACACTTAAATTAACATGCTATAGCTGCAGGAATTCACAATGTTTTACAACTGAAATTTTGGTCAAATGCTGTTTGTTCATTTGCCCAATATGGCACATAAAATTCGAAGGTGATGGGGACCTGGGTGGCTCAGTTGGCTAAGTGTCTCCCTTCTGCTCAGGTCATGATCTTGAGGTCTTGGGATTGAGCCCTGCATCTGGCTCCCTGCTCAGTGGGGAGTCTGCTTCTTCCTCTGCCCCACTCTCCCACATAGGTGATGATTTCTGTTTTACACATGCCAGGTAGAAAGGCTTGGTGAAAGCAGACTAAGCCTTCAGAGCAGCAGAGTCCAGAAGAATCTATTGAGCACAATCTAATTTGCCCAAGTAATCCAGCTCTTTTGCATAAATTGTCTTGATAAATAGCTTCGTGCACATGTGTGCTCTCTCATATAAATATATGAGAGCTCATATAAATAAAATCTTTAAAAATAAAATAAAAATAAAATACGAGGATGATAAGCCACTCATATACCACAATAGGAGGAAGGGATTAAATGAAAAAACTATCAGTTTCAGAACTAAAGACTTTCTATGCACATGTCAGACCATTCTCGTTGCAAAAAAATACTTCACAAATTCATGATTGAGGGTTTGTTTATATTTTAGAATCAAAACTAATTTCTTTCTATTTTTTGCAAGATGTACTTTGATCAAGAACTTAGTGAAATTGATACATTTCCAAATTTGTCAATTTCTATAAGTACTTGTGAATTTTACTTTCATATTTATATCACGCTTTTATTGGCAGACAACTATAATCAAGAAAAAGGATTGCACATAAACTAACAGATGATCATCCTGTACAACATAAGTAGAAGCCAAAGGGAATTATGACTTTCGCCTCTATTTTCTTATTTTTATCACTTCCTATAATTTTGAGACTTCTTCTGCCAATGAAAACAAAGTTTCTGGTGGGCATTCCAAGAAAACAGTTAAAAATACTACAATGAAGTGCCGTATAATATTTTAAGCATATGTTTATTAATACTTTTTAAAAAGTCAATTTAGGGACTATTTCCTATTTCATCTATGGTAACCAAACACTACTTGAATTTTAGGTCTGAAATACTAAGATGGTCCTATAATCATGAAGGAAATGTACAGCTCATTTTGACTTTTCTTCAGAAGCAAGATTCCAAACACCCTCATCTTGAGAAATACAAGAGCAAGAGTCATGAAAATACATCTCATGGTTTTGTCAATGACTTCTGATGGTTTCAATCCTGTCCATCCTTCCAATATCACATGATCTCTCTTCATTCATTTGATGACCTGGAGAGATGTGAGCTGTGGTAGTAGATAACAAAGAGACAGAGCAACAAAGTCCTTTCAGAGAAGGAGTAACAGCTTTAAGTTGGAACACAGCCTGGAAATAACATGCACAGTCTATTACTAGTTTGTGGAAACCAGTAACTTATGGTTTTTATGCTTGTTGTTCTCCCAACTTACATATCCGGATGTGTCCCTTCAAAAAAACATAGGTAGTGATTTCTGTTTTAAACGTGCCAGGTAGAAATGCTTGGTGAAAGCAGATTAAGCCTTCAGAGCAGCAGAATCTAGAAGAATCTATTGAGCACAATCTAATTTGCCCAAGTAATCCAGCTCTTTTGCATACATTGTCTTGATAAGTAGCCTTAATTATTAGTTTGCCCTTGCTTTGCTACAGCTATCTGGAACAAATCTGGGATTTCCAGATTGTCTTTTCTCCTTGTTTGCCAGCACTGGCAGCTTGAAAATGTAATTTCTCATAAAAAAAAAAAAAAAAAAGAAAAGATAAAATTTTCCATGGGAAGATTTTCCAGAGTTAAAGATAGCAGAGCATACCCATCAAAGAGACAAACTATAGACAGCCAATAGTTATAGGAAGACCACGAGTGACATGTGGCTTGAATTATCTGGACAACTACTTCATCTGGCCAGCAAATCCTAAGTCTGAACTATCACTGAATTAAAGATTTTGCTTTTCTTTCAGATGTTAGGGTCTTAAAGAAACGATTGTATTTCTTAAATTATCCATACTTGGGGGTTGGGGGAGGGAAATAAGAGCTGCTACAAAGATGATTTACATTTGGCTCTATGTTATATATATATTATTTACTTAAGAAAGAGTAAAAAAAAAATTAGAAGCATCAGCATCTCCTGGCTTTATAGTGGAAACACACGAAGAGAAACTTGTCTCAATGGTAGGCTCTAAAATTCACAGGAAAGTTTAATTGGTGTTCAGGTCTGGGAAAGGGTCTGTAGGGAGCTCAGCTCACATCAGGGGAGCAACCCAGACCAACAGACTGGTCCGGGCAGGGCTCTATGCTGCATCCCATGCAGGGCTTGTTTTACCTGCAGAATCCAACCTGTGCCTTCCTCCTATCCCTTCTTAAGAAACTCTTCTGGTTTCATCTAATATTAGCGTGCATTTACTTAGTTTATACCAGCTGGGAATTAGTGGCGAGCAGGTGGCAAGGGACAGGTGCAGGGGAGGTGTTTGTGACCCGATATTCCCCCGCCTCTAATAAAATGCATTGTCCATTTCTGTCACCACCCTCTCGGATAGAAGAAGTAAAGAGATATTATTTATGTGGCTCTTAAACAATGAACACAATTTGTAGCTAATAGAATAACAGGCTGGGAATTTCATCCTGAAGAACTGTGACTATAAATTAATGTGTTCAGCTTAGCAAATGCAATTGGGGATTGGGCATCGTGTTTAAGGACCTGTACCAGTCCCTGATGCAGATTCGAGGCAGAATGGGGAAAGGTCTCTGCTTTCATGAGCTTCCAGCCCCAGAAGAGAGAGAAGACACTCCCGTGTTCCCAGACAACAGGCACTCAGCTGTAGGCCTTCATGTCTTTGTTCAGGCTGTGCCTTCGTCTGGAAGGCTCTTCCCCAATTTACAATCTGAAAAACCCTTGTCTATCCTTCAAGGCTCAACTCACATGTCTTTCCATTTTGTAGGTTTTCTCTCCCAAGAGCAGATTTCCTGTTTCTCTATTACAAGGATCTGTTAGGAACCTCCTCATTGGAATAGTTCATGTTATACTGCAGTTGTCTTTCTGTGCGTTCAGATTTGGTCATGAGCCCGAGCACAGAAGCACTCCTCATTTTTCATGTTATTATTCCTAGTCATGCAGCCCAGTGCCTGAAACAAGGTAGGTGCTTCATAAATATTTACTGAAGTGAGTAAGTAATTGCTTTATAAGGTAGAAAGTGCTAAGCATCATAAATGCAGAACAAATTTTAAGGAGCACTGTGGAGGGGACGCCTGGGTGGCTCAGTGGTTGAGCCTTCAGCTCAGATCGTGATCCCGAGGTCCTGGGATCGAGTCTGGCATCAGGCTCCCTGCATGGAGCCTGCTTCTCCCTCTGCCTGTGTCTCTGCCTCTCTCTCTCTCTCTCCTCTGTGACTATCATGAATAAATAAATAAAAAATCTTTAAAAAAAAAAAAAGAAACAAACTGAGGGTCATTGTAGGGGAGGAGGTGGAGGGATGGGGTAACTGGGTGATGGGCATTAAGGAGAGCACATGATGTGATGAGCACTGGGTGTTATATAAGACTGATGAATCACTGAAGTCTACCTCTGAAAGCAATCATATATTATATGTTAATTAAATGATTTTAAATTAAAAAATAAAACAAAAAAATTTTAAATAGAGATTTTTTATTTATTCATTTGAGAGAGACAGTGAGCATGAGCAAGGAGGGGCAGAGGGAGAGGTAATCAGGAAGTCTGGGATCATGACCTGAATTGAAGGCAGATACTTATCCAACTGAGCCACCTCGGCCCTCCTAAAATAATGTTGATTGTTAAGGTTGGCACTTTTTTAAAAGCTACTTATCTTTTGATTTAGGAAGAGAAAAATTTAAAAACTCTAAAAAAGTTATATATTTTTATCAGCCACCAATAAAACTCAAAGATACTTAGGAAATGATAACATAGTTTTAAATATAAAAGGCTTAAAAAAAATAAATAAATATAAAAGGCTTACTTAGAGCATCATAGTGCAGCTAACTCTAAACTATTGTGTATGAAATTGTATTTATTTATGTATGTATTTATTTATTTATTTAATTTTTTAATTTAAGCAAAGTCCACACCCCGCGTGGAGACCAATACGGGGCTTGAACTCACCACCCTGAGATCAAGACCTGAGCTAAGGGGATCCCTGGGTGATGCAGCGGTTTGGCGCCTGCCTTTGGCCCAGGGCGCGATCCTGGAGACCCAGGATCGAATCCCACGTCGGGCTCCTGGTGCATGGAGCCTGCTTCTCCCTCTGCCTGTGACTCTGCATCTCTCTCTCTCTGTGTGTGTGACTATCATAAAAAATAAAAAAAAAAGAATTATATAAAAAAAAAAAAGACCTGAGCTAAGATCAAGAGTCGGACACTCACCTGACTGAACCACCAGGTGCCCCTGTAGATATTTATTTTTGACCTATACTTACTCTACCGAAGATATAACTCAAGTACAAATAAAACCATCAAATTATCCACAAGCTTCAAAAGGCAGAAATTGAAGCTAAAAGCAACAACTTATTAAATCAGACAACTGATCTATAAATGATCAAGGGATCATTACGCAAAGTCAATCATACTCCTTCATTCTACAAAATCACATCTACCTCCAATCTTTCAGAAGCTACTTTCTAGAGGTCTCGCATTCACTGCAGCATTCTTTATAATAGCCAAGATATGGAAACAACCTAAATGTCCGCTGGCAAATGAGTGGATAAAGAAGGTGTGATGTACACACACACACACACACACACGGAAGAATATTACTGAGCCATACCAAAAATGAGAGCTTGCCATGGGTGGCCCTAGATTATATTATACTACATGAAATAAGTCAGAGAAAGACAAATACCACATGATTTCACTCACACGTGGAATCCAAAAAAAAAAAAAAAAACAAACCACAACCAAATGAATAAACTAAACAGCAGGAACAGACTCATAAATACAGAGAACAAAAAAAAATAATAAAATAAAATAATAAATACAGAGAACAGATTGATGGGTACAGGGGCAAGATGACCAGAACAAGTGAAGGAGACTCGGAGGCACAGGCTTCCAGTTACAAAACAAGTCATGGGAATGAAAAGCACAGCATTGGGAATATGGTCAAGAATGTAGTCACTGTGTGTGGTGGCCGACGGTCACTAGACATGGCAGTGATCACTTTGTAAAGTACATAAATGCTGAATCATCACTGTGTTGTAAACCAACATAGTACTGTATGTCAACGACACTTCAACAAATAATAAAATCAAGGCCACCAATAAGGTGATGGTGGCAGCCTTTTCCCAGTCCTTACTCTTCCACATTGTCACAGCGATGGCGGCATCCTTCTTTGAGTTTGGAGACCCTGGACTCTCGGGTTTTCTCCTCCTCCTTTCTTCCTTGTCTCCTTGACCTATTGACTCCATTTTCCAGACAACGCTGCCCCCTAGGGTTTCCTCTTCCATCATGCCCCCCCTCTTTTTTTTTTTGGTCTCTGGATTCATTTAATTGTGATCCCTAGGCCTCCCAGTTGGTGACTTCACCTGCCTGCAACACCTCTCCATGCAGAACGTCTCACCTGCATCCCAAACACAGCATGGTGAAGGCCTCCTGCCAAGGTTGTCTTGTTCCTCTACTGCCTCCTCTTGTGGATTTCCCTGTTTGTACTGTGATTCTCTCAGATCTCCAGATTGGAAATTAGGTGTTTAGGTTTGATATATTTCTCTCTCTCTCTCTCCCCCCCACCCTTTGCCCTCAACTTGGTGTCCACTCCATCTCTTTCTTTGCATTTCCACCCTCACCTTCCAGATCACATAGTAATTGCTCCAGCCCCAGACATCCACTAAAGCTTCCCAACATGGATCAGGGCTTCTAATCTCCTCTCTTTCCTGTCTACCTTGCACACCTCCTAAATTACCATCCACAGTATGCTTGCTTTTTGCTCAAAAACCTATGGTGAAGGAAAGAAACCCTGCACCACAGATGGATCATCTTTTTAGGGTAAGACATACAGACAGATTGCACCACCTGGCCCCATCTCTTGCCATGTTCAGCTCTGCAAAAGTAACAGATTTTCTCTCAAAGTACTTTGTTTATGACCTATGTAGATGCACCGAATTCCCTGCGAAGAATTGCCCCTTCCTTTACTGTCTATGTAGGGCTCTATGAACTCCTACTCATCCTTCAAGACCCAAATCAAATGTCAGCTTCTTTATGGTCCTTTCTGCTCACCCAGGAAGTCTAATTAGCAAGGCTTATTTTCCAACATAGCCTTATATTATTGTTATTTATTTTTGCATCATAATTAAAAACTGCTGCTGTAGCATAAATAGAATGTCTGCTGTGTGCCTTGTACATGGTAGGTAGCTAATAAATGGCTATTAAGTAAATGAATTGTTAAATAAATGAATGAGTAAAAATTAGAGATCTCCCCCGAGTCTCCCTCAAGTTGGACTCCTTTGGTCCAACTTGAATATACTAGAGCAATGTTTTCCAAAATTTAATATGCATATAAATCACCTGGGGAAGGGCACCTGGGTGGCTCAGTGGTTGAGCCTCCTGTGCCTTTGGCTCAGGTCATGATCCCAGGACCTTGGATTATGTCCCATATCAGGCTCCCCATAGGGAGCCTGCTTCTCCTTCTGCCTATCTCTCTGCCTTTCTCATGAATAAATAAATAAAATCTTTAAAAAAAGACCCACCTGAGGAAAGCTTGTTAAAAATGCAGGTTCTGATTCAGCAGGTCTGGAGTGGAGCCTGGATTCTGCATTTCGAACAAGTTCCAGACTGTTGCTGGCCCAAGCACCACACTGCCCTGCAGAATTGTGTGTCCCTCCCATGTTCTGTAAGCATCCTGCTTTGTGTTCACTTCTAGCAGCATACTGGTGTGTCACGCTGTATTTGTTTCTACCTTCCTCAGCCAGACTGGGAGTCTCAGGACACAGGAACAGTGTCGACTGTGTCTTGCATCCATTTCTGCATTCTCGGCACCTTGCCCAGAACCTGGTGCATGGTGGGTGCTTCAGCTATGTTTGTTTAATCACTAGTTTCTTTCAGGCTGTTCAAAGCCAATTCCAAGCTTACTTTACGATCTGTGCATTTGGAACGACTCTGTTGGTCAATGGTACTCCTAATTCCCTCTGCGCAGCCTGGATCTTTTCCATAGGAGCACAAGAGTAATGGGCTGCCCAAAGCCCCAAAAGGGAGCTAAAAACCCAGGGACAATTAAGTGGACAGAACACAGCTGCGGTCAGGTATATTAGAGAGAGCCACTCTCCATCGCCTGTGGCCCCATGGCAGAGATCAAGGAGCTTTGTGATCCAGACCAGCGACACACCATCTAAGGCTCTGCTGACTCACTTTGATCACTAAACCGTTAAGGCACAGGTTTGCTACAAGTTCTAAATGAAAATTTGGAGATAAAACATGGAGAACAGTTTTCTACTGTAAGAATCAAGAGGGAGCCAGAGAGGCCAGAAGACAGGAAAACCTACAAGACATACATATTTCATGATGTGCTACAGGACCTACATTATTTATATGTCAGAATACCCTCTGGCTGACTTTTAATTTGCTCACAGCAAACTGTTACACTTGTGCTTTGTTAAGGGGCATTTGGCCTTTACGCCGAGAAACAGGCTGAAGAGAAAGATCTACCCCCAGGAAAGGGAGTGATGGTGAAATGTTTTGCTTTGAGAAAAATACCCCCCCCCCACCTCATCTATAACTGTCACACTTCCCATCTACTTGTGTTTTTTCTGGAAGTTTGGATGACTGACAACTGGTGGAGAGCATGGCGGTGCTGAATGCACATCCCTAACAAGAGTCACGTCCCATCACACAAGACCTCACGCACAATTGTTTAGGTGTACTTTTATTCCTCTCTACAGCTCATTATACCCCAGCGGTTCCCAAAGCCAAACTAATTCAGGAAGACATATGAACAGGTTTAATACCAGAAAGTTAAGAAAGCAACCACATTTTATCCTATTTTCATGGAATCCCATCCATGACCTTCTCTTTGGCCAGATCCACACAGAACAGAATAATAGTCCTGAATGTCCATCTGGCCAATTCATAAGGAAAAAAAAATTCAGTTATTTCGGTAATTTCCGGTGTAAAGCCGAGGCCTTGGCCATTCAGCTCTTGTTATCCGATCTGCAGGAACTGCCAACGAATATTACAAATCTGACCAACTGCAAGGGATGACAAATAACAGTGTCTCTACTGGGCTCCTGCCAAACGGCCGATTTGCTCGACAAAGTGCATCTAAAATGCAGCTCGGAGGAAACTGTGTAAATTAATATAGGTATGTAAAGGGGTCACCAATAATGACACTGCAAACTGCAAATTGCTTATGGTGCAGAGTTCTTCTAGACCATGGCCATGGTGAAGAGAAGCTTGCAGGAACTAGAAGATTCCATTTCCCACAGTAAATGTAACAAGTTCTCCATAGATGGACCTGCAGCTGCTACTTCCCACCGATGCCTGCACACCTGTGCCCACACACCTGTGCACAGACCCTTGCTCTAGGCTGGGGCCCCAAGAATCACTGGCCTCCAAGCCTTATATTTTGCTCTGACAACTGAAGGAAGCAACAGCTGCCCGGCACAGCTGTGGTCTGAGAGCGAATGTCAGGAGGTGGGAGCTGGCAAATCCAGTTCCAACTGCTGACTCATGAGGGAGCAATCACTTCTTAGAGGGGTGCACACATGGGAGCCCAGAGCCTTGAGCAGTAGGCTGCTGGTCCCCCAGACCCCCAACAGGGCTCAAATCTCAAAATCTGATTTGAAAATGGAGAAAAAAGAAGAGTTACTTAAAATACTGGAGATGTTAAGTCACCGTGAGCCTTTCAACTGTGTCCATGAAAATGGAATGTGTTTCCTAACCCTTCTGAATGTTGTAGTATCAGGGAACGCCAACACCACATCTTTCTACAGTCTCTTTGCTTCTTATCATCTTATAAATACATACTGTTTGCATGGTTGTGATCAGTGGGCAAATACGTGGGGTTATTTCTATTTATTTTTTCCTCCCAAAGGTCATTTGAGCAGATCATCCTAACGGCCCTGGCAAGAATGCTGTGATTCTGGCTATAGACGTTTATCGTTCATTTTGCTTCTATGTTAACAGATCGTAGTAAGTGAAGGGAAATCAGCTTGAGTTATGCTATGGAGTATATTTTGGAATCTTTTAAAGAGTTTTTAGTCATTTAGATTTAAAATGAAAAACTATGATTTTTATAACATACCTTGTAAAATATATATACAGATACATATAAATATTTTACCCAAAATCTTAGAAGAAGAAGATCAAAATATTAGGAAATACATTTCTATACATATGTCTTAAAGCTTGTTAAAAGGTTTTGCACATAGGATGCTATCTGAACCAACACTTTCTGACCATAATCCTTCCTCACTTCTAATATCTGGCCAAAACTTTACCCTTAAAGAAGCAAAGCAGGTATTTTGCTTTATAATAATTACCATTTTTTTTTAAGAGAAAGAAAGAGAGAGCACACATGCACACACACAGGAGCAGACAGTGGGGAGGGGCAGAGGGAGAGGGAGAGGGAGAGGGAGCATCTTAAGCAGGCTTCCCATCCAGCTCAGAGCCTGACATGGGGCTGGATCTCATGGCCCTGAGATCATGACCTGAGCCGAAATCAAGATTAGATGCTTAACTGACTAAGGCATCCAGGCACCTCTACAATTACCATTTTAAATCAAATTCTCCCATAGCATAATATGTGCTCAGTACATAATAGCTGCCATTATTATTATGGCAATCCAAGCTGCCCGATGCCTGCTACAAGGATTATATTTTATATAAAATATATACACATTTGTATAAACATGACATTTATGTTTTATAACATGTTTTTTTTTATAACATGTTTTTTAAAATGTACCATGTGTTGGGTCATGAAATCAATTTAGTGGGTCTCAGCCAGAATTTTATTAAAAAGTTTATTAAAAATTTTATTAAAAAATGAAATCAGAAAAAATATCTGAATGCATTTCATGTGGTAGGAGACAGAAATGTTCTGTGAAACTTGTTTTAATATTATGGAGAAGGTGTGTGTGTGGTGTGTGTGTGTGTGTGCATGTGTGAAATGTACTTCTTACCATTAGTTGCCTTTGACAGTTTGAAAGCCATTGTTATAAGGCTGGTATTTCTAATGAACATAATGAAAACTTAAGTATTCACTCTAGAATAAAGGAAAAAAACCTATTTTTATTTTTCTATAATTAATATTTGATTCGGGCAGCCCCGGTGGCGCAGCGGTTTAGCCCGCCTGCAGCCTGGGGTGTGATCCTGGAGACCCGGGATCGAGTCCCACGTCGGGCTCCCTGCATGGAGCCTGCTTCTCCCTCCGCCTATGTCTCTGCCTCTCTCTTCGCTCTCTCTGAATGAATGAATAAATAAATCTTTAAAAAATATATATTTGATTCTTTTTTTTGAAGATTTTATTTATTCATGAGAGACAGACAGACAGACACACGCACACACACAGAGGCAGAGACATAGGCAGAGGGAGAAGCAGGCTCCAGGCAGGGAGCCTGATGTGGGACTCGATCCCATGACTCCAGGATCACACCCTGGGCTGAAGGCAGGCGCCAAACTGCCTGATTCTTTTTCTTAGGGGAGAAAGGCAGAGGGAAAGGAAGAGAGAGAATCTTAAGCAGGCTCCCTGTCCAACACGGAGCCAAAATGGGGCTTGATCTTGCAACCGTGAGATCATGACCTGAACCAAAATCAAGAGGCAAATGCACAACTGACTGAGCCACCCAGGCGCCCCTAATGTTTTATTCTTATCTTATATATTCAGAACACCATTATTCAGCTTTGTATATTGTGGTAAAAGGTACTGAAGCCATTTAAACACCCACTTTTCCTTGGGCATCATTAGAAAATTAATGGGCTAGCTTTTGTCAACATGATTATTTCCCACAAACAGGTTCTCTTTCCTTTTCCACCTATCTACCATGAATTTATAATAAGACATCAAGGACTCTTGCTGTTTAGTTGACTACTCTCTAGTGATGACCTACCTCCGTGGCAAACATGTGACCATTCCCCTTTGTGACAAACTGATCTATAACAAGACAGTAACTCATTAGAAGTGTACAGAAAATAATTCTAATCCATCCACCCAAACACCCACCCACATCCTTACACATTTTTCCTTATTAAAACATTTCAAGTGTTTATAAACTATATTCAAAAATCATAATATTGTAGGCAGAAGAAAAATAATTAACTTAGTTGTACTTTGCAACTGTGCATTTCTGCTTACCGAGAAAACAGGCAAAGTAGAAAATAAGAGGCAGTATCAGTCTTTAGGGGTCAATGTTAATGTTTCCAGAAGTGTTGGGGAGCAGTCCTACACTCTCTTGAAAAGTCACAAACTCAGTGTTGGTACTAAGCCGACCTCACCGACATCAACATTCTGGATGAGGGTTAGGCGCTTGAGTACAGGCACCAGGGGAATGACGATTCTACCCCTGAACGGAATTCACAAATATACCACTTCATTTTCTCAATATTCAATCTGGTTAAACCATCCACTTTGACCATTTAAATGACCATTTAGCATTCATTTCTAACCGAAGGAAGTTTCCATAGGAAGTCTTCTATAACAAGTGCAGAGACTTAACCTACCTCACAATTTGGTTAAAACCATTGATTGAGTACTTGCTCCATGCCAGGTACTGTGTTAGGCGCTGGAGACAGAGACGAGGTTCTAGTTCAGTGGAAGAGCCTCCAAAACACACACGTACAAATGCCAATTATATGAGTGGAGGGCTAAGCCTGAGCTATACTCAAGACATGAAGGAAGCATATAGGACAAACATTCATTCCAGGGAAGGGCATACAGCATAATGCATGTTTGGGACATGCAGAAAGTGCTACGGCATCTGAGATCTACACACTTTGAAACAACAATTTGATTTAGTTTGACCTAAGCATTGCATGTGTTCAGGATCCCACAAGTAGTCTGGCAGTGCTGGGAAGCAGTGAGAGGTAGGATGAGAGGATGGACTAGGCTGGAAGAAGAGGGCAGGGTAAAGGTCATGGTCAACATCTCAAAGGCTGGGATTTTATCCTATGATTAAGATACCACTCAAAGCAGTAGGATTGCCCAACTATTCAAAAGTATTTGAAAAATCTTGAACACCAAAAGAGAAATTTAAAGCATTGAAACAGGGGCAGCCCGGGTGGCTCAGGGGTTTAGTGCCGCTTGCAGCCCAGGGTGTGATCCTGGAGATCCGGGATTGAGTCCCACATCAGGCTCCCTGCATGGAGCCTGCTTCTCCCTCTGCCTGTGTCTCTGCCTCTCTTTCTCTGTGTGTCTCTCATGAATAAATAAATAAAATCTTAAAAAAATAAAATAAAACATTGAAACATTTTATTAATAATTCTATCTCCTTGTAACTATTTTCAAACTTTCCTGTTACCTTTAATTTTTATCACACAGTATTATATGTATTATATATCATCTTAGTGCTCAAAACCTTTTGCACTCTACACATTGGCTGGGAAATCATTCTCACGTAGGCATATATATGTTAGATTTCAAATAGTATTTATTTATTTAAGTAATCTCTACATCTATCATGGAGCTTGAATTCATGACTCCAAGATCAAGAGTCAGATTCTCTACCGACTGAGCCAGCCAGGTGTCCCTCAGATATGTTACTTTTAATAGCCAAAGGATGTTTTGTTGGCTTCTTACCATGGACAACGCAACCATTTTCTTTCTGCATGTCCTATAGGCAATCTCCAGATTGTTTCATGACAAATGACACCTGCATAAACAGTTTCTACATATCTATTTTATCTTAAGCTTTCCTTGAGGTAAATTTTAAAGTCTGAAGTTCCTAGGCTACTGGGAATGAATATTTTTATGGCCTTTCTTTACCAGGGTGGCAGAGGGCTTGGTACTTACTGTTTTGCTCCAAGTAAGGCCTGTGGTGTGGTGTTCCTTGATGTATGCTTGCAGCTCACTCCAAATGTTCAAATATGACTTCACCCAATCCACATGGCGTAAATCGCTTTGTTATAAAAGAGGGTGGAAGAGAGTAGAATTAGGATCTAAAGTAAAATTTAAAAAAGATTGGTGGGAACATGATAATCCAGTAACTAAGGCTTTGGATGACTCTGGACTAATTGTCTTTCCAGTTCAGTCACCATGAACCAGTTCTGAAAAGGACTCTGATAGGCTAGTGGTCCAGGTGTCTCCTAAGAGGAGCCAAGTGCCCTCTCTGAGCTCCAGCGTGGGGCAGAGAGGACCATGGGGAGCAGACCCAGCAAATCGGGCCATGCATCCTTATGTGATCTCTAACAAGGTGATGAATGTGGAGGGAGACCATTTCTTTCTGCACGGTTTCTGATGCAAAATGAAAAACAATGTGTTTTCAGAAAGGAGACCGGTATTGGAAAAAAAAAAAAAAAAAAGGCCTTTGGCTGGTTTCATAATACTTTGATTGAATTATTTGGCCGAGAAAGTCATGAAATTGGAGAATTTTAGAGTGGTAAGGCGGGTGCTGTTGTAAGAAGGTTTCCTACAAACAGGAAACACCCAGTCCTTAATGCAACATGGAGTTGTAGCACTGGGCACAACTGCTGAACCAAACACCTGTTTCCTGAACACAGCATGACTGAACTCTATGAGGGCAGTGTAGCACTGTGGCTGTTTTTTTCTTTGTTTTGTTTTGTTTTGTTTTAATATAATGGCTTTATTGACACATAATTCACATCCCACACAGTGGGATCCATTTGAAATGTATAATCCAGTAATTTAGGTCAACAGAGTCATGCAACCATCACCACAATCAATTCTATAACATTATATCACCCCCCCCAAAAAAAGAAATCTCATATCCATTAGCAGTAACTCCACATTTTCCCCAAACTTCCCCAGCCCCGGACAATTGTTAATCTACTTTCTATCTCTATGGATTTGCCTATTCTGGAATTTCATATAAATGGAATCATACAATATATGGAGGGTTTTTTGTACTTGATTTTTTTCACTTAGGATGTTTTCAAGGTTCATTCACGTTGCTCTTGTATCGATACTTCATTTTCTTAATGGCAGAATAACATACCATTTTATGGCTATACATTTTACCTATCTATTGCAGTTGATGAACATTTGGATTGTTTCCACTTTTGGGCTATTGTAAATAATGCTGCTATGAACACTTGTGTACAAGTTTTTGTGTGAACATATTTCATTTCTTTTGGAAATATACCTAGAAGTAGAATTGCCAAGTCTGTCTGGTTTTTTGCAGTAAAAATGATCAGTCCATGTTTCTTAAACTGAGTGGCAGACATATGAATGAATGTTTTTGCACTGTAATTATATCTTCCATATATTTTATAAATACTTTCATATCTATTCAATGTTTATTAAAACTAAAAATAACCTGAGAAATACGAGAAAAATATAGGAGAAATAGTTAGGCAAATTTTGAATATGTAATATTTGCCAGTGACCTGGTCCTCAAGGTTCCTTCCAACAGAACAGTCTGGGCCAGCGAGTGAGATGCAAGAGTCCCTGTATTTGTTGGCTGATGAGCACTTCCACTTCTGCCGACCCAGGGCTCGGAGGAGGACCCACTCTTGAGCCCAGTGCCCAAGGGATGGAACTTTGTTGCTTTTATTTTTGCCTCATTCCTTCCCTGAGTGACTGGACATCAGCCACATGAAAATTAGCCGCTGTTTACAGGGCCAGCTATGACACTATCACAGGTGAAGAAATCCCACGACATCCCTCGGTCTCATTTTCAATTCCAACACCAGTTTAAGTGTCTCTAGGATCTATTATTTGTGGTGTTAGAATGTGATGTCTTTTTAAGCTGGTTCTCCAGCAAAAGCTCTTGGTTTGGACTCATCCGCACTGAGTTGATTTTTATCAACTTTTTATAGATGTCTCTCTATCCATCCCAATTGTATTTCATCTTAACACACTCACTGGTTTCCCGCTTGGTGACCTGATTAATTGTCACATATAATTCTGTTCCTCATTTACACTTCACTTCCTGATTTCTCCTTTCTTCTCTCTGCTCACCCACCAACTCTGTTTTGGGCAGTGTAAAGAGCTGTGACCCTATAGGGCGAGTCCATCACGAACCATCACAGAGCTGTGTGGCTGTTTTGGGAACATGTATGGAGCGACACAGATTCAAGTGGAGAGTTTTTCATCACAAGAATAACTGAAGCAGATTTTCTAAAGCACATACATTATCTGGATAACTTAGCTCACTTTTCACTTTGCTTTAGCTGCAAAGATGGGGTATTTCCCTCACACTTACCATACACTAGTAGGAATCAGGAGCAACCCATGTTAAGCTTTGAGACAAATGTCTAACAAGGAAGGAATTGAAAATTTGGTTGGTAAAGAAGGTACGTACCTGTGTTTGTAGTCCTTTAAGACCCTGTTGGTGTAAAAGGTGGCAGCATCATTCATCTCCTTGACATAAGGACCGGGTTTGGGGGACTGACAGGACAGGACCGTCACCCAAGCATAGAAGGTAAAAAAAGAGGATAAGAAAGAAAATGCCTTAAGGATGAAGAAAAGCCATGGAAATATTAAATGAAGGTTGGAGGCAAACATTTTGCTCGGTAAAGGTGGGTGAGACGTTTCCATAGCTCAGAACACAAAGCACGAACTGGGAACAGAGTATGAAAGACCTGAGGCGTTCACCCAGAGAGGAATTCCCTGTAGTGTAACAGACAGGGGAAGGAGCTCTGAAGGGGAAGGAGCTCCAGGTTCCCCTAAACACTCCAAAAAAGTGACAAGGAGCTGGGGTGCCATTCCGTGCGGACAGGACTCACCACAGCTATCCACCCGAGGGCAGGGATGCTTTCGCTGACGGCCGACAGATGATTGAACATTTTACTGCCTCGATTTCTCTCTCGGAAAGTCTGGATTTCCTGAATCTTTTCGGATATTGGTTTCAGGAGCGCAGCCACATCATTCTGCAAGCAAACACAGAGTGTGGTTACTGAGGGCAGAACAGAAGCCCGGGCCTCCCAGGGGGTGCTCAGGGCTCGTCATCTGTCAGGGGCTCTCAGAAAAGAAGGGACCTTTGTTGTTGAGGGGATACTATACTTTCATTGTCCGAAGTATGAACATTGTACATATCTTTTTAAAAATGTTTTATTTGTTCAGGAGAGACACAGAACGAGGCAAAGACATAGGCAGAGGGAGAAGCAGGCTCCCAGGGAGCCTGATGTGGGGACTTGATCCCAGGACCCGGGGATCATGACCTGAGCCAAAGGCAGATGCTCAACCACTGGGCCACCCAGGTGCCCCTGTACGTATTTTTAACATTATTAAACCTGTCCTCCAGAGACACGGAAGAAACCTAGCAGTATGAGACAGTAGAGTCCTGCGGAGACCACTGTGACACTGAGTGGGGTCAGCTATATTTCCAAATGGACCGCAGAGATTGCAGGTTGGAACAGCACAGGTCTAAGATTGGGGTGGGTGAGAAGTTAGTAAAAAGGCTCTCTCTTGTTCCTATAGGAGCTGATGGGAGGGAAGGTCTGCGGTTCCACTACAGTTCCCATAATCCATGTGAAAACATGGAAACCTTCCATGGAGCCGAGCCTCTTTTTTTTTTTTTTTTTTTTAAGATTTTATTTATTTATTTATGAGAGACACATGGAGAGAGAGAGAGATAAGCAGAGGCATAGGCAGTGGGAAAGGCAGGCTCCCTGTGGGGATGCCAAGGTGGGGCTCAATCCCAGGACCCTGGGATCAGGCCCTGAGCCAAAGGCAGACTCTCAACCGCTGAGCCACACAGGCCTCCTTCCATTAAGAAACTGTGATGCCTTCTAATATCTACAGTTACCCTAGTCCACTTTGGCTCTCTACATTGAGCACTGTGACCTTGGCCAATGATTCCTGGTTACTCTCACTTCTGATTAATGCAACAACTGACTTATCTAGTTGTATAAAAAATGATTTTTAAAATTATGTGAGCCAAGAAACAAAGTATCATAGTCAGGTGCCTGGAACACCTTGCCATCCATCCCTTTAGCATTCTCTACTTTCTTTGGTTTTAAAGTAGATACAAGATTATCTTTTTTTTTTTTTTTTAATGTGCTCCAAAGAACTAGAAACAGTTTGTACTTTAGCTTGATAAAAGTAGTTGAAGATGTTTTGGCAATATTTTACTAAATCTCTCGTTTGCAGGAAGAAAAATGGAAAAGCCCTTAAAGTATCTTAATTTTTTTAGCTGAGATTTTGGAGCAAGGGTTCTAAACCTTGGCCACACAGAGAAATTACCTGGGAGATTCGAAAAACAGAGGCCTGGGGTCCCACCCCAGGAGGCTGATTTAACTGGTCTGGAGGTGGACTGGGGTGGGTGGGTGGTGTGGCAAATGCTCCCCAGGTGCAGATTTTAATTACTGCTATGTTGGGGGCTTAGCACCCTAAAGGACAGCAGACCCATTAGGGAAGCAATTGCATCTGGCTACAGCAGTTTCCAGACCTCACTTCTCCTTCCTGACCCCTTTATGCCCCTTACCCTACAGGAAATGCATGTAATGAATGGCTTTGTAATTAGAATGGCATCGATTCAAATCTCAGCTGTGCCACATACTACCTATATGACCTTAAGCAAATTACTTATCTGAGCCTTGGTCTCCTCATCTGTAAGTCAGAGATAATAATACCTATAGCCTATAACTACAGGAGATGCAGCATTTTAGGCCTCTGGCACATGGGAGGTACACAATAAATGGATGTGATTATTACTACTATCATGTAGTCAGCTCAGAGTGGAGGTAAAGGGCTCTCCTCTGTTATACGTAATACTCATTTGCTTCAAATAAATGTCTGTGCATTTAAGATAAGAGAGGCTTCAAAGAAACATCCACCTTGGCTAACAGGATTTTAGGATTATATGAGTCCAAACTGGGTCATCTAGGCCAGCTTTTTAATTTTTTTTTTTTTAGGCCAGCTTTTGACAGACCCATTTGAGCAGGTCACAATCAGCATTTTCTTCCTTTTTTTTTTCTTTTTAAGATTGTATTTATTTATTCATGAGAGACACACACACACACAGAGGCAGAGATACATGCAGAGGGAGAAGCAGGCTCCATGCAGGGAGCCTGACATGGGATTTGATCCCAGGTCTCCAGGGTCAGGCCCTGGACTGAAGGCAGCGCCAAACCCCTGAGCCACCCGGGCTGCCCCAATCAGTGTTTTCAAAAGTAACTGAGAGAAAAAAAAAAAGTAACTGAGAGAGAAGAGAAAGTATCAGAGAGTATTCACATGTATTTCATGTAGGTGTGTGCTTTGTGAACACTTGTTCAGTTACAAAGCCCACGTATGCATGTGTGTGTACTGGTGTGTTTGTGTGTCTGTGCATCCATGTGCATGTGTGTACTGGTGTGTGTGTGTGCATGTGTGCATGTGCATACTGGTGTGTGTGTGTGTGCATGAGTGCATGTGTGCATGTGTGTACTGATACACAGTACAATGTATTTCTCATTATGAATCTCAGTCTAGAAGTCTGAGAAGCATGGCTTGAATCCAATTCTCCCATCTCACGCAGCTAGGAGACAAGATCAGCTAGCAAGCATTAGCTGAGCTGGAGCTAGAATCCAGGTCTTCTAGGAAGCCCAGAGACAATTCTCTGCATTGGGTGTTCAGGAAAATATGGTTAGCTGCCCCCCTCCCCCGCCCCTAACCACAGGTTTCCTCTTTGCCGGCTAGACTAGGGAAAGGTACTGTGAAGAGATTAAGGGCTCAGATCTGGAATGAGTCTACCTGGGTTCAAGTCCTTGTACTAAACCCCAGGCCTTCCCACACATTACCAAACATGCCTATGATTCCATGATCTCATCTGCAAAATACTGTTGAGAACGGTCCCTACCTCAGAGGGCTGGTAGGAATAAATGAGAGGACAGGTCTGCACTTGGTACAGTCAGGTACAGCAGGGTGCTCGGCAAAAGGGAGGTGATCTCAATCTGCCAGTGAAGCCTCTGATTGATCAGATTCACTGATCAGCTCCTTCTTATCACTTATGCAAACACAGGGAGAGAGATTTCCTAGTTGGGATATGCCAATGAATGGAGGTATGTTTTTGTCTGGGAGAAACAAAAAGAACTATAGGTGAAGACAGCAAAGTGTTCTCAAAAAAGTTCTTAGTGCACCTTTTAATTCTATATTGGAGGAAGAGAAAAACAAAAATGGTGCTGTAGAAGCTGGTCAAGTTGGGAAGCCTGGGTGGCTCAGGGGTTGAGTACCTGCCTTTGGCTCAGGGCATGATCCCAGGGTCCTGGGATCTGAGTCCCGCATGGGGCTCCCTGCAGGGAGCCTGCTTCTCCCTCTGCCTCTGCCTCTGCCTCTCTCACTGTTCTCTCATGAATAAATAAATAAAATCTTAAAAAAAAAAAAAGCAAGTCAGGTCTTGTGGAAAATTCAAGAATACTTTTCCACCCTCTTGCTTTCCCTTCGTACCATTCCAAAGGAAACATCTTATAGATTTGCCAGGCAGACCGTGACTTAGGGTTGTTGTGGGCTGAACTGTGTCCTTCACAAATTTAGGTGTTGAAATCCTAAACCCTGGTACCTCAGAAAGTGTTTGTATTTGGAGATGAGGTAATTAAGTTAAAATGAGGCCCCTAGGGTGGACCCTATCACAATAGGACACAGACAGGTATAAGGGAAGATCATGTGAAGACACAGGGAGAAGCCAGCCCTCTGTAGTAAGCTGAGGAGAGAAGCTTCAGAAGAAACCAACCCTGCTGGCATCTGATTTTAGACTTCCAGCCTCCAGAACTGGGAGAAAGTAAATTTCTGTTTAAGCCATCCAATCTGTGGTACTTTGTTCTGGCAGTGCTAGCAAACCAGTATAAGGGTGTAAGGGCTTTAGAGGAGAAACAAACACCTCTGAACCCACAACAACAAACCTCTAAATAAAACAAACAACTCTTCCTATGCCCCTGCCCAACACTCCCTGCTGAAACATGACTCTTCATGTTTGTTTGTTGATGGCTGCCAAAAGTCACGTTTTAATGCTCTCCTTGGAATTTTACTTTTATTTATTAAAAATTTTTCAATCAAGTAGACGCTATGTCAAACGTGGGGCTTGAACTCACAACCTCAAGATCAAGAGTCACATGCCCTACCAAATGAACCACCTGGAGCCCCTGGGATTTCACTTTTAGAAGGAAACCATTTTCCTCTTCAAGGGATTCTTTTTAGTCCAAATTCAACAACTGATGGAAGGTGTCGTATAGGTATTTCCAGAAGACAGCTGATTTTTATTTATGGCAAAACTACTAAGAAGCATCTGAATTTCTCCAACAATTTGCTAAACTGTTATATTCTTGCTGCAGTGGCATTTTTGAGAAAGGCCAGAATATATGAATTGTTGGTGATATCTGGCCTATTGCCCCAAGGGGAAAAATAACCAGAAACACTGTATTGTATTTATAATGTTAGCTAGATTTATTAAGGCCATCTTTATTTCTCTCTAACTTCCCAAGAACAAACTCTAAGGTCTGAGGAGACAGAGTATTCTGGAAGATATTTTATATTGGTTATCTGATGAGAGCATCATAAAGTCTGAGAAATTTTTCTTTTGCCTTAGTTTGGCAATTGCACGAAGAAATTGTCCTCATTAAAAAGAAGAAAAAGCCATGCTCGGAGATCTAAGCACAAGAGCTATTTGCATAACCTTAATAAATAGTATAGCTTTTATTCTGTGCCAGTAGATTTCTCCT
This sequence comes from Canis lupus baileyi, assembly GCF_048164855.1. NCBI lineage: Eukaryota > Metazoa > Chordata > Mammalia > Carnivora > Canidae > Canis > Canis lupus. Next base: position 10,099,812 of record NC_132874.1, read on the forward strand.
GTACTTCAGACGAGGCTTACATTCTCCAGCTCATCCTGAACTTTCACAGCTGGAATCAAACACAGAACCTTCGGGTTGCGGTGTGATTTCTGCCAAGGCCCGTGGGGTTGGGATATCAGCCCAAAGGCAAATGTGGGAGAGCCGGCTAGTTAGAGGTATTTCCACCTGTGTAAGCATTAGACCTGAATCAGGCATACCTGATAAATACAGGTTGAAAGGCAAATGCCAAACAACACTTACAAAAGGGCTTTCCACTCCTAGAAGGACATGAACTGATGAGATGTCCTGTTTTTTTTTTAATGGATGTACTGGTGATGACTCCTCAGACACATCTAGCAATCAGGGGGGGATAGGCTGACTTCGGATTGGCCGGCTTTACAAAGGTCTCATGCAGATTACTTTTTAATTATTTATTTTAAATATTTTGTTTCTTTATTCATGAGAGACACACAGAGAGAGGCAGAGACATAGGCTGAGGGAGAAGCAGGCTTCCTGCGGGAAGCCCCAGGCGGGACTCAATCCCAGAACCCTGGGATCACTCCCTGAGCAGAAGGTAGCCGGCCGAGCCACCCAGGCACCCCCAAGTTACTTTTCAAAGACTCATCAGTCAAGTTTCTTTTATTCTGAGAGACCTTTCCCTGAAAGAAAACCACTTTGCAAGGCTGTAATGAAGAGTAACTGAAAAGTCTTGCTTGCCCTTCCCCTAATTTCTGTGGGCTTCCACGGGAGGAGAGAATAGCCTAAGTGGAGGAGAGGCAGGAGCAAACTGCAAATTTCAGCATATACTTCCCAGGGCTGCCTTGGCTTGCTGGGACCGTGCTTCGAAGAGTATTTCAGGACTCCCTGTCTTTATGACCCTCATTTCTGCTTTAAAGTTGAAGAATTGAGACCCACTATCAGCTTCATCTCAATTTAGCTCCAGAAATAATTGTTTTGCAGAGAGTAAAATTAAAGAGCTTTATCAGCAAGCTCTGTAGAAACTTTACCCAAAAAGGAAAACCAAATTTCCACTCATGCTATTTTGTCAGAGATGGAACAAACACTGGGACTTTGACCTCAGAGATGTGTCACCAAGTGAAAGGCAATAAGCCTATTTCTGGAGTCCAGGGTTTTTATGTGGTTCTACATCAGGTAGAGGATGGATCCACCTATAATTTTTTTTTAAATAGTTTTTTTTTGATTATAAAATTAATGTATGATGTTTGTGAAACACTGGGGGAAAATCAGATGGGAAAACCCAAGGGAACAAGAAGCATACTTAATTCCACCGCATGAAAAAAACACACTGCTAAATGTTTATTTTTTTGATAGATATGCTTATTAGAGATCCCTTCAAAAATAACAATAATTGCTTTAAAAACAATGGCTATTTAGAACATAAAGAAGAGTCCTCAGAACTGAATTTGAGCAGTTCAATTAAAACAAGCGCACAAATAAAATCCCATCAATATATTCTTGGCAAGTACTGTGAGAACCCTACAATTTTAGAAGGAATGTTTTAAATGTAAATACAACAAAAGCATTACTATTACAACTCAGACAAACCTAAAGAAAAAAGATCTGATTTTAAATATTTGAATCCCACTTACTTTTAAAATTCAAGAAAACTCACATCAGACAGTAATTCTTAGCCAACCATACTACCAAGTGTCAACCATTATGACTTTGCCTAATGTGTTTTTGTGCAAAGTTTTATCAGTTGATTCCACTTTGGTGCATGAGAGCACATGTATAAATTATGGCACAGAAGATATATATATATATATATATATATATATATATACATATGGAAAGATATATATCAGTTAACATAAAATTTTTATGTAGTTTTAATTAATTAATTATTTATTTATTAATTTAATTTATTTTAAATATTTATTTATTTATTTATTTATTTATTTATTTATTCATGAGAGACACAGAGAGAGAGGCAGAGACATAGGCAGAGGGAGAAGTAGGCTCCTCACAGGAGCCCGATGTGGGACTCGATCCCCGACCCAGGATTATGCCCTGAGCCAAAGGCAGATGCTCAATTGCTGAGCCACTCAGGCGTCCTTGTAATTTTATTGGCTTATTTATATATTTTATACTCTCTAATCTCTACATACATTTCTTTTGTGACTAAGGGAAAAGTGTTAAAACATCTTACCAGTTTTGTACCTTTGGTAGTAGAAAAAATTTTAAGAGGTACTACTGAATTTACATATATCAAAAAAAAAAATAGAAAGCCTCTTCCTTACTATCAGGAAAGCAGCTTCAGGAAAACATATTCACAAATTATCAGAATGGGGGCGCCTGGGTGGCTCAGTCAGTAAGTGTCTGCCTTTGGCTCAGGTCATGATCCCAGATCCTGGGTTCGAGCCCCACATCCTGCTCCCTGCTCAGCGGGGAGTCAGCTTCCCCTTCTCCCTCTGCCTGCTGCACCTCCTTCTTGTGCTCTCTCTCTCTGTCAAATAAATAAATAAAAACACTTTTTTTAAAAAAAGAAATGATCCAAATGAATTCTTCAGGTGAAGAATAGTGATAGCATTTTTTCAAGCAAAGGTTATCCAAATCAGGAACTGCTTCTAAAAATATGTTATTGGACACATGCTAATAAATGAAGCAATTGTTTTCACCATTTTAAGTTAGGAACAACTATTTTTTTCTCAGAAACATTAATTTGAGTAAACCTGCTTTGGTGTGATTGTAGACATTCGCCTAGGCTAGCTCCCCACCATGATCCTCTTACATAAAATTTTTCCACTGTCGAGGAACATTTTGGAGGTTTGAGAATATGCCTAATGGAAATACTTGTAGAAACATTTGTACATTTAAGACAACCTGGAAATTTAAAACATTTGCAAAACTGTCACCGAAGTCAATCTAAATAAACAAAACTCACTAAGCCCTGCAAATCTACATGATACCATGGTCGTTGTCATTATATTGCATCATGACAAATTCCTCAGAAAATATTTTTATATGTTCATAAGGACTTACATTCCACACATATATCTCATTTTAGAGTTTGCTAAACTCTCTTTACAAATACACTTAAGAATCCCAAAGGCTTTTGCTTATATTTCTGAAAAATCATTTTTAAAGAGTAAAACCATGGAGACTGGTCTCCTTGGGGGAATGAATTGCTTTGGAGAGTTGCATTGCCCTGATACCTAAGAGAGAAAATTCTAAAATGCAAAAACTCTTACTTAAATTTTTAATGAGAATCTTTCAACAATCCATTATACTCCTCAGCACTTTTTTCCCCAGTAATTAAAAAAAAAATTCAGACATACATAATAGCATAGAGACTAACAGATAGGCATCCATGTATATAAACATAATTTAATATCACACTGGGACCCAGCATCATCACTATGCTATTCCTTTAGTGACATTCGCTGGGGAACAGCTGGAAATGCAGAGATCTGGAGCCTGGGACAAACTATTTAGACTGAACCTCAAGGAAGACACTGAAGCTTGATGTCAAACTGTTCTATTTTTCTCATAAATGTAGAACAGTGCACTTGCAGTTGCAAATTGGGCATTTTAAACATTGAGGGATAATTGACATATAACATTATATTAGTTTCAGGTGTATAACAATGATTTGATACTTGTGTACATTGCTAAATAATCCACCACAATAAGTCTGGTTCATATCCATCACCATATATAGTTCCAAAATATTTTTCTTGTGATGGGTTTTAAGATTCACTCTCTTAGCAATATTCAAACATGCAATGCAATATTATTAACTACAGTGACCATGTTGTATGTTACATTCCCAGGACTTATTTATTTTATAGCTGGAAGCTTGTACCTTTTAATCCCTTTTACCCATTTTGCCCCCTCTCCCACCCCCACCACTGGCAACTACCAATCGGTCCTCTCCATGAGCTTAGTGTTTTTTGGTTTTATGGAGTGTTTTTTTTTTTATTCTACATATAAGTGAGATCATATGGTATTTTATCTCTCCCTGATTTATTTCACTTAGCATATGCCCTCGAGGTCCATTCATGTTGTCAGAAATGGCAAGATTTCATTCTTGTTTATGGCTGAATAATATTCCATTGTATATATATTCCAATTCGTTCATCCATCCTGATGGACACTCAGGCTGTTCCCAAGTCTCGAGTATTGTAAACAATGCTACAGTGAACACGGGGGTGCAGATATCTCTTCACATTAGTGTTTTTGTTTCCTTTGGAAAAATACCCAGAAATGGGATTGCTGGGTCATAGGGAGGTTCTATTTTTAATTTTTTGAGGAACCTCCATACTGTTCAGTGGCTGCACCAATTTACATGTCCATAGATTGGGCATTTTTAATGTAAAGTCTTTTCTGCAAAAGCATTCAGCAAATCACAGGCTAAACAGCCTTCTCCAAAGTAATTTTTTACCATTCAGATAATAATACAAATAATAACTTACATTGCTGCTACCAATATATTTTAAGTTATATATTTTAACATTCAAAGCCTTATTTAGGGTTTCAGAGCCACTGACACTGAGCGATAGATACTTTGTCAATCTCCACTTACAATTTTTGTCTTTGCCACTGTTCAAAGGTGCAAGCCCTAGCTCTCATCATTTCTAGTTGTGCTACAGTACCTGAAGGAGTCCTCACTTTAAAACCTACAATTTATTCATCAGAAAAAGAACACAGTTCTGCTGACATGACATATGGGCCACAATTTTATCTAAGCTCTCAATGTTTGACACATCTCAAATGAGGAGGTATGTGATACAAAAAGTCGAATTCAGTGGAAATCTGAATGTTTACACAATGGCCCACAACAGTTTGTGTCCTTATTAAACCTTATATCCTAAATCTCGCTGCAACAATAGGAGTCAGAAGATGGAGACAACAGCAACAAAAAAGCCAAACAAAACCCCCTGTAACATTAACTATTCCTTCAGTTTGAGATTTATTGTTTTCTTTTTAATTTTTTAAATTTAAATTCAATTTGCCAACATATAGTATAACACCCAATGTTCATCATCCCATCAAGTGTCCTCCTCAGTGCCTGTGACCCAGTCACCTCATCCCTCTATTGTCTTCATTATGGTTCTTCTGATATATAATCTTGCACTAGTAGTGCAAAAAGAGAACAGTCTAGCCAGAGAGAAAACATCATTGCACTCATGCATGGGTGTGCAGGCTAATAAACGAACGTGGGATACACCCGAAGCTCTAGCGTATCTTTCCTGTTTGATCAGATTTGACAAAAATGGGTTCCTCGAAAATGCTGGGTACATGGCAGGGACATGGGATTAGCTGATTATTTGAGATTAAGAAAGAAAGCAGTGAATTAATAATGTGCAATGACAAATAAAGACATACTAAATCATGGCAGAGAGGAAACAGGAAAAAAAATTAAGTTGAAAGTCACTAACTTAAGCTGGTTATTCACGATAAGCATGAGAGAGTAGACTAGATGGCCGAGAAGAATCTCATCTTGCCCTTTGTTATGTTTTCAGCTTATTTATGGGCCCAGCTGAGAAGATATCAACTCCTTTCCTATCTGGGGAGGTATCATCTGGCTTCTGACAGTGATGAATTTTATAATCCCTATAATTTTACTTTATGGGATACTGGACATTGAAGCTGAGCAGCAGATCTCATTTTGTACTTTCCTTAAATGCACATGGACTTCACTAACAATCTCTAGGGGTATAAATTGGAGAAAACCGCCAAAATTGTTCACAAATTCACCAGCCTTTTAAAATCTAGAACAATATACTGTCATCAGAAATCAGTTCTTTGAAATGCAACACACACACACAAAAACATAAAAGCCACACACATACAATACTGTACTGCCATTAATTTTGTTTTTCTGTCAACATCTGTTGAGCACTGAAGATATGCCAAACACCATACAGTCACTGCTTGCATCTACTTTCTCTTTTTTATTCTTATTTTTTAAAGGTTTTATTTATTTATTCATGAGAGACACAGAGAGAGAGAGGCAGAGACACAGGCAGAGGGAAAAGCAGGCTCCCTGTGGGGAGCCCAATGTGGGACTCGATTCCAGGACCCCGGGATCACGACCTGAACTCAAGGCAGATACTCAACCACTGAACCACCAGATGTCCCATGTGTCTATTTTCTAATGATAAATATCAATTTTAATTAAATTAAACCAAAGCCCCATGTGAAGAATCCCAACCCAGTCAACTGCCTCTACTGGGTCATTGTCTTCCTCCTGGATAAGTGGCCCATGGTAGAAGGCTGGCCAGATCTCCCCTGAGATTCACTTTTGCAGAACATTGCTGAGATGACATAAATCTATAGTTTTCATCTCAAACTCAGGAGATGGGAAGAATTTCAACAACTACCCTGTGAGTCTTAGGACAACCCACAGGGTAAGTGAACTGTTACCCTATCAAGCAACAGATGCTTAGCTCCAGTCATCCTTAATTAGAAACCTGCTTTTTCTCTTAAGATTAGCACAAACTCCAGAAGATTCCACTATTTGCTTTTATCAAGAATAATGCTTCCCAGTGAGCATCCAACCGAACACTAGCCCCTCGTGTGCTGAACAGCTCAGCACAGTGATGTTTCCTGGTCAAAGGAGGTTGGAAGAATTCTGCATATGGTGTCCCCCTTTTGGGGAATCATGATTCACCTCAGTATCCTAAGTACTGAAATCTATTTAAGTTTGTTTAACCTGATGTTTCTAAAACCTTTTTTTTTTTTTTTCTTTTTTTGGCCTATGGCACTTTTCTCTCCCCCATGCCTGATTTTCTAGGGAACTGATATTCTGTGGCAGACGTCTGTGGAGCTGCACGCTGGGTATTGGTGGTCCCCCTCCTCTGCAGTCAGTCTTGCTCATTACCATGGAAACTTGTCCAAGGGCATTTGATGGAGGTGAAGAAGCTTCTCCTTCTCCCCCTCCAGCACACACATGCACACACACGAACACACTCGGGCTTCGGGAGCTATAATAATCTCTGGGAGGGCTGTGGGCGCAGCCCGCCCCCTCTGCACTGAGATGCTGTCTTCCTCTGCCGTCCCCCTGACAGTCTTTTTTTGACCAGCGCCCACTTCTAATCACTCCCACTATTTGTAGTTCCTGTCTCCTTCCCCTGCCTTCTCCTCATCGTCTTTGTTCTTTCTTCTCTCGCACACCGAACCGTGGGGTGTGGAAAGGCAGGCTGTTTAGAAACAACAGCATTCTCCTCCTTCTGCCCAACAGCAGACTGGTGGCTCCTGACATTTGTCTCTGGTCTTTGGGTCTGGAGCTGTCTTTCCTCCGTCTGCTGTGCTGCAGCTAGGGGATGCTTCTTGGCATCCAAGAGAGGGATGTCTGGCTACTTTCAGGTCCAGAGAAGTCCCCAAGCTTTTCCTGATTTAAGGTTTCCCTGTGCCTTAGATCTCATGGGTTCGGGCTTACCTGTGCTTGCAGGTTGCTGTGCCTGGTTTTTCACACTGATCCCTAAGGGAGAGTGTGGCTAACAGCGTGTGAAACTAGCTTAAAACCTGATATATGTCCAGAACTGCTCTCTCTGAGACCTCCGCTGCTCCCACAGGCCTCTTTTTTTTTTTTTTGACAGGTAAATGCATTTATTATAGGAAATTTGCTCATGTGATTATGGAGACTAAGTAGTTCCACAATCTACCATCTGTAAGCTGGAGACCCAGGAAAGCCAGTGGCATAGTTCTAAAGTGTGAAGTCCCCCAAAGATGTACAAACACTGCCCAGAGAGAAGAAACTGTAGATCTGCTGGTCATCACGCTGAAACTGCCCATTAAGCAATTACTGTTGTCTATCTTCTCTCGTCCTGGTTAATTTTATATGTCAGCTTCACTAGGCCATGGGATGCCCAGATATTTGGTCAAACATTTTTCTGGCTGTTTCTGTGAGGATGTTTTTGGGTGAGATTAACATTTAAGTTAGTAAACTGAACAAAACACTCGATTAGGCCCTGTCTTAAACTGAAGGGGTCTGATCACTCTCCGTATGGCCATGTCTTGTATTGTCTCCTCATCACCTTCCACATCCTGTGAATGTTGTGTCCCTGTGACACCGCAGTTATTTCTTACATGCCTGTAACATCTTCAGAGAAGGGCTATATCTCTAAAATCCTTTTCTTCTTTATATGAAAAGTAGTTTTTTCTCACGTGCAGGAAGACTGTTCTTAAATCTTTGACTCAGTTATTAGATATGAAGCCTATAGCTCTTGACCAGTAGTAAAATGGAGATGATTGGATTCATGAAATCTTTAAAGAGAGTCCTCTTGTTACCTATTTGTCTCTTCATTTATTATTATTTTTAAGATTTTATTATTTATTCAGAGAGAGGCAGAGACACAGGCCCAGAGGGAGAAGCAGGCTTCCTGCGGGGAGCCTGATGCAGGACTCGATCCCAGGACCCTGGGATCATGACCTGAGCCAAAGGCAGCTGCTCAACCACTGAGCTACACAGGCAGCCCGTCTCTCCATTTATTTAACAAATATATATTGAGGTTGGTCAGAGGGGCTGGGGTGGAGCCGCAAACGATGCAGACAATTTACAGCAGCAAACAATACAGGGAATCTTACATTCCTGCCCTCTTTTGTTCGAGTGGGACAGGGTAGGAATTGGCTCACGCAGTTTTGGAGGCTGACAAGTCCAAGATCTGCAGGAGGAGGTGCCACGCCAGAGACCCGGGAGGACTAATGGCAGAGTTCCAGCCTGAAGGCCAGCAGGCTTGAGACACAGGAAGGGCTGATGCTAAGTTCGGGTCCAAAGGCAGAAAAAAGCTGCTGACCCAGTTTGAAGGGAGTCAGACAGAGGGAAATTATCCTTTACTCAGGAGAGGGCCAGGCTTTTTGTTCCATTCAAGCCGTCAACTCATCGGATGGGGCCCACCCACACTAGGGTGCTTTGTTCAACCTACTGATTTAAATGTTAATCTCACCCAAAAACATCCTCACAGAAACAGCCAGAATAATATTTGACCAAATATCTGTGCATCCTGTGGCCTAGTGAAGCTGATGTATTATATTAAGCATGACAAGAGGAGATAGATAACAGTAAACTCTGCATGGAGCAAATAAACTATGTGAGAAGCAGATTTCTGATTACTGATGATTGGAGAAAGTATCAATAAGAACAAAGAATAATAAGTGACTAAATTATATAGTACATTAGGTATTAAGAGCCACTGGAAAAGAAGTGGAGTCAATGAGGGCGATCAGCAGTACACATGGGGAAGGGTTTCGATCTAAAATAGGATGACAGGGGCACCTGGGTGGCTCAGTGGTTGAGCGTCTGCTTTCTGCTCGGGTCATGATCCTGGGGTCCTGGGATCGAGTCTTGCATCGGGCTCCCCCGCGGGGAGCCTGCTTCTCCCCTCTGCCTGTGTGTCTGTCATGAATAAATAAATAAAATCTTTAAAAAAATAAAATAGACCAGAGTTGGTCTCATGAAGAAGGTGACATTTGAATAAATACTTGGAGGAGGCGTTAGCCATGGCTCTGTGTGGGGGAAGCAGATATAACCAGAGCAAGAGGAAACAACCACCGCAGGGGTCCTGAGGCTGGAATGTGTCTCCAGTGTTCAAGGAACAGGCCAGCCGACTAGTGGAGCAGGAACGAGTGGGAGGAAGTGGCAGGGCAAGAGGTGGAAGAGGAAATGGTGGGGAGCAGGGGAGCAGATCACACAGCCTGTTGAAAGGACTCTGGCTTCTATCCTGAATGAAATGGAAATGACCACAGAGTTTTGAGCAGAGGGATGACATGATGTGATTTTCTTTTATAAGGATCGCTCTGGGCCGCTGTGTTGGGAATAGACCGAGGGGAAGGGGAGGGCAGAAGCAAGGAGATCATATTGGAGGCTTTGCAATAATTTGGATGAGAGAGGGCAGCAGCTGGGGCCAGGGTGACCGTGGGGGAGATTGTGAGAACTAGATTCTGGAGGGGATGTGGGCTACCCCAGCGCAGAAGGAGTCAATACCAACAATTTGGTTTTTGACCTGAGCCACTGGGATGACATTGTGGTCACCGGAGAAGCAGAAATTGGAGAACAGATTTTAGGAGGAAGATCAGGAGTTCAAGTTTGACACACTGTTTAGTTGGCCCTTAACCATGCTTTCCCAGGGGCCACAATTTACCGGTCTTGTCTGCAAAGTGACTCTCGATGTCCTTAACTCCCCTCCCTGCTCCAAGCTTGATCTCTTTCTGCTTTCTTCTCTTCAGCTAGCCTTTGCTCAGGAGCATGTTTTCCCATCTCAATTCAGGGCAACACAGTGCATAACTGTGCTGCTCCTCAGACACAAGGACGGTGCTTTTGGCTCACAGTCAGCAGGGGGCAAACTCTGTTGCCATTTCTCTGCTGGTGATGGCTTGTGCTGACTCATCCACTCTGGCCAGCAGCAAATGTTTGTGAGACAGTTAGCCTGGATAATGGGTACACTCTGTGGTTGGTGGTAAAATTATTTTTATTAATTTCCCAGGTCAATTACTCATTCTACCCAGAAACTAGCTGGCCTACAGAGAGATCAAACTTTTGGACTTGGCTTCATCTGTACCATATTTTAATGAATCAAAGTAACGGATGAAGATGTATTGTTTAGTTTGGTTAATTTGGGGCACATCCAATCATGTCGTAGGAGTGTGTGCTGATCTAGCTTGCTTTTTAAAAAAATATTTTATTTTTAATCTCTACACCCAACATGGGGCTTGAACTCACAACCCTGAGATCAACAGGTGCACCTTCTCCCAGCTGAGCCATCCAGGCCCCCCTAGCTTACATTTTTATGCTACACTGCTTGTCACATAACAAGTATATGAATGAACAAACAAACTAATGTTGAAGTAATACATAAAAATGAACTTTCTGAGAAGCGAGATGTGATCTGGCTAGTTAGAAATACACATATCTACCTAAGACGGCAATAGTTTATCCTGTTTTGATACATGTGTTTTTTTATTCCTAAGTGAACAAAATTATCAGGTATTTTCTTTTATGACTTTTTCCTGTTTTCCTTCATAAGCTTTTTTTCTTGCATGGCATCCATTTTGACCTCACCAGCTTTTTTGTGCCTGTTACTCATGGAAATATTTCTTAAGCACCTACTACATGCCAGGTATAATCCTAGGTATCTGGACTACATCAGTGAGAAAAGAAAGACTTTCTCTAGGTTTATAAGTGGTAAACTGACAATAAAAAACACACAAAACAAATGCATCATACTATGAAAAAAAGAGTAGAGCAGCATAAAGGGGTGGGGGTGATGCTGGGGAGATTTATTTATTTATTTATTTAAAGGGTTTTACTTAGTTAACAGAGAGAGAGCACATGCAGAAGCAAGAGGAGTAGCACATGGGGAGGGAGAAGCAGTCTCCCCGCTGAGCGGGGAGCCCAATGTGGGACTCGATCCCAGGACCCCAAGATCATGCCCTGAGCCAAGGGCAGATGCTTAACTGACTGAGCCACCCAGGCATCCCTTGGGGGAGTTTTATCAATGTACAAAGACTTAGGTAAGAATATCTGGCTGACTGAAATATTTGACTGAGTATCTGGTTAATTGTTCTAGCCCGTCTGTTACATGCCAGCAGCTGATCAGAGTGGAATACGGAGTATCAATGAGGAGAAAACAGGAATTGGAAGGATATAAAAGTTGCTTACCTCCCACCCCCACAACGGGCTAACCTGAATCCAGCCACTCATGATCTGCACTCATACGCTACCGTGCCCTTTCAATCCCAGACACTCTTGACCTTGGCATACAGTACAGGATAATATGCTTGCTGCAGATTAGCATTACAGAATAGAATCGGTCATTGCAATTTCACCTGCTTGACCTCCTTACCAATCTTCACTATTTTCTTTTAAGCACATTTTGTCAGCTCTTGGTCCTTCTGACTTCCAGTCTGTAGCATTACTTTATTAAATTAAATGTACTTAAGGGTTTTTTTTTTTTTTTTTGGTGACTTCAAAATACAAAATTAAAATAGAAATACATGTACCCTACCACTGGGCAACATCATAAGATGCTGGTAAATTTAAAGAGAGGGAAAACATATAACCATTTCCCAGGGTTGGCTTTAGGAGATTTCTCTGAATTGCTAGGGTGTACCTTTCCAACATCACACATTCCCGTTGCAAACGACAAAATACAATTCCTGCAAACAAAAGGCCAAAAAGTCAACCTCTTTTCTTCCTTCCAGCACATTTAATGCTCCTTCCAGAATAAAGACAGGGACAGGCTGAAGCCAAGAGCAGCTGAGCTGGGTGGCCAATGAGATTTGTTCTTCGTTAGCAGGACATGTCAGGAACCCCACAGAAGTCTGAATAAGACCTTTGGTGGTAAGCATGATCTGGGGATCATCTTAGAGGGAGGGAGGACATGAGTTATTGATTGCCTATTATCAATTGGGCACTGTAGTTTATATTCTGTATCTCATTTTTTAAGCATTTAAAAAAGATTATTTATTTATTTATTTATTTATTTATTTATTTATTTATTTGAGAGAGAACATCAGAGAGGGAGTATGAGCAGGGGGGAACGGTAGAGGGAGAGGGGAGAGCAGACTTCCCAATGAGCAGGGGACCCAATGTGGGGCTCGATCCCAGGACCCTGAGATCATGACCTGAACCAACAGGCAGATGCTTAACTGACTGAGCCACCCAGGCATCTTTTATGTCTCATTTAAACACCACAAAACCTTGGAAAAATTGGCATCATTATTCCTGTTTTATGAATGAAGGAATAAGGTCAATAAATACTTAATGACTTTCTCAAGGTCATCTGGCTAGCACTGGGATTTGAAGCCAGATATATATACCTCTCAAAGTTTATGTCCTTAGGCATAATGGAAAAAGCATTGGCTTTGGAGTAGAACACATCTGGGTTTAAACCACATCTTTCACACCAGTTGTGCTCCCTTCTGTGAGCTCCAGAGTCCTTCTAGGAAAGGAGTAATACTTATCTGTGAGGCTCTGATGATGACTAAATAAGATAATGTGTGTAGAACATTTGACACATCACAGAGACTTAAAAATGGGAGTCGCTGTCATTTTCACAGTTCTCCAAACATTTTACTGACTTCAGATACTGAAGAAACAATATGTCACTGATAGACAAACAAAATGGTATTGCTCAGTTAAACCTCATGATTGGGGAGCATCTGGGTGGCTCAGTCGGTTAGGCATCTGCCTTTGGGCAGGTCATGATCCCAGAGTCCTGGGATTGAGCCCCGCATGGGGCTCCCTGTTCAGTGGGGAGTCTGCTTCTCCTTCTCCCTCTGCCACTCCCTCTACTTGTGCTCTTTCTCTCTTTCTCTTTGTCAAATAAATAGGATATTTAAAAAACAAAAACATCATGATTGGTAAAAGAACCGAGAGTCAAATGCCCACAATATGCAGTCACAAGGACGTGCTTATAGGACAGGCCCTCCTGGCCTGGGTTTTCTAGTCTTGAGACTCCCAAGCAATTATCTCACGTGCTCCCGGTACACACTCCACAAGCTGGAGCACAGACGGGACACCCTGACAATTTCTGGATCATTGAGGAATAGTTGTTGGGAGATAACTAAGCTCAATGCCAGGTGTAACCATATCACCTCTCATGTGCTGACACCATGCCAGACTGGGAACTTACTGCTTTTGCCTGTTGCAATCATACTTATTAGTAGTTACTGCATTGCTGATTTTCTTGGAAAGCAATTTTTCTTGGGGCCATCAGTTTTGTAAATTTTGGAATTAATATCATTTCTAGACTTCCTGGTGCAAGGGTTTTCCTGGGTTCATAGGAGCGGGCCACAGGAAAAAGATCTACAACAGCCTCTAGGGGTGGAAGGTGGTTTGCTCCAGACCTATAGGACAATGGAGCTCCCACACACTATGGGCACCAGAGTCCGCCTTGACTCTGCCCCTTATTAACCTAGTCACCTCCTAGAACAGATGGGAAGCAACAGATGCTCTATATTCATTATTTCCCTTCCTCCTTATACTTCTGGAAGGTATAATTTGAGATCCACTGAGTTAACTCAGAGTGCAAACTCCAAAGGCTAATACAAACTACTATTTAGTGAGATACCACCAAATGATTGGTTCTATGGTTCCCACCTTGATAGATGCTCATTCTTGTAATGACTTTATCCCATTTTTCAGCAGACAAAACTGAGATATAGGCACACTTAATATTTTATCTCCAAAGTTAATGTTGGCCTATATTATGAATGATTTTTTTTTAAAAAGGGAATGAAATTCATTGAACAATTACCATTGTTTCAATGACCACATTCCCACCACCATGCTGTCAAGAGAAGAGTAAGATGGTCCCATGAGTGCACTGTTACAGTGCAGTGAGATGTGGTCCATGAAGGGAGGAGCTGGTCCGAGGGAGGAGGGGGCAGATGGGACAATCCAGAGAGACCATGCTTGCTTGTTCTTTAAGAACGAGAAGAAATGTGAGGGGTAGAGGAATTCTAGGTTGGAAGAACAGCAGGCAAAAAAACAAAAGAAAACAATAACAGGAGATCCCAGGTGGCTCAGTCAGTTAAGCATCTGCCTTCGGCTCAGGTCATGATCCCAGGGTCTTGGGATAGGGTCCCATATTGGGCTCTCTGCTCAGTGGGGAGCCTGCTTCTCCCTCTCCTTCTCCTTGCTTGTATTCTCTTGATCTGACTCACTCAAATAAATAAATAAAATTACAAAAGAAAAACACAGAGGCATAAAAAGTCACAGTATGCAGGAAACAACAGATCTTCCTGGATGGCATGGAACATGTGTGTGGGGGTTCTGGGTGATGAGGCTGCCCAGCCAGATGAGCAAGGATTTGCTCCTGGAGAGCCCCACATGTGGTGCTGAGGAATGTGGATTTTAGGAAGGAGCCCTGGGAAGATTTTAAGCAGAGCAGTGCCCCAGTCAGGAGCTTAGAATAACCAACATGGCAGGGAGGACAGATTCAGAGCAAGGTGCGGGGGTGGGGGTGGCACCAAATCTCAGGCGGGGGGTGTTGATGTGGGACTGAGGAAGACATTGGTTGGGGCAACTGGGAGAAGGGGATGGAGCTAAGAGGTATGTAGGACAAGGATGGATTCTATTTCCTTTCTGCTGTCTCATGAGCACCTGGCACATAGTAGGCACTCAACGGTTGGGGGATGAGTTGATGAATGAGGTAAAAATGAAAAGTGATAGTAGAGGGAGACACGGAGGGTTATTCCAACAACCCGTTCTGGGATAGGCAATTAAAACTGCAGCTGCCTCCTGCTGATCAAATCAAGGGAAGTTGCTGGATCCTATGAGCAGAACAGAAGACAGCACTCTCCGTCCACAACAGCTCATCCCATGAGCCAGAGGTGACCCTGAAAACATGGCACACAAGGACTTCCAGACATCCTGGGCTTTCTGCAGGACAGAATGAGAACTCAAGCCCATCTTGCCTGAACCTTAAGAGTGATCTCAGTGGGCCTCTGGGTTATGGTCACAAAGTCGATCAGAGAAAACATTTTTCGATCCTTAGTCTTTGAGGATCCCATGTGATAATACTTGGGATCTTTTAGAAGAAGTATTCCTATAATGTTTTTAATGATACCTTGGCCATGCTTGAATATTGTATTATTTACCTAGGTTTCTCACCTGAAGAAACTTAAATTATAAACACAAATTCCTGGAGCTTTATTTCCTATTATTTTGTAGGATTTTTTTCTTCTTAAAACATGTTTGGCCACAAACATGGGACACTGTTGTAATATGAGGAATGTTTAGGTTCTCAGAACTGATAGACCCCATATACCCTTTGAGCATATAGCACTGTGGATGGCAGGAAGAGACACAGTTCACCTCCCCCATCCCTTCTTCCTTTCTCCCTCCTCATCCTCAGAAGCCCATGCACTATGTGGGGGCCCAGCAGAGGCTACCATAGAGATGGAGTTTGAGGGCTACTTCAGTAGAAGGTTCTAGGAGCCTCCTGACAATGAAGGGAAAGAGCATTTGAAACAGGGGACAGCTGGAGAGACATAGCTGCCATTTAGATTTTCCTTTCAAAATACATATACTTTTTGGAAAAGTAGTACTTTATTAATAATTATTAATCCCTTAGGGTGCCTGGGTGGCTCAGTTGGTTAACTGGTCAACTCTTGATTTTGGCTCAGGTCAGGATCTCAGGGTTGTGAGATCAAGCTCCGTGTTGGGCTTTGTGCTCAACAAGGAGTCTGCTTGAGACTCTCTCTCTCCCTTTCAAATAAATAAAGAAAT
Organism: Canis lupus baileyi; assembly: GCF_048164855.1. Taxonomy (NCBI): domain Eukaryota; kingdom Metazoa; phylum Chordata; class Mammalia; order Carnivora; family Canidae; genus Canis; species Canis lupus. The sequence continues at coordinate 10,115,989 of NC_132874.1, forward strand.
TTTCCTGCCTCTCTCCCCTACTCTCTTTCTCAAATAAATAAAAAACATTAATTTATTTAGTTTTTTAAAGATTTTATTTATTCATGAGAGACACACAGAGGGAGGCAGAGGCATAAGAAGAGGGAGAAGCAGGCTCCCTACAGAGAGCCTGATGTGGGACTCAATCCAGAACTCTGGGATCATACCCTGAGCCAAAGGCAGATGCTCAACTGCTGAGCAACCCAGGAATCCCAATAAAAAGATCTTTTAAAAAATTATTAACCCCTTTAGTTACCAATTAACCCTTTTTCAGGGTCCATGCAAATCAACCAAGAGCAATAAAGGAGTTGACCAAAAAAAAAAAAAAAAAAAAAAAGGAAAAGTGGATTAGAGCTTGCATGGCAGGAAAAAGGGTGCTGATGATGTGAGCTGAGAGGGTGAGAGCCACACTTACCATTCCCACAGTACCCCAGGGCTAAGCCCTGGGCTGGCTTCTCAGGACCAGCTCCCTTGCTATCTTGAGCCAGAGTGCCACTGGCTAGCAAGCCTGGCTGGGGAAAGCTGGTGGCACTGGTAACCAGAAGCTTGTGCCGGAGGTTGGTAAAAGCCCCACTGATCACTGCAGGTCTCTGGCAAGTTCTGTAATAGAACATCTGTGAGCTCTGGTGTCCCCATCTGTGGATGGAGTGTTACATTACAATCCATGTGCTCCAGCACGACATTATGAAAACTAAGAGGTGATAAAAGAATTCTGAGATTCTTAAATTAAAAGGTTCCTCATAAATAGTCACACAGCATGCCATGAGTATTGATGCCTTTTATATAGGGATTAGGGGAAAATCCCTCAGGCCTGGGAAATCTGTTTATGTGACTATTTCTATTTGCCATTCTACTTCTGTCAAATTCTCTCCCTGCTGAACTCCCCCACTTCACAAAACAAGTACTACCCCTTCTATATCTCTACTCTCATTGTGAGCAAAGACATCGGACAATAGCATTTGGTCTTGCATTTTGTATTCACTTAGAAGAATCTTCACACTAGAAAATCAGAAAGAGTGATTTTTCAAAGGCAGTGAAAGAAAACCATCTTTGGTTAAGAACAGTTTGTGTCCTGGGGTGCCTGGGTGGCTCAGTCAGTGAAGAGTCTGACTCTTGATCCCAGCTCAGGTCTTGATCTCAGGGTTATGAGTTCATGCCCTGTGTTGGGCTCCACGCTGGGCACGGAGCCTACTTAAAACAAAACAAAACAAAGAAACAAGCAAAAAAAGAACAGTTTGCATTCAGAGAAGCAATAGAGATGTGGATCCTGAGACAATGACATAATCCTTCTTTATCTGTAGTAGGGACAACTCCAGACGTCTACAGGCAGCTATGGAGTGGTCTCAAAACCATTTGTCTACTGAGCTTTCTGACTCAAGACAATTTTACAGTGCTGGCACAGTCAGATTTCCTGGTCAGGCACCCGTGTGTTGCATGCACTGGACCCGGTTCCCCATAAAGCTACCCCCACACTTGCCTGGTACTCACAAAACACACCTTCAGCCCCGTATGTATTGTTTGATTTTTCCATTTGTAAAACACCTGGGAACACATTAGATCCAGATGAAAAGCAAGATGTTTACAAACTAGTAAAGAAATATGATATTTATCCTGTCAGCTGAAATGAGCCTGACAGATGTATTTTTGGTTAAAATTAAAATTAGGAGCCCTATCCCATTACCCCTGGCGATGCCGCCAGATGCACAGCGTGTGTCTGACAAAGAGGCACCCCGTGGACATTTGAGCCAGGCTGTGGGTTCCAACAATGCAGGACAAGGGAGCTCATTACAAGGGCTCGCCTGAGAGGGAGGCCCCACCCAAGTGTCGAATGCACGGGACCAGACTCTGGAAAGTAGTATAGAGAGGATTCTCTTCTACCTTTCCCTGCTCACAAACATCTTCACTGTCAGGGAAGAGCTCCAGGAAGAAAACAAATGGAGTCATCACCTTTGATTTGGGTTTGCAAAAATGGTTCTCATCTCAGACTAGCAGACTAGACACGTCCCTAAGGACATAAACATAGGAATGGGTCAGTTCTTTTCACTAGACTCATGGGGACTTCTCTTCCCACTGGACTCACAGAACTTCAAGTAAGGGTGACTTGTATGTGTGCAAAGGGTGCATAGGGAAGACACAGGAGAGAACCCGTAGGGCTATATTCGAGGGCAAGTCCTCTAGTTCTTCTCAGGGTTCCTTTGTCCATAGTTTATGAACCTGGTCTATTTCTCTTATGGATCAATATGCTGGTGGTTCCTGACAGGAAAACAGTATTATTGGCAGTATAGGGAAAGATCTCTAAACTGCCTTTAGGGCTGGCCTTCCTGAGGGCTTTGTGGTCTAGTGGCAGGAACTGGGCATGTGAAAAAGGTTATCTCAAGAGGTCTGTGGGTTCCATGCAGGCTTGAATTTCCCTTTCTCCATACCTCCTCTTTATGGACTAGTATTTGATTCTTTTGAGCAGGGGCCTAAGCCCAAGCATACCCATTGTAATAATGAATCCTAGTCAAACTAGATCCTTTATCACTGCCTTATCTGCACCCCGTAGAGCTAGTCTACTGGCCACCTGCACACCAGTGAGGTCTCTCCTCCATAGTTCCATGTGTTCCATGTGTATGCATGACATCTTAGGAATCACAAAGATTCTTATAGAACTGGCCAGGAAGATTAGAAAGGAAACAACAGAGGGGAAAAATTAAAGGAAAGGGCTGTTTGGTATGTACCCTGGACTCTCGAGAAGGAATTTGGGGGATGGTCACATCCCTCACCCCCATAAAATGATTTGAAATAGAGAAACAAACACAATATAATGAGCTTCATAAATAATAAATAAGTTTAAGTCAAACAAATAAAATTCACCAATTAGCAGCCTGATTCACCAATAGCAGCAGTGTAGCAGTTTTGCAATTTAAAGGGGAATGAACAGAACCCCATGAACCTGGGGTTACCCACCTAAATGTGTCTGAATGAGCTAATGGCAACAACTTTCAGAGAGAGAAAGAAGATACAGTAATCACTATGGAGATATCAGGAGTGCTATGAAGCTCAGCAAAACTTGCAAATATTATAAACAAGTAAAAACCCAGAGAGGAGAACTGGTGCAGCCCGGATGGTTAATGTTACCATCTGACATGCCAGAACAACTGGCCCAAATTATGGCTGCGTTACACAGATGGTAATATTGGAACAGTACTTGACAAACCTAGTGTTAACCACTGGATTATGTCTCCCCGAAATTCATATGTTGAAAGCCTAACCACAAGTACCTCAGAATGTGACCATATCTGGAAACAGGGGTGTTGCAGATATAATTAGTTAAGATGAGGTCATTAGGGTGGGCTCCTAATCCATTATGACTGGGGTCCTTGTGGAATGGGGAAATTTGGATAAGGAGACACATACATATATTGGGAGAATGCCATGTGAACATGAAGACATCAAGGTGATGTGTTGACAAGCCAAGGAATACCAGATCACCAGCGTATCACCAGAAACCAGGAGAGAGGTCTGGCAAAGACCCTACCCTGGCGCCTTCGGAAGGAGCACGGCCCTGCTGACATCTTGATTTTGGGCTTCTTGCCTCCAGGACTGTGAGACAATAAATTTCTGCTGTTTACGCCACTCAGGCCCTGTGGTACTTGGTTATTGCCACCGTAACGAACTAATACACCTTGCAGATAGGATAGAGCATCTCAAGCTTTGAAGAACAGGCACACAGTGGAGTCAGGAGAGGATTGTAAGGAGCACAAAATCAGGAGAAAATTCCCTGACCGGAAACAGAACTTAGGCATGGAAATCATGAGAATCCAGACAAATCTACTCAGTAGTGAGTGACCTGCTGTGCCCATATTCCCCTCCAAATGCTTGTCTATCACTTAAAAAATATATGAAGACAAAAGCAAAGTATTAAAGCTACCACAAATAAGGGAAGTTGGCACTTAAGGCTGTAAGGATAGCAAGCCATTCGATTTCCCTCCTTAGACTTTGGAGAATAGGCCTGGGTGGAGAAACTGTGACAAAGCCAAGAAAAAATACTTGACCAGGGTCACCTTGCTCTTTGAGGTTAGAGGAAAATATTTTAAGATTTAGTGGACTTGAAACAATTGGCCAGCTAAAAATAGACACAGTAGGTCACAAAGACTCATACCCATTCTGTCACTGCAGGGAATAATTAAGGCTAGACAGAGATTTAAAGATCTCTTTGAGAAACAAATGAATTGGAGTATTAGGCAAGGATTAATTAATACTCCTTTCACTAATAATGAAAACAGTTGGTACATTAGCAAATACATTCTTGGAACTCTTTGGTATTAGCAGAATCTCAAAAGGATCTCAGACAATAACTACAAAGTCGGAGGGGAAACAAAAAGACTCCTTCTGATTCCTAAAAGGGAATCAAAGTTTATTTCATTCCTGGTAGAAATAAATAGAAACCATTAAAATGGCTTCTCTGAAATGCATTAATGTTAAAATGTTAACAGACTACTTAAGGTTAGCCTTTGGCCCAGTTCAAAAAGGAACAGTTTAAAATCCATGACAGAAAACGAGGCAATGGAAAGAGAACCAGTAAATGACCACAATAAAAGATAAACTGACTTGGGCCTAAGGATACATAATGTCTCAACAATAAATATGAACAGCATGAACTTGCTTATTAAAACAAAAAAGTAGTTGGCGAGATCAAAAAATAAAACCCAACCATCTGTTGTCAAAAAAAAATATATTTAGCACCAAGTCATTTTAATCAATGGGACGGGGGAGAATGGTCTGAGATTTAACCCACTTAACTCCAAGAGCAGAGATACTTTGGGTCTTTGCATTTGTTAGATGCAAATTCACACACTTGAATCCTGCCTTTCTTGCAAGACTGGGTTCAAGGGTCCCCTTCTCTGTGACTGCGTCTCCAACTTCCCCAACTCCTAGGCAGTGCTCAAGACTGCTACCCAGGAGCCCCATGAAAGTAGACTTTCTGGAGAACTTTGGTTGCCCAGCGTCTGATGGGGGTATTAGGTTTGTTAGGAGAAGGGGCTTGGGGATTCAGATGCTAGAACAGTTAAATGGCAAAGGGCCCTGAATGTAGTTCTGTGGAATCTACGGGATTGACAGCAGGATTCCTGATTAGTTTCTTCCCTGTTTGTTGACTTTGTCACAGTGCCTACGATGAGAGAACAGGGCACAGATGGCAGAGAGACTAGTCAGGAGAGTCCATTCCCACAGTGTTTGTCAGTGAGCAGTGGTATTTCTTTTTTTCTTTTTGTCCTTTATTCATGGTTTTTTAAAGAGCAAGCTTGGAATACCTTTATATTAAAAAAATTTAAAACCCTCCTCTCTGCACTGTTCTCTCCCCTCCATCCCCATCTTTTCTTCCTCTCTGCATTAGGGCTATGGGAATGGAGCAAAGGTTTCATAGATTCTTGTGGTCAGGGTGTTGTCAGGACTCAGAGATTGGTTAGAGGTGGGGGGTGAAGGAAAAGGAGGAGTCCAAAGGACTTAGGAATTTCTAGTTCAAGGGACAGGTGGTTTGTAGTTCCATTATATGAGAGAAAGAATTGGTGGGGTACAATTTGGCTGAGGTGTGTAGGTGTGGTTCTGGACAAAGTGCACTTGAGGTTCACATAGAACATCCAGACCTGGAGTTAAGGAGTAAGGGCCTGGAGTTAGCACCATTAGCACAGGGGTGATTGGATCCACCATGAAAATGGATGATGTTGACCAGGGAGGGGCTGAGTTCCAGAAAATTCTCTTCTGATGGTAAAGAATGAAATCTTGAGGGAATATATAAATTCAGGGGTAGAGGAAGAAAAGTCAGGAAAAGAAATTAAATGATATAGACAACTTACAAAGAATAGAGTTGTTTTTTTTTTTAATTTTGTTTATTTATTCATGAGAGACACAGAGAGAGGCAGACAGAGGCAGAGGGAGAAGCAGGCTCCCTGGGGGGAGCCCGGTGCAGGACTTGATCCCAGGAGCCCGGAATCACAACCTGAGCCCAAGGCAAACACTCAACCATGAGCCACCCAGGTGCCCCAAGAAGAGTTTGATTCACAAGGGGAGAAAATACCTTGAGGAGGGTGAGGGTCAGTGATAAAACTTCCTCAAGGATGTTGAATGGAATGAAGACAATCAGGGAGATACCAGGGCACTGGGAAAGTCTTTTTTTGGTAAAATGATAAGAATGGAAGACAGATGATAGGAGACTGAAGAGTGACAGGGAAGTGAGGACATGAAATAGGGGAAGACAGAGTTCTTAAGAAGTTTGGCGGCGAAGGGAAGGAGATGGTTTAGGTGGTCAAGGACGCTGGTGTCTTTTTGTTTGTTTTAGAGAAGAAAGAAGCCTGACTTCATTTGTAGAGTAGACGGAAGGAGCCAGTAGGGACCAAGAGAGAGGAATCATTGATTAGATAAGGTTCCAGAGAAGTTAGAAGGTAGTCACACAAATGGGGGTACTTATGATGTTACCAGATTAAAAAGAGAATTCTGAATAAAAATGAGGGGTGACTATAGATAGGCCTGTTGTAGACACAACCTACCTAAAATAGTAAATGTTTATGTCCCAAGCAACATAAAAAAATACAGGTAAGAGAAGTGGGGGGAAAGCAAGAAGAAATACATGAGTGAGTAATTGCATAACAAATTCTATTCAAGGCAAGTCTGGACAAAGCACAGAGACGAGATCAAAACTTGCAAAAGGTAAGGACATACAGACCTAGGAAAACAACCTAAATGCCAGAATTAAAAATATTTTCTTTTCACTAAAAACAGAGCTCTCCCCACCACTTATTCAATAAGGGAGACAAAGTCACTTTTAATAAACATGTACCTACAATATTCTTTGACCATATCGGAAAACCAATTGTCAACTAAATTCCATTTACGTAATACCCATAGGATTAGAAAATGTTTTCTTATCAATAATACTGATAAAGAAGCAAGCCACAGCCCAATCCCTGTGCCCTTACATTTTTAATTTTTTTTTCTGTCCCTTACATTTCTTCTAGAATTGACTCCTTGAATTTTTTTTTTTTTTTTTTTTTTGTCCCAAGTCTCTAGGAGCTCTCCCAAGCTTGGCTGAGGGCTTTGGATGTTTGCTCTTTATAAAGCCTGATCTGTTTGATGGTCTTCTCTATTCAATCTTCTTTAAAAACATAAATTATGTTTTATATATATGGGCTCAAATGTATTGGAGAATCAAAAAAGGAAGATATGGATCTTAAGACTTTATGATTAACCAAAAGTAAATCAAAATTAGAATGCCTAATTAAATAATTTCATTTATAATTACTGAATACAAAATGTCTACTACAATGACAAATAGATTAGGGTGATAAGAGAAAATGCGAATATTTACTTATGTTATATACAAAGAGCAGGAAAAGCACTTTGACACAGAACTGAGGAGAATATCAATGATAAAAGTTCTTAGAACATGGTGTTCATTACATTATTTCCTTTAGAATTTTTCAATTCACTTTTTTTTATTAACAAAATAAAAAATCAGGGACAAAATGGAACAGTGGTCAACCTCTTTGAAGACAAGAAAATTGGCAGGTCATAGAAAATGTCACCAAAAGTACTCTTTTTAATTGAGACAAATCTCTCTCCAGGCCCATCAATAGTAAAATAAATGTTCCACTTAGAAAAACCAAACAAGATTAAAACCACATAAAGCTTCTCAGAGCAATTAAACAGCTCACGGGTGAAATTTGTGGTGATGTCTACTGGGGAGATCTTATAAGCCAGTCATCTTGATGTTTAGGTGGGAAAAATGAAATTTAATTAGCATTTAAAGGGGAAAAAAGGACCAAAACCAAACCAGAGAGTGATGGGGGTGATACATTCATGCTCAGAATTGGAAAACCTTGGCTTTCCATTTTTTTTGCTCTCATTGAAGGATCCCAGACAAGTAATGTTTTTGTGCTTTTTCCCTTATCTACATGGGAATAAGTGTATTGGTTCATAACCAATCCATAGGCCAGGAATAATCATCCTAAGGCCTTTCATTATGGTCTTGCTGAGTGTGAACCTCCTTTTTGTTAGAAAACATGCATTCCATAAATCTGTAAAGAAGAATCTCCTCTTCCAGACTCTCTGAAATTCTCCTACTGTAAAAAGTGATTGGGGTTGACTTTTTATGTACTTTCTCCACAAAGACTAGAGGAGACTCCCAGAGAGTAACATAATTGGTGATCTTGGGAGAAGGTTTTAATCATCCTGAATATCCAGGGTCCAGTTGGTTTTATTATTATTATTTTTAAAGATCTTATTTATTTATTCATGAAGGACATAGAAAGAGAGGGGCAGAGACAGAGGCAGAAGGAGAAGGTCCCCTGTGAGAACCCCGATGTGGGACTCAATTCCAGGACTCCAGGATCATGACCTGAGCCAAAGGCAGACACTCAACCACTGAGCCACCCAGGCATCCCTTCTGGTTGGTTTTAGATGCTTTACTCACTGTTTCTTATTGAGCATCTACTACGGGCACTGGGCACAAGTTACCAGTCATTGCTCAGAACTACTGGATAATCACATTTTACCATCCTAGTCTCTCCCTGGGACAAAGCAATTATTCACTACCTACATCAACAATCAAATGGATGTGGTGCCAGGGACAACATAAGAACATAAAGACTCAATCAATATAGAGAAAACCAGTAAGTGTGGGGTAACCTGGCTCAAGATAAAGACATTAAGAATAAATCAAGAGAAGTCAAAGTGTTTTGATGACAGGTTGGAACAGCACAGGTAGCCCCATATCTCACAGCTCCACTCGTTCACCCCAGCCTTCTTTTTGAGTAATACCTACGCTTTCCTTTCCCCATCCTGGAGGGCACAGATAGGCGTCAAAGACACAAAGGAGAAAATGAGAATGAAGTGGTTCAGAGGAATCATGTGCTAAGAAGTTCTAAGGTAGACAGCCACATGCTCAGCTCCCAGCTCCCTCCCTGGCTTCTACCTGATAAACCATAGAAATATGGTTGTCCTTCCCCACCCTCTTTCTTCATATCCCTCCCATTGCTCTTCTCTGACTTCTTTCCCCCCTTAAATCTTGGGAGATGGAAGAACAGAGCAAAGTTGACTCAAAACTAATCCCAAAAGAACTGTCCCAAATGTACTTCTTGGTAAGGTCTCTCTCTGAAGGCTGTTGATTCTTTGGTTGCTGTTTTTGCAAAGGATACTTCAGCCTCAAGTAGAGGCCTAGAGAATTACAGAAGGTTCCTGAATATCTCTGTCCAGGCCAGAGAAATGCTGTCAAGAGAGGAAAAGAAAAGGCAAGAACACTCACTTTCCCACAGAAAGTATTTTAAAGACATGGATTATCCAGCATGTCTCTATAAACAAACAAAAAACCCAAACAAACAAACAAACAAACCCCCTCCAAATCCTATAAAGTCAAGTAAAATCGTTAGTGATGAATATCTACTATAGCCACCATCAGTTTCCGATAGATAGGTTATGATATGGACTTTTTATGAGCTCTGTATGCAGTTAGAATTCATTAGGGACTTGTAATTAAAGTGAGCACTATATTTATGACCACTTTATAGGACTTGGAGCCACATTTTTCCCATTTTAAATAATTATAATGTTTTAGTTGTATCTTAGCTTTTATGATGTACAGTTTGTCCTATCTGTGGTTTATTTGCTGTCAAGTTAGTAAAATATGAAGTTGCAAATTATATCCCTGTTCCTATGGGAAAATATAATCCAATTGATGACTTTCCAAGAGGAATCCTGTACACATGCAACTATAGGATATCCAGCCAAAGAAAATGATGGGACTCCTGTTGTTCAAATCACTTAAATCCAATTTGTGTGATGTGCTGCCCATTATTCTATACAGAGAATCCATCTGGACAGAGATGGGATAAAGCCGGAAGTTCTTCTGTACTGCGGCCTCCGTGGTTTCAAATGCATAATTACAAGCCTCAGAGGGTTGACAGTGGACACCAATGACAATTTCACAGCCTCAAGAAAGGACCGTTTTTCACAATTACATGAAAACTCTGCACAGGGAAGAAGCTACCTAATTGGAACATTTTTCAACAGCATTTAAATATCAGGCCAGCTGGATCTCCACAGCCCCTGTGAATTTAATCAGCTCATTCTTCCCAGAACCTATATTCTATAATCATTGAATGCCTGCGCTACATCTGTCACCCAAATCTGGCTGTGATCACGTCTTGTCATTAACCGTTCCACACACCCGCAATGAACCATTCTGTGGTAGGCCTCAAAGGCACTCATTGTGTGAAGGGGTATGTAAAAGAAACGATATCTTTGAAATGAAATGCCTTACCAACACCGTATCACCTGTTCATCCTCTAACACACCTTCCCCAAATTCCCATCAGGAATACTTTTTTCAAGGCTAATTCTACGTGGTTGATCTATGACTTATATTTTACCAGTTATACCCTTCGTTGATACCTCAATCCATACTGAATAGACCACCAAATATCAAGCTCTTTTTGGCATAAAGGACAGATGTACCACTAAATAAAAGTGTCATTCTGCTCTATTCTCTCTCGTATCTCTGCAATTATTAATCAAACTTTTTTTTTAAAAGATTTTATTTATTTATTCATGAGAGACACAGAGAGAGGCAGAGACAGGGGCAGAGGGAGAAGCAGGTTCCCTGCAGGGAGCCCGATGCGGGACTTGATGCCAGGACCCCGGGATCACAACCTGAGCCGAAGGCAGACGCTCAACCAACGGAGCCACTCAGGTGCTCCCTTAATCAAGCTTTTATTCCTCAAACCGAAAGTGACCAGGAGCCTGAGCATCCCTTCTGAGCAAACTTGATAACAAATCAAATATGGTTCAGATCACACTGCGTCCTAAAAGCAAAGACATATCAACTTGAAAGATCTCTGAAGCTTTCAGAATCTTGTTGAGAGGATAGAAAATATGCATAAAAAATAATAGGGGAATGTTTTTGAAATGACATACAAACAGGTTACCTGTGCTTTGACAGAAATGACTCTACAGGCATTCAGCAAGTTCGAAGCTATGAAGAGGCCATCAGAAGGCACAGTTAATACAGTCCTAAATAGAGGACGGTGGACAGAAAAGCTGGAATGGTAGTCGTGGTGGGGGCAAGAGTGTGGTAACAGCTAAGACCAGCGCCAAAGGACAGGACTATGTGGATCATGACAAACAGCAGCCCCCACATCATAGTCTTCCAAAGCATGTTCTTCCAAAGAAATGGGTTAATGATAGATACTGAAGTGCCACATGCTATGATGGCTGTATAGCAGGTATCCAGGAAATGTTGGATTAAAAAAAAAAGCTCAGAGAAATAAAAATTACAGAGGGCTAGAGTACGGAAGGTGAACAGGCCCTAATGAAGACCTGAAGGAAAAAAAAAAAAAAAAAAAAAAGACCTGAAGCAACTACTTACAGGCCAATTTCTCTAATAAGTGATTCCAGATCAGGAAAACACTAGTTCTCCCAGCAGCCAATCCACCCAAATCTGACAAGAACATTTTTTTTCTTGTTTAATTTATAAAAAGAAATAATCATCAAAGAAGAAGGACATTCTTTTCTCTTTAAAAAGATTTTATTTCTTCATTTGAGAGAGAGAGAAAGAAAGAGCATGAGTGGAGGGAGGAGGGTCAGAGGGAGAAGGAAGGAGAAGCAGACTCCCCACAGAGCAGGGAGACCGATGCAGGGCTCGATCCCAGGACCCTGAGATCATCACCTGAGCCAAAGGCAGACGTTTAACTAACTGAGCCACCCAGATGCCCCAGAAGAAGTACATTCTCCAGGTATTTACCACTGGAAACCCAAATATAAAACTGTAGTGGGGGGAAATAATGTGAAAAAGATAAGGAAAAAAGCCTGTGTGTGTTTTCTTCTCTCCGTGTCTGGGAAATGTATCTCCTTCAAAATAAACTGTCATCTGTAAGATACTCTCTTCCTCAAGTTAGGAGAGGGGCCAGAGGATGTAAATTGGAGAATTTCAGCCTAGTATTCCAGCAGGGTTGACTTGCTCATGTTCAAAATTTATGTTTTACAACCTCTGGAAGGCACCGAGCATTTCAATTAGGGTGTGGGGTAGCCCGTCTTCTCCTAAGGACAACCATGTCAACTTTATTCTGGATTATTTGTAGCCTTAGTACTTAGGGAAGTGTGTGTATTTTCAATTAAGAGCTAACCACACAAATGAAAAGTACTGCACAGTGAAGCTGAAGTCTAGCCCTCGCTCGTCGGTGCACATAAACACTAATATCAAATGATGGTTTTGTCATGTGATCCGTCCCCCAGCACATACAAATATAGAACATGACCATAAAAAGTAACGGACCATGCCCTCTGCTAAGTAATTTATGACAGCGCATCCAGACTGGAATGCCAGCCGAAGTTACCTTCTCCCTGTCTGCTGAGTCCACACGCACAGCTACACTGATAGAAGTGGCGTCCTGCAAAGAGGGCCCCAGTTGAGGCTCCCGACACTGTGGGCAGTAGCAAATCTGAAGGCCAGAAAAAGTGTGGCTCTTAAAAAGATCTGCTGAATGACTCAACCACTTCTTTTTAAATGAATTTGTGACTCAAGTCATACAAGGAAAACCTGTGGTCTTTTTAATTGTTTTTTTTTTTTTTTTCCAGCAGATGTATGGTGACCAGCAACCAAATATTTAGCATTACGGTGGAGAATGATAAATAGTCGGTAACTGTTTTATTAAAGATGAAAAGTGATCCCAATGCTTGACGGTATGGAGAATGAAACATGGCCTGTTTCCCTGGCCATATACATAGTTCTGGCCTTTATGGAGAATTTGCCTTCAAGGCAGTCTGGGGTGGAACAAACTTCGTATGAAATAGTTGATAAAACAAAGGACGTTATCCTTCTTTATTAACCTTTAACCCTCAGATAATCCCCCAAATCCCTTGTGTGTGATAACCACCTCACTTCCTTTGGGCAGTCATTCATTATCTAATTCGTGTCTTACACAAAGAGAGATGAGCTAATGTGCCTTATCAGATTAAAAAAAAAAAGTCACCATGAGTGATGTCCAACAGGACAGGATCTTAGCAAATCCTTTCTGCCTCCAAAGTCCTGGGTTTCTAAATACCTTTAAAGCTACTAACCCATGGTCACCGCCCACGGGCCCATTCACAGCTTAATGTTGCTAAAACAAACAGTCTGGGCAGAAGAATGAGAGAATTACTCTCCTTTCTGATTATCCCCCTCTCTGCATCCTGATAAACTAATGATTAGCTTTCCTGTTGGCATTCAGCACTGACTGGGTAGCTTCAGGCTGTCAACTCAAGCAGAACCTGATGATATCACACAAACCTCTTCCTCTCCTTCCTTCCCTGGTGCTTTGGTTTTCGTTAACCAGCATCTATATCCAGCCTTCACACGCTAGCTGGGGCCGGGTTGGGGGGATATAATTACCAGGGTAATTTTCTTGCCATGGAAAGGCTCATACAAAAAGCAAGACTTCTATTTGCCCCCACTTCTCCACCTACAACACCAAGTGCTACTCAGAAAGCTGCTGGTTATAAAAAGGCAATCCCATGGGTATCAGGAAGCAATCAGGTTTTACCCGCCCTTCATAGACTGTACTTGAGCACAGATTTTAGTTGGGCTTACGTCTATAGTCTTCCCTAGAGATTAAAAGCATATATTGCCTTTGAGTTGGTAGTGAAGAGAGAACCGGTCCATTTAGCAACATCAGTAAGAGCAGAAACTTATGCATATTTCTGAAGTATGAATATAGAAAATTTGGAAAAGGCTGTAAAGTGAGCCGCTGGTTAGATTAGAAAGTGCTACCTCTCCCAGGTCAAAGGGAGATACCATCACTTAATGAAAACGTAACTGAGTATGAAACAAAGGATAAAAACTTTTTTCTCTCTCTTCTGTTTTTTTTTTTTTTTCTACTTCCAAGATAAATGTAGAATTGCATATTTAAAAATCCATTTGAAATACTTGCTTGGCACATATTAAGTGGTTACTCAGCAGAATATTTTCTTGATGTCTTGATTTCTAAATGTCCTCAAGGGGAAAAAAAACTTTATAGCAATATTTTAAAGCAGGCATTCATTTTACATTAGGGCCAGAATTGCTTTATTGCATTATGTTATCTGTCATATGCCCCCTAACAATAGAACTTAGCAGCACTAATCATGGCCAAATCTCTCAAGAAAATTCAGCAACTCCAGTTGAGCAATGCAGTGACATTTTCTGGGCATGGGCTTAGGGAACACTTGGGAGTTTGGCTTTGTGCACTCGTTTGCTTTTCCTTTACAATTTCCAGACCTGCCACCAGCACCACCTAATTTACCCAAGGCATGCTCTGAGATCAAAGTCATGCAACTGTTTTGCTTGGTATTCTAAAATAGCAGACAATAATTTGACACCTTCTAGTTATGATAAAACACTACAGAGGCAAAAAGGATGGAATCACTCTAAAAAAAAAAACAAAAACTTTAAGATATTTGTATGCATGTACCTATATCTGTATCCCTATATATCCAGACACGATAAAAACAAATTCAGTTCTTGGATTTGGAGGTTTTCTTGTCCTTCTCTGGTTGTTTATGAGGGGATTGACTTGAAAAAGCCCAAATGAGTGTTTAGAAAGACAGTATTTTTCCACTGAGATAGACCTCATGTTAGCCAAGCTGAGATACCCATACTGGCAGGTTGGCTAGATACCCACCCAAACCTGTGAATTCTTCCTTCCTGGCATTAGGTTGATGAAATTTCCCAGCATCCCTTGCAGCTAGGCATGGCCACAGAACAGAATGAAGGCAGAGATGACATATGCCACTTCTAGGCCTGGCACATCAAACCTTCCCAGAAATGATCCAGCCTTCTCCTTCCAAATGCAATGGCTGAGGACCTAGAGGAAGTCGGACCCCAAGAGAAAGAAGTCTGGATCCTTGAATGACCATGTAGAAGACTGTCAGCCCAAACCATCAGAGCAGACCTACATGAACAAGAGAAATATGTCCACTATGGTGTCTCTGAGATGTGAGGGTTATTTCTGGAAACAGTTGGGCTCCCCTGACTAACATTGAATTCTTCTGTTCAGTCACCTAACACCCCCATGCTTTTTCTCATTTAGTACTCAAATACCTCTCTGAGGTAGGAATGATGATCCCCATTTTATTTCTTATTTTTTTAAGTAGGCTCCACACCCATTGTGGGGCTGGAACTCATAACCCCAAGATCAAGGGTCCCATGCTCTACTGACTGAGCCAGCTAGGCACCCCTCTCATTTTAAAGACAAGGAAACATGGGCAGAGTTTAACTGTCTTCCCTCAAGTGGGCAACTTGACAACTTGGTTTGGTTGTAGTGGCTGAGTGTAAATGTAATGTGGGCTTTACCAGATTAGTTTGCTGGTGATCACTCAGAAAAAGAGAGTAAATTCTTCAATTTAAGGGGACACTTATGAATTGTTTTTCTTGCATTTGAATTCATATTGCTAATAAGTAGATCTGAGTTCCAAAGTTTCTCCTCCTGATAATGCTCACAAATTAATATGTTTTATAAAAGTCTCAAATATATTTATGCCCACTAAGCAATCTGGAGCTGTCATGCACCAAGTAAATATCTAAAGTCCTAAGGTTTTTGTACTAAGCTTTCTTGCTTAGTTTAAGATGAACAGATTATTAATAAATTAGATTAATGCTCCACACATTAAAAAATTTGTTAAATGGGTGCTTTGAGCAGAGCACTGGGTGGAGGCATGTGTATTCACTCATAGATGGAGGAATGGTCAGAAGAGTCTCTCATTTCCCTTCCCTTCTAATTTTCAGACTGCATAAACAAGGAAAGGTCAAACAATCAGTTCTAGATTCCTGGTGTATATACAGGAAGGTACTGTTTCCTTTTAAAGTGCAAGTCCAAATAGAGATAAAAAAGAAGAGCAATTAGAAAAAAACTCTCTCTTTCACTTCTGGAGGCATAAAAAACCCAGACTTCCTGGATTTTTTCAACAGAATAAAATCCACAGTGGCAGTCAATGACCATAAATCATCTTTACTGAACTTGGAAACTTAAGATTAATTTTTTCTCCATGTACTGATGCACATTAATTCGATTTGAACACACACAAACACACACATACACACACATACTCATGCTGGGGCTTCCCATCTGCTTTTGTAAGTTAACCAGGGCTAGAGGTGGTGGGTCTGGGAGGGATACCTCCCGGGAACCTTGTGGTGATAGCCCTCCTTGGGGGGGTAATGCCCATACATGGTTTCAGAGGCACTCATCTACTGGAGATTACATTTCAGCTCAGGGCAGAGTTTTTGGGGTCACCCAAGGTGGAGATGATTAGAGATCATGTTTCACGTCTTTCCCAGGTGATGTGAGATGTTTCAATGCCAAAACCATGGCTCTCAATTGAAGTGAACACTGTCTAAGGTTTTATTTTGACATGTACCTCCTATAAATGACTGTGCAGGGTGGCTCTTCTTGCATGTAGTGTCTGTGAAAAAGACTTTGTATGATAGGAGGACAGGCCCAAGTCTAGGTCTGGTGGTCAAGTAGTGGACATGTCACTGAACTTCATTTTTCATTCTTTGAGTGAAAAATAACGTTTTTCCTAATAACCACCTGTTGTAAAAATAAATGAATAGTAGAGTGTGCCAGGTTCCTTTGAAAAATTCTGCACTTACGGAATGGGGGCTTGGCCATTTCCCATGTGAGAATCCCTTAACTGGAAAAAGGCAGGCTTGATAAACTGTCACTAAAATTCCTAGACTACAATACTGTAAGGACTAGGACATTCTTCTGCCTAAAGATTATTTTTATAAATTACAATAAGGGGAGAGAAGAAATGTCTGAGATGTTCTGCCCATGTTTTATAACTTGTTCTGTATCATGAGGGTTGGAATATATATTATATATGGAATATATCATCATATATTTGAAGGCTTTCAAAATGCAAGATGTGATGACCCATTACATTAGTCAATCATGAAATTGGTTTAGTGGGTCAAGAGAATGGAGTGGAAGAAAGAGATCAACATACCTGGTAAGGATAACTGTTATTTTGTGAAACTGGGTGGTGAAATAAAATATACTTTTTCCATGGGTCATGGTTGAAAATTTTGAAAGCCCTAATATTAGAGAATATAAGCTATATGTTTCTTAGTCCAAAGTAAGACAGGAAATTTGAAAATGGATGTCATCATTGTCAATTAGGGCTGCAGACACATCTCTTATCCTGCTTTTCCCAGAAATGATGGAGGGGTGAAGGTAGAGGGATAGGACCATGGCCAGGGAAGAGAAGGCAAATGAGGGAGGCTTCATGTTTTCATCCGTGGTTCAAGGCCTTATTAAAAAATCCAATTAATTATTTTAAAATTTGACAAGGAGAAGGGAATGAAGGCAATCTGTATTAGTTTTCTATTGCTGCATAACAAATGACCATAAGTCAGTGGCTTAAAACAGCACCCATTTATCACCTCACAGTGTCTGTAGGTCAGAAATTTGGGCAAGGTCAAGCCAGGCTCTCTGTTCAGGGTCTTGGGGCTGAATCGAGGTATCAGCAGTGTCCCATCTGGAGCTTGAAGACCCTATTGGGCTCATGTGGTTGTTGGTGGGATTCAGTTCCTTGCAGCTGTAGGACTGAAATCCTTGTTTACTGCTGGTTGTCGGCAGGGGTCACTGTCAGTATCTAGAAGCTCTGAGAACTTGGTAACTCTTGGTACCTCAGCTCTTCAGAGCCAGCAGAAGAATTTCTCTCCAGACACCATGACACTCTTACATGACAGAAAAATCACAGCAGTGATACCTCATCATCAGGCTCATAACCGAATCAAAGGAATGCTACTCCACAGCTTCACAGGTGCCACTTACTTAAAGAGAGGGGAGGGCAGCCCCAATGGCCCAGCGGTTTGGCGCCACTTTCAGCCTGGGGTATGGTCCTAGGCACCCGGGATTGAGTCCTGTGTTGGGCTCCATGCGTGGAGCCTGCTTCTCCCTCTGCCTGTGTCTCTGCCTCTCTCTTTTTCTCTGTATCTGTCTTGAATAAAAAAACAAAATCTAAAAAAAAAAAAAAAAAAAAAAAGGAGGGGATTATACTGGGCATGTCCATTAGGCCATAGGAATTTTAGAGCCAGCTTGGAATTTTGCATACCACAGCCTCTCAATAGTTAAAATCCACCTAAAGCAACAACCCATCCAGCATCTTGAACAGCCTAAAAGAAATGTGCATGTGCATGTGCATTTTCCAAACTGATGTGTTGGCCTTCTGTAGGACATGAATACATGTCCCTCTTCAAAAAGCCTCCATGGTCAATTAAGTTTGGGAAAACATAGGTTTTTTTTTTTTTTTTAAAGATTTTATTTATTTATTCATGAAAAACAGAGAAAGAGAGGCAGAGACATAGGTAGAGAGAGAAGCAGGCTCCCCACAGGGAGCCCAATGCACGACTCAATCCCAGGATCCCGGGATCATGCCCTGAGCCTAAGGCAGATACTCAACTGCTGGGATACGTGGGATACCCACATATCCCAAAACATAGGTTTAATAACACTTAACATATTTCTTTACTAAACTGTGTATGGAATTTCCCCAAACATATTTAACCCAGAAATTTTTTTAAGTTTGTGCTAACTGAATTCACATTATTAATATTAATATTACTGTAATACTAATATTATATCAGAAGCTCTTGTATCATCATTTTATTTCCTCTGTGATGCCTTTCCCGCTCACCTTTATCTATGAGATCCCTTCCCTGGATTTTGGTAACACTAATGGTTTACCTTGCTTGATTGGCAGTTTGCTTATAATTGATACATATAAAGTACTTTTACTTTCTGATGGTCACCTCCTCCTACTAAATTTAGTTTCTTTGAAGGCTGGCACTCTGGCTTAAAGCCACAGTGTAGAGCACTGGAGACAGCTGTGCAGTGTGAAGCATGGTGGTTGAGATTTCTGGGGACCAAGGTTATCTCATCAGCTTAGGGACTAATGAGCAAACCATTTACCCTCTCTCTGAACCTCTCCTGGCTCACCTTTAAATCTAACGTGTTGCAATAGATTATTTCTAAGATCTCTTCCCACCAAATAATCTGTATCTACCTGTCTCCACGCTCTGTCCCATCTTATCGTCTTTATGGTGCCTGGCCCATGGTATGCACTTAGTAAATATTTGTTGACTGAGGACTTTCAAGCTTGCATTGTTGTGGGTTCCTGTCTTTTAACAGTGCTGTTCTGTGTCCTAGGAGGTGGCTAGCTTCCAGGGGCTCACCTCTAATTTTGGGCATCAAAACTACAACCATAAGGCTACAACTGACCACTAATGTTGCTTTGATATTGCTTTATGGCTCTGCAGCATAAGTGTGGCCCTCTTCATATGGGATAGAAGGCACCTCTCCTGGGAGGTCCACCTGCCCTAATATATCTTCCTTCCCAATCCCTGAAACTCTTCTTAAAGATATATTTTCTACCCTTTTCTCTCAGAGCCCTATTACAACTCTAAGGAAATAAAGGTAGGAGTCACTATTTAGTAACTCACCCAGTAGAAAGTAAGCCACCTTGTAATATGCATGTAAGTGGGGGCAAGAAATTAACCTCTGCTGTTGTGAGTCACCAGGATGTTGGAGATGTTTGTTACTGCAGCACAACATTGTCTGCTTTGATACAGAAACGTCAGGAGGAAAGAACAGGGTTTTGTGCTTGTGGAGATGTCAGATGGTGATGTCTAAATTCTTGCTGCTCACAGTTTAGCAACAGACCAGCAGCATTAGCATTACCCAGGAGCTGGCTAGAAATGCACTCCCGGGCCCTACCTCAGATCCACTGAACCAGACACTTTAACAAAATCTTCAGGTGATTCAAAGGAAGATTAAAGTTTGAGAATAAGTGACTTAGAGGCAACTAGAAATGACAACCTGAAGCATCTAAAATAAGTTGGAGCTAGAGATGTAAGCAAATACAATCCACATTCCATAGGTTCTCAAGTGTGGTCCCTGGACCACCAGCATCACCGTCATATGGGAACTTTTTAAAGAAATGCAGAGTCTTGGGCCTTAACCAAGACCTTCCAAATCAGAAACTGTAAAAGGGGCCCAGAAGTCTGTGTTTTAACAACCCTGGATGTGATTCTCATACACACTGAAGTTTGGGAGCCACTGCCACAAACCAGTAAATTGAAATTACAGGAGTTCTTATTCTCCTGAAAGAAGGAAGAGAGGAAGATGTGGATGGTTATAACATTGTTCCCATAAAAAATACCACCTGTTTGATGGTGGTTTCCTTTATGCTGTATCTTCTAGAATGTACATGGGGAAAATGAAGGCCTGTTTTCACCACTGTACTGATGACCTCTCAAATCTGCTTTTCTATCTAGTGGAAGAACTAGGACAGCACTGTGGGTAAAGATGTGGGGGACACAAAGAGAGGTGGACATCAAAAAAATTGCTTTCCATTGTGCCAACCTGATCCTGCTGGAGCTTACTGCGCTTGGACATTGTGATGAGTGCTACAGAAAACATTTCCTGGGTACAAGCCCCCTGGAACAGATCCACTCCTCCCCCTTTTATCAAGAATGTATGCAGTAGCATAAGAAGGGGGAGCTACAGTTGTCACACTCAGGAATCTGCACAGCTACATGTGTGTTCCTAACTGCAGCTCATTTGGGGATGCCATGGTTCCAATGCATTCATTTGTTTGCTTGCTTATTCTACTTTACCTAATATTTAATGAGCCATTGGAGAGATCTCTTGTGTTTAAAAAAGGGATTGAGGGGGGCACCATCCTGGAAAGTCGTGGCTCTTGCCTCTATCTAAGACTTCCAGTGATGCACTGAAATCACTTCTCTTCCCACTTTAATCACAGAAATGCCAGGCTGAGGCTGTTTCCAGAATGCATCCCGTTGTGATTTTTCAGTTTTCTCTTTTGCAAAGGGGGTTGGGGAATCGGGAGCAGGGATTGAGAAAGCCACAGAGAAAAATGCATCCACAGCAGAACACACAATATCTCCATCCTTACAAAGCTGCCTATCTCGGCTGGACGTGAACTCCCCATTTCACACGAGGGAAGTGATACATCCATGGCAGCTCTGGCTGTAAGTCTGAATTACCTGATAGACCCACAAAACTCTCAAGGCCAAGACCACTCCTTGGACCAATTAAACCAGACCCTCTTGAAGTGAGATTCATGCTCTGATATTTTTAAAAAAATATTCTGGGTGATTCCACTGCACACAGGTGGTTGTTCCAGGGAAGGATGAAGGGTGAGAGTCTTGTTCCTTTATGGAACTGAACTTCCTCCCCTGAAAGTCAAAGTCCTACTTTCTCAGGATTCTCAGCAAAACTTTTTCAATTTCAAGAGTTTTAGAATTTAAAGTGAGCTATTCAGTTTAAGCTATTGTATTATAATGAATATCCAATTATCTTTTTTCTAAATTTTTTTCCAATGAAGACATACTAATTTATCACATATCACCAGCATAGCATGACACTTCACATTTTCCACATTCTTAGTATATGACATTGTCAGACTTTTATGCATTTGCCATCCTGGTAACCATGCTTTGGTACTTCCCTGGGGCTTATATTAGTTTTCTATTACTGTATAACAAATGACAAATATATTATTTTCCAGTTCTGAAAGACAGAAATCCAAAATAGGTCTCAAATCATGGGGTCAACAGAAATGCATTCCTTTGAGGGATTCTACAGGTGAATTTGTTTCCTTGCTTTTTCTAGCTTTTTCAGACTGCTTCATTCCTTGTCTTGTGGTCCATTCCTCCATCTTCAAAGCCAGCAGCATGACATCAGATTTCTGTCCAATGATCAGAGTAATCTCTCAGATGACTCTTCTTCTTGTTCTCCTCCACTTATAAGGATCCTTACAATTACCTAAGGCCCACTCCAATAAACCAGGATAATCTCCTCACCTCAAGGTCAGTTGATGAGCAAACTTTATTGCTCCTTTGCATTGTAAGTGAATATAACTGCAATTTCTGGGGACTCCAAATATCTTTCATATTTATATAGTTGTCACCAAACATCAGGTACAGAATATTCAGTCAAAAGAACAGCTCTTATTTTTTTTCTTATTTAACAATGTATGCTGGTCGTAGATCTACTTATTAATGAATAATTTCATTCACTACACAATCAGCATGGTCAAAATTTTGTTATTAGGAATCCTTGGTAGAGAGCATGATGATGTTATTTACATGATATAGTTTGGACCGGATAGCGGGAAGGGGGGTGCTGGGTTTAGAAAGCGGGAAATTTATAACAGCCTGGGGAATGAAAAGGACTCCTGCCAACCCACCACTTTGCTCTTAACATCCACTATTATGTTTATATTAAAGTTTACTCTGGGCCTTATATGGCAATGTTATGGTAGGTTAAAAGTTGTTAGAAACTGCACTGACACTCTTTAAATGATCCACACACACAATACATTTAACAAGCACTGACTTAGCCTATCTGTGCTAACTATGAAACTGGAGCTAATCAAATTCATACATATAATCTATAGATGTGAATAGGTTTTAATAACAAAATAGCACAAAATGTGAGCTAAAAGTTAGAAGTCAATATTTCCTTGGTTATAAAATGGTTGTGAGACTAGTAAAAGGAACAGGCTACATTCTCTTTTATGGCTAATATTCCATGGTGTTTGTATATCTGTTTACTATCTATCTATCATCTATCTATCTATCTATCATCTATCTATCTATCTAATTATCTATCTCATTACATATTCTTTATCATGATGACAGAGGGTAACTACACTTGATCATGGTGAGCACTGCATAATGTATAGAATTGTCAATTCACTATGCTATATACCTGAAACTACTATAACATTGTATGTGTCAACTATACTTCAATAAAAGAAAAGAATAGGCTGCAGATGACATAAATAAATTGACCCTTTAAACTGGTGATGTCAACTGTTACAGTATGAATTTGGCCATAACAAGATTATGACGCAAAAGAAATGTTCCATACCATGACCTGGATTAGAGACAGACTTACGTGCTCTACATCTCATTTTGGGGATCTCTCTCAGAGTGAATGGTTCTGCTGCTTCCTTGTTGTCTGTTTTACACTATTGCCCATTCTCTAGACAGCCCTGCCTCTCAAAATAACACTCTTACCTCTTGGGGTTGTTGGTGCTGAGAGGCCATCAGAAGGAAAGCCCGCTGGGCCTGGAAAGCGCTATGCACCATCTCTGCCTGGGAGGAAAGAGGAAGAGGGAATTTAGATGTTTGAGCTTCAGAACAAAGAGTGACCATATGATCCAGCAAGTCTATCCCTAGGTATAAACCCCAAATTGAAAGTATATGTCCACACAAAAACTTGCTAATGGATGTTCACAGCAGCATTATTCACAACAGTCAAGATGTAGAGACAACCAGAATGTTCATCAAGGGATGAATGGATAAACAAAATGTGATATATCCATACAATGGGATATTATTTGGCATTAAAAAGAGATGAAGGGCTGATACATGCTACAATGTGGGTAACCCTTGAAAACATGCTGAGTGAAGGGAGTCAGTCAAAAAAGACCACATGTGTATGATTCCATTGATATGAAATGTTCAGAATAAGCAAATCTACAGAGACAGAAAGGACATTTGTGGTTGCCTGGGGCTGGTGGGAGACAGGAATGGATTTCTTTTAGGGGTGATGCTGGAATAAGATAATGCTGATGGTTTCACAACTTGGGGAGTCTTCTAAAAACTACTGAATTGTTCACGTTAAAAGAATGAATGTTATTTTGTATCAATGATATCTCAGTAAGTTATTAAAAAATGTTTGAGCCCCAAAGTGCAATTGTTTTCAGAGAGTATTTCTCCTCTTCTTGTTCACAGTGTGCCCAAACCACTTCCATGCCTTATAGTGGAAAGAAACTTGTCCCTTAAGTCATCCCCATAAACATTTTTACTGTGAACCAGCGGCTTCCACAACTATTTATTAAGACAGATGTAGAGATGTCAGTGCTACCTGGACTGAACCCCCCAGTCACTCGTGCAGGAGGGAATGTTTCAAATACACAGCATCATATGCTCTATCCTCATCCTCTACTTATACTTAACTATTAATTCTTTAATTTTTCAAATTTAAAAAGTTACAGAAGAGTACCAATAAGAAAATAATTCCAAATTTTTGTATCATGCACAAATGACCATTTTTGGCACACATTTTCTAGTTTTTAAGAAAATCCATGCAGCTGTTTTCATAAGACAAAGAGTAATGATTTATTTATTTATTTATTAAGATTTTATTTATTTATTCATGAGAGGCAGAGACACAGGCAGAGGGGGAAGCAGGCTCCATGCAGGGAGCCCGACGTGGGACTCAATCCCAGGACTCCAGGATCACGCCCTGAGCCGAAGGCAGATGCTCAACCACCGAGCCACCCAGGGGTCCCAAGGAGTAATGATTTAGAAAACTTTTTTAAATGCAGAAAGTCACAAACATTAAAATTTTTAAAAATGCCTCAAAACCCAGAAATAATCTTTATTAACAATAGATGAACATCACTGCACCACCTTTTAAGATATATATGCTCAGAGACTTTTATAAGATGGGACTGACCAGAGGTACCATTTCTTTAAAATAAAGAGTATGAATAGTAGTTGTGTTGAATAGTAGAGATGAAGGAGAAGGAATTGGTTAACTTAAAAGTTTCTGCTCTGTAATAATTACTATGTCCCAAATGATCATTCCAAGGTAAAAAATATAAGTAAAATATGAAGAGATTGAAATAATTATGTATTTGCATTTTAAATCACCTGGTATCATTTTAGACAATATTGATTGACTCCTTGCTGATAAAGATGAGAATATAAGTATGTTTCTACATTTTTTTCTATCTCTGACCCCTTATCTTCCATATATTTAGTTTTTTTATTTTGCTTAATTTATAGCATTTATAGTCTAGCTGTAACATTAATCCACAGACTTCAGGATTAGCTCTACACTTAAACACACCTCCTGGTTCTTACCAGTCATTTTGCCATGACGTCTCCATTTCTGTATTATTTTGATTTTTTTTTTAATTGGCTGAACCTCATTATTGATTCTTTTTTCCAAAAAGATCTCAAAGTTGCTTTTAGTTCTTCAAGTCTGGACACATCTCCCTGTTGTCTTTCTATTTTAACAGCACCTCGGCTGAACATAACTTCCTTGGGTAACATTCTTCATCTGTTTTCAGATAACATGGCACTAAATGTAGCAACGGAGAAATCTGAAGCCAGCTTGGTTTTTTTCTCTCTTGCAGAAAATTAGCTTTTTCTAGTTTCACACCTGAAGAATTTTTTTTTTATCTTTAGGGTTTAACACCTTAACCATGATGTGTTTGTGTTTTGAGCATTTTATATCATATCTCCTGGAGTAGGTTTGGTCCTTCATTCATTTCTAGGAAAATTTTCTTGAAAGATATTTTCAAGATACCTCTGTTTCACTTCTTAGAATCTCTATTCAGGGACTCCAATTATTATCTAGAGATTGTGTAATATTTGACTGTCTTAATATCTTGTATATTCTCTGTTTTCAATTTCTTTGTTTTTCAACTGTATTTACTGTGATCACATGGATACTATTCTCTATTGTGAGTTAACAGATTTTCAGTAGGATCTCATATATATTCACATTGCTAATTTGTGTCATTTTTGTTCTTGATTTGTTAGACTTTCTTATTTTATTTTATTTCATTTCATTTCATTTCATTTATTCATGACATTCATTCATTCAATAAATTCATTCATTTATTCATTATTTCATTATTCAAGCAGAGACATAGGCAGAGGGAGAAGCAGGCTTGCTACAGGGAGCCTGATGCAGGACTTGATCCCAGGACCCCAGGATCACTACCAGAGCCAAAGGCAGACGCTCAACTACTGAGCTACCCAGTGCCCGATTTGTTAGCCTTTCAATTTCCTTTGCATTTCACTCTTATTGTTTTATCACCTTGTCCTTAAGCTATTAAAAATACATTTATACTCTTATTAATTCTGACAGTGTAACTTACACTCTTATTAAACCAATTGTGAGGAATCTGTTTCTGTTCCTTACATTTTATTTTCTTTGAGTGTGAGCCCATGCCTTCCCTTTGCATGCTATGTTCCTTTCTGATCCGTTACTTCCAGCTGTTATAAAACTGATTCTATGAATCCTTTGCTACCGCATTAGGGTTTGACTTATTTTCCATTTAAATGAAGTATTTGTGCTCTATCAACTCTTTAAGGGCCTGATAGAATGGGACAGAAGAGGGATGTCCAGTGAGGTGACATCCTGTCTTTGAGAACTGGAGTGCTACTCATTCTTTTAGGAATATTTTTAATATCCTAAACCACAATTTGCTCCACATTGTATAAATAATGCTGTGATAAATGTGGGGTGAATATGTGTTTTTGAATTATTGTCCTCATTTTCTTTGGATAAATACCTAGACCCGAAATTGCTGGATCATATGACAGTTCTATTTTTAATTTTCTGAGGAACGATCACACTATTTCCTACAGTGGTTGCACCAACTTACATTCCCACCAACACTGCACATGGGTTCCCTTTATCTCTACATCCTTACCAACACCTGTTATTTCTTGTTTTTTGGATAATAGCCATTCTGACAGGTGTGAGGTAATATCTCATTGTGGTTTTGACTTGCATTTTACTGATAGTAATCATTGAGCATCTTTTCATATGCCTGTTGGCCATCTGTATTTCTTTGGAAAATGCTATTCAAGACCTCTGTCCATTTTTAAATTAGATTGTTTTTGTTTCTTTTTTATATTAGGTTGTATGAGTTCTTTATGTATTTTGGATATTAATCCCTGGTTCAATACATCATTTACGAATATCTCCAGTTCAGTAGGTGATTGTTCCTTTCACTATGTGAAACTTCTTAGTTTGATATAGTCCCACTTGTTTATTTTTGCTTTTGCTGTCCTTGCCTGAGGAGACAAATTCATAAGAATATTGCTACCACTGATGTCAAAGAGCTTACTGCCTATATTTTCTTTTAGGAGTTTTATGGTGTCAGGTCTTACATTTAGGTCTTTAATCCATTTTGACTTTATTTTTGTGTATAGTGTGAGAAAGTGCTATACTTTCATTCTTTTGCATGTAGCTGTCTAGTTTTCCCAGCACCATTTATTGAAGAGACATCTTTTCCCTATGGTATGTTCTTGTCTCCTTTGTCATAGACTAACTGACCCTGTAAGTGGAGATTCATTTCTGGGCTCCCTATTCTTTTCCATTGATCTATGTGTTTGTTTTTGTGTAGTACCATCCTGTTTTGATTATGACAGCTTTGTGGTGTAGTTTGAAATCTGGGGCTGTGATACTTCCATTTATGTTCCTTTTTCCCCATATTACTTTGGTAATTCAGGGTCTTTTGTGGTTCCATAGAAATTTTAGGATTATTTTTTCTAGTTCTGTGAAAAATGTCATTGGTATTCTGATGGAGATTGCACTGTAGATTGCTTGAGGTAGGATGGACATTTTAATATTAATTCTTCTAATCCATGAGGACAGTATAGCTTTCCATTTGTTTGTGTCATCTTCAATTACTTTCAGCAATGTCTGACAGTTTTAAGGGTACAGGTATTTTACATCCTTGGTTAAATTTATTCCTAAGTATTTATTCTTTTTTTTTTTTTTTTGGTGCAGTTGTAAATGGAATTATTTTCTTAATTTCTCTGTTACTTCATTATTAGTGTCTAGAAATGCAACAGATTTTACATTGATTTTGTGTCCTGCAACTTTACTGAATCATTTATTAGTTTTTAAAAAAGATTATGTTTATTTATTCATGAGAGACAGAGAGAGAGAGAGGCAGAGACACAGGCAGAGGGAGAAGCAGGCTCCCCATAGGGAGCCTAATGTGAGACTCATCCCAGGACTCCGGAATCATGACCTGAGCCAAAGGCAGGTGCTCAACCACTGAGCCACCCAGGTGCCCCTCATTTATCAGTTCTAATCGTTTCTTGGTGGAGTCTTTAGAGTCTTCTATATAGTAGTACATCATCTGCAAATAGTGACAGTTTTAGTTCTTCCTTTCCAATTTAGATGCCTTTTATTTCTTTTTCTTGTCAATTGCTATGGCTAGGATCTCCAAAACTATGTTGAATAAAAGTGACTACAGTGTGGGGGAGGTGACTGGTTTTTGTCATTCCATTTCATTAATGTGTTCTGATATCTGACAATTTTTCCAAAACTTTTACTGAAATGAGCACCTTAATCTTGTTTCTAACTTTTCTCTTTCTCATTCAAGGATTTTGTTTTTCCACTGAGAAAAAAAGCTTCAGATCAAATCAAGATCCTTATATCATTTACATTTAAAACAACAAATCCAATCATCATCAACATAATAGAATAAGACTTGTGAATATTTAAGTGAGGGTATATTTTCCATTTTAGAGTATGCCAGCTTCTCTTCTATTTGTCCTGGTACCCTGACTGCTAGGATTATATTGCTCAAAATTTCAAATTTTGGATGTTCCTTAGGGACGAATAGAAGATTTTCAATATTTACCCTCCTGGAGACCATTATGGCCTTATGAATGTAAAGTTCTAAGCTGCATGAATGTTCAACCATGTATCAAAATGTGTATTTTCAATGGTTCAGTAGGACTTTTGTCAGTCTCTAACGACCACATTTCCAAAAAGAAAATGAAATACAACTTTCCACAGCTTGGATATAAATAATTGCATTTCTCCTGGACACAATAATACAGAGGTATTGTCCTCATCTATGACAAGCCTTGAGAGGTGACTGAATTATAGTTGCTGTGGAACAGTAATTTAGGATTATCTGACTTCTGTAGTTAAAACTGCTAGTTCAGAGTGGCATTGGCAATATTTTTGTAGTTTTACCAAGATGAATACTATCATTAGCATTTTTTACTTTCCCTAGAAAGAATATTTAGCCGGTGCTAGTGGAGTAATTTTCTGGTGGTCCGATTAGCAAAATGGCCAATTTCATTCATTAGAGTCCTTCTCCCAAACAGCTTTTCACTTGATAAGAGGGGCAGAGGTTGGAGCAGAGAATAGCTTAAAACCTAGACACCTAGTTCAATGCTCCCTTTCATTTTGCTTATGTAATCTTTCTAAGAATTCAGGAAGATTTCTTCTTCCAGTTCCCTGGAACTCTGGACATAATTAGCAGTCTGTAAATTACATTCATGTTTAACCTCATGAGCCCATGTTTCAAAGGATTTTCAATCCACACTTGAGATATTCGGACCCACAGGAAAGTTCTGTGAGTCCCCTCAACCAGACAGCATCCTATTTAGGAGCAATTTTACTAAACCTGCTGAGTTCTGATAACTTGAAAGGGAGAATTTGGCTCACTCAGGCAATTCAACATTGTGAAAGAAAAAGCCAAACGTAGGGATTTTCAGTAACAACAAATAATTGAGGGTTTTTGCTGAGTTTGTCCATCACATGTGTGCAGGGCTCAGAGAGCCTCAGTGACCTTTGTGGGTGTGTATGTGCATCTATCTGCCTGTGAGCACGTGTGTGCAGAGAGGAAAGGGAGACTTTGGTATGAGTCAGGGCTATGCATTTTATTTAAACTCGATCAGTTATCACTTAGGTCACTGGGATTCTTGGATAGATGGAATGGTGAACCACCTTGTTTTGTGCTCCTAGGGGACAAAGTAAGAAAATGAATTTTGGTAATTAGTTTAAAACAAACCTTGAGACTGGCAGACACTAGCCAAATACGACTTATTTCCAACTAATCCCTTTGGGAGAGAGCTGGCTCCCTAGGGAAGCCCAAGTGATCTCTAAATACTCATCTAATCTTTGCATTGTTTCATTGGGAATGCCACAGTCTACAAAATACCATGTAGATGAAAAATGACAGGTACAACTCGGGGAATGGTGTAGGAGAGACATGGGAGGAGATGAGAAAGTATCCAGCCAGGGTACCTGTGATGAAGGGATTTCCAGATCTGAAACAGCATCAACCTTCTTCTTCAGACCTAGGCACTGAAGGGAAGGGGATCCACCTTATCTAAGGTCAAGGAAATGGGCATCTGCTCTTTGGGTGCAATATGTGGGCTTTGGAAAGGTCATGGTCAATGCCATTCCCACAATCCTCCCTAACTAATCTGCCCAATGCCCTATGTTTTACAACTAGAGATACTGTATTTCTAGATTTTATTCTTCAGGGGCCCCTTATTAGGGGCCTGTAACCCTAAAAGAGAAGTTCCTTGAGTTTCAGCCTATGAAGCAGTAAAGAGGAGCTGAGAGATAAAAGCAAAATAAGAAAATGGACTGATGAAAAGAGGTATAGGATAAAGAAGACAAATTTTACCACTTCACAATTTGCTTAAAACAAACGGAAGAGGGGATCCCTGGATGACTCAGCAGTTTGGTGCCTGCCTTCGGCCCAGGGCGTGGTCCTGGAGTCTCGGGATCAAGTCTTACATCGGGCTCCCTGCATGGAGCCTGCTTCTCTCTCTCTGCCTATGTCTCTGCCTGTCTCTCTGTGTGTGTGTGTGTCTCGTGAATAAATAAATAAAATATTTGAAAAAAAAGATGCCTAATTTTGTAAAAACGAATGTTAGCATCAATTCTATAAAGTCAGATTATGATAGGCATCTGGATTGACATATTAGGAACCATAAAGAAGGCTTACATCAGTACTTCCCAACCTTAAGTGTCCATTATAGTCACCTAAATGGTTTGTTAAAACAGATTGTTGAGCCCTATCCTCCTAAGTTTCAGATTCAGTAGGTTTGGGTGAGCCTGAGAATTTGCATTTGTAACAAACTCTCTAACAAATGCTGCTTGCTATAATTGCCTATTAATTCTAAGAGGATTTTTTTGGTTGATTCTTTTGGATTTTCTATATAGATGATGAGTATGTCACCTGCAATAAAAGACAATTTTATGTCTTCCTTCCCACTTTGTATTCCTTTTATTTCCTTTTCTTGCCTAACTGTATTTCACAGACTTACAGTTTGAGGTCGAAAGGAGTGTGGGCAGGGGACATCCTTGCCTTGTACGTGATCTTGGTAGGAAAGCTTTGCGTTTCTTCACCATTTTGAATGATGTAGGAGGGGTGCCTGGGTGGCTCAGTTGAGCATCTGCCTTTGGCTCAGAGCAGGATCCCAGAATCCTGGGAACAAGTCTTGCATCAGGCTCACCACAGGGAGTCTGCTTCTCCCTCTGCTTGTGTCTCTGCTTCTCTTTCTGTGTGTCTCATGAATAAATAAATAAAATATTTTTAAAAAATGATGTAGGATTCTTGTAGATAGTCTTTGTCAAGTTGAGAGTTCCCCTCTATTTCTAGTTTATCAAGAGTTTTTATTACAAACAGGTGTTGGATTTTGTCAAAAGTTTTTTCTGCATCTTTGATATGACCATATCATGTTTCTTTTTTAGTCTGCAGTGGGATAGATTCTATTAATTGATTTTGAAAAATATTTATTTTAGAGAAAGAGTGTGTCATGCACATGTGCAAAGGGAGAGAATCTTCAAGCAGGCTCCCCACTGAGTGGGGCGCTGGACTCGGGGCTCAATCTCATGACCCATGAGATCACCACCTGAGCTGGAACCAAGAGTTGGATGCTTAACTGACTGAGCTACCCAGGTACCCCATATTAATTGATTTTTGAATCCTGAACCAGCCTTGCATACCTGGGAAAAAACCCACCTAACCATGGAGTATGATTCTTTCTATACTTTTTTGGATTTAATTTGTTAATATACTTTTTAGAATTTCTGTATTTATGTTCATGAGGGATATTGGTCTGTAGTTTTCCTATAATATCTTTATCTTATTTTGGTATTAGGGTAGTTCTAGCTTCATAGAATGATATAGGAAGTATTCTCTCTGCTTCAATCTTTTGAGAGAGATTGTAGAAAATTGGCATAATTTCTTCCTTACATGTTTGGTAGAATTCACCAGTGAACCCACTGGGTTCTATTTTTAAAAGGTTATTCATTAATAATTGAATTTCTTTAACAGATATAGGCCTATTCAAATTATCTGTTTCTTCTTATGTGAGTTTTGGCAGATGTAATGGATGGGTCTTTCAAGGAACTGGTCCATTTCATCTAGGTTATCAAATTTGTTGGCATGGAATTGTTCGTAGTATTTCTTTATTATCTTTTTAGTTTCCGTGGGATCTGTAGTAATAGTCCCGCTTTCATTTCTGACATTAGCAATGTGTGTCCCCTCTCCTCCCTCCCTTGTTAGCCTGGCTAGAGGCATATCAATTTTATTGATCATTTAAAAAAAAAAAAAAACCAACCCTAGTTTTTGGTTTTGTTGATTTTCCCTATTGACTTCCTGTTTTTAATTGCATCAATTTTTCATTCTAATCCTTACTATTTCTTCTCTTCTTTGTTTAGTTTTGTAAGGTGGAAACATATTATTGACTTCAGATCTTTCTTCTCCAATATATCCATTCAATACTATAAATTTCCCTCAAAGCACTGCTTTCATTGTGTTCCCCAAATTTTGATCTTATGTTTTCATTTACATTTAGTTCAAAATATTTTTAATTGATGTATAATCAACATATAACATGATATTAATTTCACCACAATAAATTTGGTTAACATCCAAGTTGAAAATAATTTTTAACATCTGACTCATGTCATTTAGAAGCATGTTGTTTAATTTCCACATATGGAAGATTTTTCCAGTTATCTTTCTGTCATTAATTTCTAGTTTAATTTTACTGTTGTCTAAGAGCAGAGACACTGTATGAATTCTATCTTTTATGTTTGGTGAGGTGTGTTTTATGTTTCAAAATGTGATTATCTTGGTGAATGTTACAGGCAAGCTTGAGAAAAATGTGTACTCTGCTGTTGTTGGATAGTTTATAGATGTCTATTATATACAGTTGATTGATGGAGTTGTTGAGTTCAACTAATCCTTACTGATTTTCTGCCTGCTAGATCTGTCCATTTCTGAGGGAGAAGTGTTGAAGTCTCCAACTGTGATATTGGGTTAACATTCCCATGGAGTGTGGATGTGCAGTTTTATTAGTTTGATGCTCTGTTGTTCAGTGTGTACTGTTATGCACTGTTGAGAATTTTTACGTCTTTGTGGATAATTGACCCTTTTATTATTATGCAATGCTTTTATTTATCCCTTGGTAACTTTTCTTACATGGAAGTCTTCTCTGTCTGAAATTAATACAGATACTCTTGCTATCTTATGATTAGTGTAAGCATGGTATATTTTCTACATACATTTATTTTTAACCTATATGTGTCTTTATACCTAAAATGGCTTTCTTGTAGACAACATGTAGTTGGGTTGTGTTTTTTGATCCACTCTGACAATCTTTTAATTGTTGCATTTAGACCATTGACATTCAGATTATTGCTATAGTTGGATCAATATCCACCATATTCATTGCTATTTTCCATGTGTTGCCCTTGTTATTTGTTCCTATTTTTGTCTTCTACTCTTTTTCTGCCTTTTGTGGTTTTAATTGAGCATTTTAGATGATTACACTTTCTCTCCTTTCTTAGCATATCAGTTATACTTTTTTTTCCCCCTTTTTAAGTGGTTGCCCAAGAGTTTGCAATATACATTTACAACTAATCCAGGTCCACTTTCAAATAACATTATACCACTTCACGGGAGCATAACTACCTTAAAATGACAAAATAATCTTAATCTCTTCATCTTGTCCTGAGAATCACTGCTGTCATTCAGTGATACTTCACACACACACACACACACACACACACACACACATATACATATGCATATATATGACATATACATAAGCATACATAATTCAATACACTATCTCTATTATTTTGAACAAATTGTTATCTGTTAGATCAAGAATATGAAAAATAGGGGATGCTTGGGTGGCTCAGTGGTTGGAAGCCTGCCTTCAGCTCAGGTCGGGATCTCAGGATCCGGGATCAAGTCCCGCATCAGGCTCCCTGCAAGGAGCCTGCTTCTCCCTTCATCTGTCTCTGCTCCTCTCTCTCAGTTTGTGTCTCTCATGAGTAAAAAAATAAATCTTAAAAAAAAAAAGAATATGAAAAATAAAAGTTTTTATTTTACAACTCCATTTATTCATTGTTTAATGTTCTTTATATAGATATAAGCTTCTGAGCTAATTATATTATATTCCTTTTTTCTAAAGAACTTGTTTTAACATTTCCTGCAAGGCAAGCCTATTGGCAACAAGGTCCCTCAATTTTTGTCTGAGAAAGTACTTCACTTTTGAAGGATAATTTTTCAGGATACAAAATTCAAGGATGGTAGATTTTTTTCTCTTAATGCTTTTTCTTTTTTAAAAGATTTTATTTATTTATTCATTAGAGACAGAGAGAAAGAGAGATAGAGAGATAGAGAGAGAGAGAGGCAGAGACACAGAGGGAGAAGTAGACTCCACACAGAGAGCCTGATGTAGGACTTGATGCCGGGACTCCAGGATCACGCCCTGGGCCAAAGGCAGGCGTTCAACCACTAAGCCACCCAGGCATCCCTGTCTTAACACTTTAAATATTTCCCTCTTCCCACTTTAAATTTTCCCCACTCTCTTCTTGCTTGCATGATTTCTGAGTAGAGGTCAGATGTATCTCTTATCTCTGTTCCTCTATAGAAAATGTGTTTTCTTCTGGCTTCTTAACAGGATTATTTCATTATTTTTGATTTTCTATAATTTGAGAATGATACACTGGGGTGTGAGTTTTTTGGTATTTATCCTACATGGTATTCCTTAAGCTTCCTGGATCTGTGGTTTGGTTTCTGATATTAATTTGGGGAAATTCTCAGTTATCATTGTTTCAAATACTTCTATTACTTTCTCTTTAGTCTCCTTCTGATATTCCCATTACACATATGTTACACATTTTATAGTTGTCCCACAGTCCTTGGATATTCTATTCTGTTTTGCTTGGTCTTTGTTCTCTTTGTTTTTTGAAGATTCCTCAATGGTGTGCAGTATACTAATAAGGCCATCAAAGTCATTCTTTGCTTCTGTTACAGTGTTTTTTTTTTTAATCTTTAGAATTCTTGTTGGTTCCTTCTTAGAATTTATGTCTCTCTGTTTATTGTCCATATGGTTTTGCATACTATTTTTTCCATTACTGCCCTTCACAAGTTAATCATAGTTATTTTAAATTTCTAATTTGGTAATTCTAACATCACTACTATGGTTTGGTTCCAACGCTTGCTTTGTCTCTTCAAATTCTGTTTTTGCCTCTTGGTGCCGCTTGTAATTTTTTAAAAAGATTTTATTTATTTACATTTTTTTCTTTCAGATGGAGTTGGTGTAGGGTATTCTTGGTCATCAAAATACTCATAGTCTGGGGATTTTGACATGGTAAATACTCATGGTGTGTAAAAAAAAAACATGATACATAACTGTACGATCTTACATTAAAATGCTTACTTGCATAGATACACACACAGGATCTAGAAGTCAAACTGTACACTGCTTGTGATTATGGATGACTTTGTTCTTTGCTTCTTGTGTTTTTCAGTTTCCTTTTATGCACATGTTAACTTTTAAAAAATAAATTTTTAAAAAACCTAAAAAAAAGATTTTATTTATTTATTCATGAGAGACACAAAGAGAGAGGCAGAGACATAGGCAGAGGGAGAAGCCGGTTCCTCGAGTCCAATGTAGGACTCGATCCCAGGACTCAGGATCATGCCCTGAGCCAAAAGCAGATTTTCAACCACTGAGCCACCCAGGTGTCCTGCCTTGTAATTTTTTGATAGCCAAATATAATGTACTCAGTGAAAGAAACTGCTGTAAATAGGACTTTAGTAATGTACTGAGGAGGCAAGACAAGGAAGTGTACTTTAATCCTACAATTAAGTCTCTGTCTTTTAGTAAGCCTGTGCCTCTGGACTGTGAACTTCACAAGTGTCTATTTTTCCTTCCTCAGATGTGACAAGGTGGCTCTGGTGAGCTGGACTTGGGTATTTGTCTTCCCCGTGTGGAAGACTAGAGCGAGCTGGAGTTAAGGATTCTTCTTTCCTCGGTCATTAGGGCTCTGATAATATCCTACCAGGTTATGCTTTGGTTACCTAGTTTCCACTGAGGACAGGCCTTGTTAAGAACAGAGTGCTCTGGCTAATTTCAAAGTGCTTACTCTCCCTCTCCCCTTGCCAGAAGTCTGAGGGGCCTTCTTTTCCATATTTACTGTGGGAACCTGGTTGAACTGCTATAGGTGTATCTCCCAATGTTGTGGGCAACCCCAACAACTGGTCGTCCTGGAGTTCTTAACTCTTAGAGTTGTCTGAATTGAGCTTGCAACAATCCATTGATTGCAATTCAGGTTATTTTCCTACCCAAGCACTGGTTCCCATGACAGTTTCACTCCTTAGTCTTTGCTCCAATAAGCTGGAACTCTGCGTATCACCTGTTTTTCTGATCTTGGGGACAGCAGTCTGCCCTGTGTCCTCCCTTCTCTTATAAATCCAAAAAGAGCTGCTGGTCTTTTAATATTTTCAGCTTTTTTACTTGTTGTTAGGATGGTGGAGTGACTTCTAAGCTCCTTACACATGGAACCAGAAACTAGAAGTCCTTCTTCCACTTTTTTTTTAAGCAAGAAAAAAATGTATTCTGTTTAAATTTTCAAACCTCTTTGAACTTCCATCCCATCTTCATCTTCTTGGTGACAGAGCATTTCCTCATCACCTGCTTTTTGAAATATTTACATGGGACTGTGGATAAGGTGTGTGTGGGAGTTATGAACAAAGAGGTATTACAAACACCTACATGGGAAGGGTTTGGGGACAGTTACCTGGTGGGAAGTGAGGTAGAACAATGATGATGGAGGTCACAAAGATATTACGATAAAAATTCTATTTTTACTTGGATTGTTTCTGTGTGTTAAAACACCAGTTTTCTAAAGATGATTTATCCTCATTATATGAAATTTTATTCTTTATGCTTATTATTGTTATTTTTATCATATTTACCTTGGGGTGCTTGGAGGTGCTTATGGAGATTATTGAGACAGGGGACTAAAGCAACACTCAAACCACTCCTTTGTGTTGTCACAACCAAGAATAAAACATATAAGGATGGGATGTTTCTTTACTATGACTTCTTTAATTACCATGGACCTTTGGCTATTCTGCATGATAAGCTTGGGGAACAGCCTTGTCTCTTCCCAATGTGCTATTAGGAAAAGGCATCAAGCAAGCCAGTTACCATTAATAAGGAAACATGTACATCCATGTATGTTAAACCCTGTTCTGAGAGCAAATATGTTTGGCCAGTAATGTAGTCTAAAGCTAAAAGTAAAGAATTGAGAAATTAGATCGACTATTTGTTGTTGAACTTCAAATTGCCACAGTGACACAGGATAAGGGCCAACCTTTGCTTGGACTATGATTGGCCCCAACATTTCAGTCAACATGCTAATGTCTCACTAGGACTACCTGTGCCATGTCAGTGCGTGACATGTGACATTTGTCCCTATACATATGACTGGCACAGATTACAGTGTTGATTCTAACTTACCAAGGAGAAAACAGGACTTTGAACAAAGTCTTTATGAAATAAATGTGCCATGATACTGATGGCAGTTATCTTTGAGTAGTGGATTTATGAATGGTTTTTGTTCTCTTCTTCATATATTTGTTATCAAATTTTTCTTCATCAAACATTAAAATTTTATTATCAGGAAAAATATGCAGAAGATATAACTGAGTAAAACAGAAATTTATTATTGAATTTCACAACCAAAATGTATTTTCTGAGTACCTAGGAGGTACCTGGCTGCTATCAAGTTTAAATCAGGGAAACAGGTCATGAATGCAGAGAATAGTTAATGAATGAGAGTGGTGTTAAGGTGCTCATTGTACAGAACAGACAACAAACATCCCCATAGTTGAAAGAAATGAATTGTTGATATCACCACCTCATGACTCAAAAAAGGTAAGCTTGACAACATTTGGTTAGCTTGACAAAACACAAGAAGCTTTTTCATTAAAAAGGAATGTATTCCTTTTTGAAGCAATGATTGCCTTTTCTCTAGAACCCAAGGAGCACCCTGCTTCAAACCCACTCCTCTAGCTGTCATTCCCCTTAACGTGGCTCTCTGGTCCTTCCAGACAACAGAGTTCCATAACACCGACGACTCAGCCACAGCCGCCTTTTTCAAGTGTCCAGTGGGCACGTAATAAAATGGAGTCTAAATTTACAGCCTGACTAGGGGAAGGAAGCAGTAATGTCACACTCCACTTACTTAAAAATATGTTGGCAATGCTCCGTTAAGTCATAAAGACAAGTTAATTTAAAGACTGGCCTGCTCACATACCAAACAAGTTCAGTCAATTTCAGACTCTGCCTTTGTCAAAGTATATATCAAAAGGGCAATAATTTTATATTAGATAATTATTATAAATGAGTATTTTTTCTGCCCTTATAGTTGACTAATTTTTTTCCCCCAATAATTCCACTTTCATTGGCAGAGAAAGGAGGCATGCTTATTGAATAGAGCTAAATAGTTCTGCAGTCTGGAAAGCAAAGATGAGTACGTAGATTAAGAATGTCAATGTTAGACTACCAAGCACAGTTTATAAAAAAAGTAATCATTCAGGTACTGATAATAAAAGAGGTTTATTCTTCATTAATAGGATTGTTGTCTTGGCAACTTCCAACTCACAGAAGTATTTACATCAACCACTGTGTACAGTTCTGATGCTAGGGAACAGCTCCAACGTGTCCCTTCTTCATCCATGCCCAAAATCGTTTATTATATGGCTCAGCTGCATTAGTGGTCTCAGTTAAAAATGACTCAACACTCAACCAACCCCATCCAGTCCCAAAGAGAGAATTTAAATAAATTCCTTGGCACGTCAAATAAATAAAAGAACTGATAGGTGGAATTCTTTTGCTAAAAAGATTATTTATATGGGGAAGAGTTGCTTTGTTTTTATCTCTCTGCATATCCAGCAGAGGGCAAAGCATTTTTCAAAAGAACCAATATCATGAATATTAACGTGCATTAAAATCACGCATTCTTGACCTAAAATTCTTATTTTCCGAGTTTGTAATTATCACCAAATTGCTTAAAGCACTTTAAGACACTGTGAGTGTGGGGATCCCTGGGTGGCTCAGAGGTTTAGTGCCTGCCTTCGGCCCAGGGCATGATCCTGGAGTCCCGGGATCGAGTCCCATGTCAGGCTCCCTGCATGGAGCCTGCTTCTCCCTCTGCCTGTATGTCTGCCTCTCTCTCTCTCTCTCTCTCTCATGAATAAATAAAATCTTTTAAAAATTAAAAAAAAAAAGACACTGTGAGTGTATGAATCAGTACTATGTCAGGGCTGGGGTTGGTGAAGGCAGGGTGGGAGGAACAGGAAGCATTAGGTAGGGCTTGCCATTGACCTAGCACTTCCAATTGTGGGAACTTTTTTTCAGAAAATAATTGTACAATAATAAAATGATGTTTGTACAAGGATATCCACTAAAAATTTTGTTTCTAATAGGGGAAAGGTTGAAAAAAAGTTAAATGTTACTACTTCTTTAAATGATTATAAATGACACCAGATGTCTGACCTTGCAGGGACAGGATCAGGGTGACACTGGCAAGGGGTGCAAGCATGCTCCCTCTCTGGGTCACACCTGAGGGCCTGACCTGTGTCACCTTAATCCAGGCCCTGCTTCTTGTATGTACACTATTTCACCTAGATACAATCTTGATTGCTTAAATCAATTATAGTGTAGCCATACAATGAAATACTACACAGTCCTTAAAAATAATAACGCAGACCTGAACTTACTGACATCGAAAGAGGTTCAGAACATGTGGTCTAAATTAAGCAGTTTACAAAAATAGAATGTGCAGAAGACTTTGCAAAATCTCTGATATAAAAACAATCATGGTAGTTAAAAAAAAAAACAAAACTCTTCTAAATAATCCACTGTTGCAGTTTATATTAAAAAAAAAGGCCAAAGATTCGAAAGGAAAACATTGAGTATTTCTCAAGGCCTGGGAACAGGGGGAAAAAGAAAACACCATTGTATGTTTAAATCAATTTGCTTTTCTGACAGGTACGAATATTGTTCCAAGTTTACATTCTGCACAAAACCTTCTGAATTAACTTGATTTTCAAATCCAATCATTGTGTAGCTAAAAAATACTTGGCAATTGGCCCTTCTCAAAACTTTATAAATTGTTTTTCTAACACTTAAGGAATCTAATGCATTTTATCAACTTGTTTAAGCCAAATCTTTTGTCTTGGTAAGCAAGACATGAGCAAGACTGCCTCATGGTTAATGAACCTTGGGTCTATACAAGTAAAGGACACTTGGTTGCTTTAAGATTACTCCAAAAAATTAGAGACAACAAGGTTCTCCTTATTCTAGAATGTACTGTGACACTAAGCATTGTCCTCTCACTTGTGTTATGTAAGCCAGGTTATTTAACTTCGATGCATGCATATATGCTTTGTGTCTCCAAGTTGGTGATATGCTCTTGAAGACGAGGCCAGTGGGCACCTACATAAAAGGGTCTTATTACAACAGAAGCTCAGTAATTACTGCTTAATAATGAATGACTTAAATTATTGGAAAGTGAGGTGGTGTAGTGTAGAGATGGTGAACTTTAGGCCTTCAGTTAGGGCTGAGAGAGAATCCAACGCTATCCTTTACTAAATGCATGGCCATAAGCAATTTACCCAATTTTTCTGAGGTTGGCTTCTTTAACTCAAATGTTGTCCATCTTAGAGGGTTCTCCTAATGTTTGTCAGGAGCTGTGAAAAGTGCCTCACACATAGCAGGTTCTCAACAAATGCTAGTTCTCTTTTCCCTTCTTTACAATTGCCTCTCTTGCTAATATGGAAAGTGAAAATTAGGCAGGGAAATAAGATTGATTTCTAGGAACTACAAAATTTAGCGAAGAACCAGGTTTTGTTCATTCATCAACTATATCTAGCCAACATGAGTCCATCTAAACTGAGCTCTCACTATGAACACTCAACCTATGAAAGGTCTTTGATTCACACCTGTTCCTCAACTCCTCTCAGACTCCCAGGGACCCTGGTTCCTTATCACAAAGGGTGCCCTGCAGCCAGGCCTGTTTTTTCTATAGGTGGCGCCACCTGGTGCCTGCATTTTCTCTTCATTTCTCTTTTGCTGCTTAGGGAACTCCCTTTCAAGGCAAAACCTTGATTCCAAGACTTTTTCTTCTACTGTCAAATATTCCTTTTCCCCTCTTTTGATGAGAACAGTAACACATACATGACATAAGAAGTTCAAAAGACATGAATGTTTACGAAGTAAAAGTTTTCAGTAAGTTCACATCCCCCACCTTCAATGACCATTGTCAGCAATTCAATGAATATCCTTTCAGACTTTATTTTTAATAAGGCAAATCTTTCTTTCTTTCAGATTTTATTTATTCATTTGTGTGTGTGTGTGAGAGAGAGAGAGAGAGATAGAGGCAGAGACATAGGCAGAGGGAGAAGCAAGCTCCCCGCAAGGAGCCAGATGCGGGACTCAATCCCAGTACCCCGGGATCACTGCGGGAGCCAAAGGCAGATGCTCAACCGCAGAGCCACTGAGGCGTCCCAAGGCAAATCTTTCTTAAGTGCATATGCCACCTCTTTACTCTCCCCTCAATTTCTGCTCAGTTATCCTCAGAAAAATTCTTTTCCTTCCTTTGGAATTACTACCTATTTTGCACTTAATGTTACCAT